>NC_083107.1:45379430-45697644 GCF_949774975.1 Lagenorhynchus albirostris | reverse complement strand
TATGTATAGTATCATGTCATCTGCAAACAGTGACAGCTTTACTTCTTCTTTTCTGATTTGGATTCGGGGACCAAACTTAAAGGGACAAAAAAAATGTGGAGTCAAATTGTTAAGCTGAGTGAGGAAGCAAGTGATGCTATGACGTGGGGCAGAGAGAATATGGGCTATAGATCATGCATTCACCTCAATTTCTTGGGAAGCTCCCTGACTTCCAGCATGCTGATATTCAGGAAGCTGCTAGGTCTGACCCTTCAGTTTCCTCCTTCTCTGACTCAGGTGGTGGGATAAAGATTTCTGAGGTATCTCATATCTGCTCTTCTAATTCTTACATGGCTGTCACTGTCATCACCAACTGGCCATATCTGCAGGCCCAGAGGATCTTGTCGCCACTCAGTGTAACAGATGCCACTCTTGCCCACAGCAACCACATTTGCCTAGGATAATTTCACACATACAAGGGCCTTGAGCAAGGAGGAGAACAATTAAGACCCTGTGTGCAGGTGGATAGACACACCTGTTCCTGCCTCTGCTGCTCTCTGCCAGTGAAAGCCACCTCAGGGAGGTTTTAACCAGAGCACTTTCTCACTCCTGTACCAGACGCTTGAAACTCTCACAGATATATTCCTTTCCATTCTGTCCTCCCAGCCTGCCACACACCCAAAGTGTCAGGAATCCCTCTGTCCCAGGTATCAAGTAGACCCATCCCATCCTCCCTGTGCACTAAGCTATTTGCTCGTGAATTAACTTTCCCCATCTTCCAAACACATATGATCTGTCTCTTTTTCTGATACCTTGGTTTTCCATCTTTTATTTTGGTGTGCTAGGACAAAGTTTTCACTGTAATACTGTTCTCACAAAGGTTCTTGGTCTTAAGCTCTTGCTTA
This sequence comes from Lagenorhynchus albirostris, assembly GCF_949774975.1. Classification (NCBI taxonomy): domain Eukaryota; kingdom Metazoa; phylum Chordata; class Mammalia; order Artiodactyla; family Delphinidae; genus Lagenorhynchus; species Lagenorhynchus albirostris. The sequence continues at coordinate 45,696,760 of NC_083107.1, read as the reverse complement.
AAATTCCTTTTAAAGTAAGAGTCTTCATCAAAGTCCTGGCTAAGGAGCTTTGGCTTTTCTTCAGGAAGTTCCGCAAGGTGCATGTTGTTGGCTTTGCTTCTTCCTCTAGTGATGAACAACTGGTGTGGCAGCCATGCCTCTTATCCTGCATCTTAAGACTGTGGTTCTTTCTGTGCATCCTCCCACACTCTAAAACTCTGCCAGAGGTTTATCCTTCACCTCTTTGGTAAGAATGATTTCCTGTTTGGCAGTCAAGCTGGAAACCAACACTTTGATTTTATGGAAAGCTGCTAAGACTCTTCCAGGTTTATATTCAAACCAATCATATCCAGCTCCAAATCAGGTCCATTATGCTAATGCCGAAGACAGGTGTATATAGAGTCACCACCACTACTACAATCTTTAAACAGCACCTGTTATGCAACTACTTGCTTCAAATATGGTACAAAACAATTAACCACCATGGATGCTGTCCTCTTGAAAATTACAGACAAATGAAACATATAATGTATTCAGGGAACATAAAAGAATGTATAAACCAATATATAAACATGCAGTTGAATAAATTTATACTAGGTAGGTGAACAGTTTACTCTTAAGATTTGTTTGCTCTTGGTTACTACAATTCTCCTAGGAGAAAGCCAAGCAGCAATGTATTTTTAAATAGATAAGCACTAAGCTTTGCTTCAGAACTTATAACCAGAAGCCAAAATGTCTCCAACTCATTACTATCTGATATGAAATATAGAGATGAGCTAGGATCAATAAACATTTCTACATAGAGTGTTATTTCATCAGTGCTGAAACCACCCAAGGTCCTAGTGGTACAAGTAGGCAGAAGTAAACACTCTTGGAAATGTCCCACAGGGTACCAGATGGTCTTCCCCACACTGATAAATAGGCAATGGATCCAGATTCAAACTTTGCTAAAACTACTTATTAATTACTATTTGCTTACTGTTCCTCAATAACAACAGTGTCTGGACTACGCTACTTCCTAAAGACAGCTGTCTTTAATCTCCATTTGAGACAAAACAGTAATTGTTATTTTTAGCTGCTCGATTTTGAGCCAACAGACAGACTCAAAGATGATGGCAAAGGCCACATAGGTAACTGTAATAAATAAGTACTCTCTGGGATGTGTTTAATGAATAGAAGTTTTTACCACTGTTTAAGATAAGTTTAAGTCAGTAATGCAAAAATACTCCTAGAACTTGGCTGATTCTGAACCATAACATTAGAATGGCTTATATGTAAACAGATTTGGGAAGAAGAACAAAATCAGCGCAATATCTTCAACTCCCCTACTTGTAAAAGCAACCTTCCACTTTATGTTTACATTCTCTGGAAGTACATTATTAATGCTGCCCTTAAATGATGATCAGTCAGCCACATCTGCCATAACTCAGGCTACCCTGCTAACCATTACCTGGATCAGGCAGTCTAGATACAGCTAATAAATCATAGCTTCTGACACACTTGCCATAGTAGTGTATTCTTTGCAATTAATTTTCTTATAATTTCTGACCAGCATTCATGGTAGAATCTGGCATATATTAATGGCCCTCTACTCACCCACAACTTCATTAATAATAGGGAGAAATTAGGAGATAGAATTCTTTCATCTCTAAAAACAAGGGCTGTTTCAATTTAAAAAAGAAAAGTACACTATTTAACTTGGTAGGTGGTGAATGTGGGGAAAATAGAGGTAACAGGCAGCCAACAAAAGATACACAATATATTTTTGGAGACAGTCAGACATTGAAACACTTGGTGACAACAATTTAAAAATAGAAGTATCATTTTTATGAGTAGGAAGACTCAATGTCACAAAGGCAATTTTCCCTAAATTACCAGAGTAATAGAATCAATGTAATTAAAAAAAAACAACATATTTTAATTAAATTGTCAAGCTAATTTGAAATTTATTTGAAAGAATAAAAGACCAGGAATAGACAAAATATTACTGAAAATGATCAAGGTAGAGAGACGTGCCCACACATATCAATATCTATTATAAAACAATAGTAATTAGGATAGTGTGCTCTTGATGTGGTGATAAATAGATCAAAAAGCAGAATAAAGAGTCCTTATGTTTTTAAATCTACATAATTAGTACAATGGTCAATGTAACATTTGACTATTTTTATTAAACATTTTTTTTATATTTATCAATGTTGATACATTCAGACCTAGTTATTTCATTTTATCTATGTAGTATTCCATCATGTGAATAGACCTTAATTCTTCTGGTCCTCTATTTGTGTTTATTTAGGTTAGTTCTCACTTATCCACTTATACATGGTCTGATGAACACTTCTGTCTTTGTGCACCTGCACGAAGGCATATTTAGGATAATATCATTGTTTGTACATAAGATATGCTTATCTTCAAATTTATAAGTTGTTTTACAAAGGAATTACAGTATTTTACACTCCCATCAAAGGTCATCTTAACATATACCTTCACCAATTTGGTATTTTCAAAATTTTTTATTTTTGCCTATTTGGGTAGAGTGAGCTTTTTTTTTTTTTTTTTTTCCTTTTTTGCGGTACGCAGGCCTCTCACTGTTGTGGCCTCTCCCGTTGTGGAGCACAGGCTCCGGACGCGCAGGCTCAGCGGCCATGGCTCATGGGCCCAGCCGCTCCGCGGCATGTGGGATCTTCCCAGACTGGGGCACGCACCCATATCCCCTGCATCGGCAGGCGGACACTCAACCACTGTGCCACCAGGGAAGCACAGAGTGAGCTTTTATTTTTGCTTTAGTTTCATTTACCTTGTTATATTTGTGATTAAGTATATTTATTGGTCACTTAGGTTTCCTCTTTAGTTAATTATTTATTGATATCTTTTGCCCTTTTTCTGTTTTATTCTATCATCCTTATCTTCCTATTTAACAAAAAACTTTATTATAAAATATTCATACATGCAAATTTTTTTAAATAATAAAATCAAAATATGCATCATGTATCTACTACCCAACTTTAATACATTCTCTGTTTACCAAATTTGTTTCACAGTTTTTAAAACAAAATCATTCCAAATAAGCTTAATATCCATGCAAGCCATCTTCATTCCAGTATACTATTTGATAGCATATTTAAATTTTACAAAAATGTTATCATTCTATGGGTATCACGTCACAAATTTCTTTTTCCATTTTTTTACTCAACATTTTACCTCATACTAATACTTGGAGCACATGATCATTTCAATTTTTTTATAGTACTATATTATATGAATATGCTATAATTTGTTTATTAATTTTCCTCTAATGGATATTTATACTGTTTTCAGTTTTTCACCACTGTAAGCAATTTAGCATTGAACATTCTTATTTATATTTCCTCCTATAGTTATACACCTAGCATAAGCAATCTTCAGGTTCACTACACATTGCCAAATTGCTCTCCAAAGTTGGTTTAATTTCCATCCCCTTCAGCAGTGGATGTTATACATCAGTTTTTCATATAAATATGTATATATCAATTTAGCACGGTCATAACTTTTTATTTCTGCAGTTATACTAGTGTAAAACTGTATTTTGTTTGATCATATGGTAGCTCTATTTTTAGATTTTTAAGGAAACCCCATACCTATTCTCCATAATGGTTGTACCAATTTACATTCCCATTAACAGTGTAGGAGGGTTCCCTTTTCTCCACACCCTCTCCAGCATTTATTGTTTGTAGATTTTTTGATGAAGACCATTCTGACTGGTGTGAGGTGAGCAATCCCATTCCAGGACATATATCCAGAGAAAAACCATAATTCAAAAATATACATGCACCCCAATGTTCATTGCAGCACTATTAACAATAGCCAGAACATGGAAGCAACCTAAATGTCCACTGACAGATGAATGGATAATGATGTGGTACATATATACAAAGGAATATTACTCAGTCATAAAAAAGAACAAAATAATGCCATTTGCAGCAACATCAATGGACCTAGAGTTGTCATACTGAGTAAAGTAAGTCAGACAGAAAAAGATAAATATCAAATGATATTACTTATATGTGGAATCTTAAAAAAAAATGGTACAAATGAACTTAGTTACAAAGCAGAAATAGAGTCACAGATGTAAAAAACAAACTTATGGTTACCGGGGGGAAGGAGAGGGAGGGATAAATTGGGAGATTGGGATTGACATGTACACACTGCTATGTATAAAACAGATAACTAATAAGAACCTACTGTATAGCACAGGGAACTCTACTCAATACTCTATAATGACCTATATGGGAAAAGAATCTAAAATAGAGTAGATATATGTATATGTATAATTGATTCACTTTGCTGTACAGCAGAAACCAACAACACTGTAAGTCAACTATACTCCAATAAAAATTTTTTTTAATTTTAAAAAAGATGTTATATATGGGGAAAAAATCCCTGTATTTTGTTGTTTTGATTTGTATTTACTGATTACTAGTTAATTTGAACATCATTGCTAACCTACAAAGCTAATTTAGGTTTCCTCTTCTGTGAATTGTCTGTTCATGTCTTTTCCACATTTGTCCATTGGGTTATTGGACTTTTTATGTTCTCAAGCTACTATTTCTTTGACACTTATGTGTACACCAAATATCTTCTTCCAGATTGACTTTTAATGTTATCTGTTTATCGCTCTAAAGAAATTTAACATTTTAATTTTGTGAAATTTAGCTTTTTATGGCTTGCGCTTTTTGTGAATAGTTTTAAATGTTTTTCTCTACTCTGAAATTAAACGGTATTCTCCTATTTATGCAGTTTTTATTTTAATATGTTGCTGTATGATATTTTGTAATTCTACCTACAATAGATTTTTATGTATGATGTAAGATAGGGATCTAATTTTATCTTTATTTTCCTATTTAGGTAGCCAACTGTGACTACTCTATTCAGTAAATCGATTATCTCCACTGATTTCTAATATCCTTGTCATATACCAAGTTTTCATTTATGTAGGTGTGTTTCTCTGAACTTCCTATTTTGTTCTGTTAGGGACAGCAGGATTCCCATATAATATAACCCGTTATTCTCTACTAGAGTTCAAAACCATTTAAGACATATCAAGATGTAAGGCAAGTGGAGATAAAAATATCTGCTACTTGAAAAAGTATGCTTAGTGCTTTAGGGTCCCTCTTTATGTTATTACTTGTTTGGATTATACATTTAACTGTTTGTTATATTTTTCCAGCATTTGTTAGTGTTTTCGATAAGATCAAGGTTTCTATTAGCTCATTCTACTATGTTGCTGTAACCTGAAGTCAACGTGATGTAGGAACTTGGCAAGATTTACTTGTTACCTGCAATAATTATGTTACTTGACAACAGTTATGCTGAATACTTACACATTTACAGTTATTTCTACCACCTCATTTTGTAGTGTCTACTTACCATTCATTTCTTTGCTTCTTTTGTTCTTTTTCCTATCTTTGATTAGACTGATAAAAATTTTTGTTATATCTTTGTTTGAAAGCTAAAGATCAAAAAGTTGCTTTTAAACACTTAAAGTGTTAAGATATCTCTTATCCGTGAATTTTTCTAAAAGTCCAAGTTCAACTTTATATTCTCCTCTTGATAATATGATTTAATCACCCTTGAACTTTCCAACATATTTTATTATTGTGTTGAAATTTAGTTTTGTCTTACTTGTGTTGGGAAAAAGCACCATCAATGGTTAAATTTCATTATCTTTTCTTTTAGTTTCTTTTGTATTTTTTTATAAACTTCCTCCTCGGTTCAGTTTTCTTCTTGCTGATCTATACCTATTTCCTTTAAAAGCGCCATGGATTAGTAAGCTCTCCAAGTCTTTGTCTGATTTTTTTTTTTTTTTTTCATTTTGCCCTCACTCTTGAAAGAGTGTTTGGCTAGGTATGAAACTCAGTTGACTGGTATTTTCACTCAGCTCTTTGAAGTTTTCTGAGAGTGTTTCCCAGTGATGAGGACCTGATGGGACCAAGGGACAGAGGCTACCAGAGCTGCCTCCAAATAAGAAGTAGAGAAGATTTTTGAGGTTCTCAGTCCTTTTCTTTCCAGAACACTTTCTTACTTTTGGCCAGCTGACACATGCTAGGCTGCACACACAACCATCTCCTCTAGTCCCCTACATGCACATAGCCCTTTCTCTGGGCCAGGCTCTGAGCTAATCATTTCACACACAGTCTGACAATCATCTGACAATCCTATAATGACCCCAGTACAATGACAACCAGTAGGGGAATTTAGTTCTTAAAACCGTATTGCAGACTTCAGGTTGCATCAACATGGGAGACTGAGCTAATAGACACCTTGATCTTACCAAAACAACAAACAAATGATAGGAAAAATATAGCAAACATTTAAAAGCACAAATCAAACAAGACATAGCCTATAGAGGGACTAAGCAGGCTAAGCAGGCTAAGTAAGGTGGTCAATGGGTATTCCTGCAAAAATCTCCAGAAAGCTGATTCTATGAGGCCAGGTCAGCCAGCTGCCTCCTTACCTGAGGTTATCCAGGCCAAGGTTTGCATGCAGACCTCCATGTCACCACAAATTTGAGCATCTTCTCTAGCCAGGCTGGCCCAATGCTGAGTTCAAGGCAGGCACATGGCTACAGCTTGCCCAGCTCTGTGCCCCTCCCCTGCATGAAGAATAGATGAAGATTACCCATAAGAAAAATGGGGTGATTTATCCAGAAAACAGTGAGTAGGTGCTACACGACCCAAGCAATAGATGCCTACTGCAAACTTTAATTAAATTAAATAATAATGGCAATTAACGTACTTGGGTTTCATATACAAATTTAGGAGCACCTGAAATCATTTTTTAGTCTAAGCGTTTATTTAACCTATATTAAAGATAAAAGAAAAACATATACTGACAGTAAGCTTTCTAAGCATTCTCCACTCATGTTAGTCAAACAATAGGACAAATAAAAGAAATCTCACAGGCCTTATAAACAATTTGTTGCTGATGTTGTTTTAGAGAAGATGAAGAGAGAAGGCATTAAAAATCAAATATACAGATTCAGCTTGATCTCAGAATTCTGGTCTTGAAAAACAAAAAGTGAGTGAGCCAGCATTAAGTACAACATTCCCTCTCTGGTGTTTGTTGTCTTTATTTTTTCCATTAAAAATTTATGTGTTGTTCCTAAGAGAGCTAAAGTAATTAGAGATGAAAAATCCTCAGTGATTCATACTCCCTCCCATCTCTGTAGGGTTTCATAGGAAACCGCTTTGACATATCATCTGCTGTAAATTACTTTAATGGCTTCTCTACCACATTTAACTCCTACCGATAAAAGTGATTTAGTTCCTTAATTTGTGCAACACCTGAACACACAAACATCAATACCATTCAGAGATCTAGAAGAATGCCATTTGCTATAGTACTTAAAAGCAAATTAAATTTGTCTCCAAAAAATATTAGTCATTTTAACGTTCATCTCCGTGTAATCAAATAGTTTCAATTAGATTAATAGCATTGAATTCTTTGCAGACATTTTCACAGATAAGAATTTTATTAAAAATGAGTATAGGTATGGCTAAAATAATAGTATTTCAAGTACACTCACTTCTAATATATCTGAAAATTAAGGCTAGCACTTACTGAGTACCCTTGTGTGCAGAGAAGGTACTATATTCTCTTAAAGCATTTGCGTGCACTGACAAGATGAACTGATTTTGAAAACATTAACTGATAAGGATTTTATTTTAAATTCTATGTCTATTCAAAATGTATGTGCCCCTCAAAGTAACAAGGAAACTGTTATTTTCCACATTGGATACATGACCTGTATCGATTCAAACTTCAAGTATCATAGGTTCAAGACCTTGAGGAGTTTAGACTAAATTTAAAAGAAAGATGATCACAGGCAAATATATTTAAATAAAAATGAGTGCATTTTTGTGAACTGGAGAAATAGAGCATTTTTTCTTATGAATCATCTTGCCAGTCAGTCTCTGCCATATTGCTATTTATGTCCTCTGCTTTTCTCAATATCTCACAAAATATTCAGGGAGTTAGGAAAATGTTTTTTACTTAAAACTGTCTCACATTTGCAAATTGGTTAAGATACATATACGTACACATGTGCACACACACTCATATATAAATTCCACAAGCTCGTTGCTTTAGGGTGGCGTGACAGACTGAGATATGCACTATTCAATCAAAACAGCAAATAAAAACTCGAATTTAGTACCAAATTATGAATGAAACAACACAGTGTATAAAACAAAGAATTCTCAATAAAAGGTGGTTAACAGAGAATAGGAATATTTTAGAAATGCTTACTATGAAATAAAGCAAGATGAAAAACTTAAAGCCTTAGCCTTAAACATAAGAGTAAATTAGGATATATTTCTATTTGAAAATCTATATTTATTAGTTAAATTATGGAGTTACTAAATCTACATTGGGAACCTAGCTACCTGGGAAGAAAAAGGCCCAAAAGTGACAATTTCTCATTAGACCTAAATTACTTTTTGATATCAAGAAGAGAAAGTCTTTAAAAGGCAAGTTATAGTTTTATAAGAGAGGTAAAAAACTAAGCTGAAATATTACTCAGCCATAAAAAAGAATGAAATATTGTCATTTGCAGCAACATGGATGGACCTAGAGAATATTATACTTAGTGAGGTAAGTCAGACAGAGAAAGACTAATACAACATGATATCCTTTGTATGTGGAATCTAAAAAACAATACAAATGAATCTACATATAAAACAGAAACAGACTCACAGACATAGAAAACAAACTTATGGTTACCAAAGGGGAGAGTGAGGTGGGGAGGGACAAGTTAGGAGTGTGGGATTAACAGATACAAACTACTATATATAAAATAGATAAGCAATAAGAATTTACTATATAGAACCGGAAATTATGTTCAACATGTTGTAATAATCTATAATGGAATATAATCAGAAAAAAAATAATAGAATCACTAAGCAGTACATCTGAAACTAACACTATATTGTAAATCAACTATACTTCAATTAAAAAAATGTTGAACACATGAAGGAAAACAATATAAGCATTCTAGAAAGCCCCTTCCTCCATAGCTTTAACCATCCTCCCCTAAGCACCTATGTATTTACATGCCATCTATGTTCCTTTGAAGATTCTTCTCACCCCAAACCCACTCAGCACAGAGAGTACATTTTCTGTATTATCTTTCCAGAACCTTTCTAGTCGTTTTCCATAGTTCCCACCTCTGTGTTCCCAAGTACTTGGTTCACACTGTGTTTTTAAAAGTTAATCATAACAATTAATATTTATGTAGGATTTATTGTCATTCTACATAGGCCTTTATATACTCATGGCAACCCAGTGAGATGGTGCTACTTAATTTAAAAATAAAGAGTCTGAGGCCTTTAGTGGTGCACTGACTGACCATGGTCACAAGGCTAACATGCAATAGTACCAAGTTTACACCCAGGAGATCTCATATTAGATACCTCCCTATGATGTAGCTTCCACTGACAATACTGACCCTGAGCATAATGGGTTTTGTTTAGTCTGTCTGGGCTGAAAGGCAGGCTTTTGAGGAGAGAGCACTTCTTGTTCATATTTTCACATCAGAATATAACAAAGGCCCTAGGACCTTGTAGACCTCAAATGTCTGCTGAATAAATGAATGAATAAACAAATGACTGAAAGTTTGCTACTTACTGATTAAAATTTTCTTGGGTAAAACAAGACAATGCTTGTTAAGTTCTATGCAAACACTAGGTTGCCTGGCATTCTGTTCTTTTCACTGTATTGTGTGTGTGTACATACATATATATACATATATGTGTATGTATCAGAACTAATTAAAAATAAATGGAAATCTATCCAAGATCAAATAAATTTTATCAGTTTTTCTTAGTCCTCCAAATTTCATCTATAAGTCTCTTTTTTAAGCACCTTTCTATTCAACTTTTTCAAAAGAAGTATTTGCCTTTTAATGGGAAGTCGGCATTTCATCATAAAGATAAAACACAATGTGCTCAACTTATTCTGCCTTCTAGAAGTACTTTTTTATCAAGAGTACTTAGCCAGTAGAAAAGATAGATTCCAAAGAAAATATATGTCAGGCATGAGAGATCAGAGCTCTACTAGACTGAAAAGAATGAAAAATGAAGCTTCCATTTCCGTTGTACTGAAAGACATAATTTGCAAATGCTCCATTATCACTGAACTCTTCTGTTCCAGAGTCCAAGAGAGCAGAACAAGGAAAGAACTTGCATATCGCAAAAAATCAGTCAGCTCTGAGTTTAAGTAAAAGTTTGAACCATGAAGCATTCCACAGAGTCTTGATTATTTGGACAACATGACTTTTTACTCAAATAGCATTTTGTGTGTCTCGCAGCAAACTATTTCTAATGAATCACTTTCAGAACTGGTAGCATTAGTAGTTAAGTTACGAAGTCTGTCTGTAATTACTGCTGATAACCTCAATGGCAGTGATTCTTGGTGGTTGAGCCCAAACCCTATTGAGCATCTGATAAAAGCTATGGATTCTCTTCCTAAAACAAACAAACAAACAAACAAAAAAACACCACATATACAAATAAGGATAAATACTTAAAATTTGCTTGGCATCTCAGGGGAGTCACAAATGCCCCAAAGTCTACTCACAGGCTCCACCTGTTTCATAGTTCCCCCCAGTCCCTTTAAATACCCAGGCTCTGAGAAGAACTCAAGACTTTGTCTCTCCCCAGGTCTTTTCTATGGAGGAAACACTCTGGAAGACAAGGACACAATGGAGGGCTCAGGAAGACACAAAAGAAGCCATGTCACTAAGTGGTAGAACTTTCAAGAGAAAGCAGAAAGCACTTATTCAAATTAGATTTGGGAAAATGTTCACTTCTCTCAAATTTTTCTGCAAAATTCAGTCCTTCATTTAACAAACATTGACTGAGTTCCCACTCTGGGCCCCTACCTCCTGATGCCCTTCAAGAGTCCAGGGAGAACCTACGCATAAGGAGTGGAGTAGACTGCTAGGGCCTGACTGCATCTGGAGGAAAGGGTTTTCGGGACTATCACAATCCTGGGCATCTCGCCAGGATGAGCAACCAGAAAGCCCACATCCTTACCAACAGTAGAGGGTTCATGCACCTAAGTAGTCACAGTGAATAAATTCCAATGAATTTAGTAGAACAGCAGACATCAAAGTCCCTCTGTCAGAACATATACTGACCAAATCGGTGACAGTAATGACCTTGGCAAATTTTCAATTCAAACATTACACACAGTTCCAAATTGTGTTTATTCATAAATGATGGAATCCTTCAAGTTATTTAATACCTATCTGGTCAGCATTCATGAAGAAATCTATTCTATACTTTTGTGGGTATTTTAGAACAATGATATTTCTTTAAAGATTTTTGAAAGATATCTAACTTAGGGAGAAAGAAAAATCAAAGGTGGCTCATTAGATTTGCATAATGATTAAAATTGAAAGTATCTAATTGGGAATTATGTGTATGTTATTTATGAGTACTTCCTTCTTTAAGATAATAAATGAATGTTTAGTATGCACACAGAACTGTAAAACACTCCTCTCATTGGGGAGAAATGAGATAGTCCCCAGAGGAAGCCTTGGGAAGACTAATCAGGTTTCCCAGTTGCTCATTTGCCTTGGCTCTTGTAGAAATTAATGTTAGGAAAACCCATAAGGTGCTGCACAGCTGGAATCCAGCAGTTTAATTGCTTTGCACAAGAGACTAATGGTCCTGGGTCTTGGGTGTGTCCACATGTGCACGAAGGCAAGGGACAAAGCCCTTGCAAAGCTCCGTACCCTTAACTGCTATAGACAGTCAACCAGGAGAACTGTGTCTAAGGGGGAGGGGTATGAATTGTGCTGAATAGGAATCTATTTTTAGATCTATTAATTTGCCTCTCTTTGGATTCATTACAATTTTAACTCATATGCCAGAACACTGTTTCCAAGGAAGCACTGATTAATGTCCTCCAAGGACAAATAGAACAAAAATAAGGCACAATCCAGATGAAGATTAACTCCACATTTTTTTTTTGTTTTTTCAGTACGCAGGCCTCTCACTGTTGTGGCCTCTCCCATTGCGGAGCACAGGCTCTGGACGCACAGGCTCAGCGGCCATGGCTCACGGGCCTAGCCGCTCCTTGGCATGTGGGATCCTCCCGGACTGGGGCACGAACCCGTGTCCCCTGCATCAGAAGGCGGACTCTCAACTGCTGCCCCATCAGGGAAGCCCTAACTCTACTTTTAACTATGCTTTGGATGGGAGGTAGCCCCTGCTTATACACTGCAACCCTATGAATAAGTGCGTTCCCTTTAAGAAACACTTCAGCCAAGGTACAGCAAAGATAAATGAGCAAATTCAGCCAGATTCAAATAAAAGTGATTCTTCTAGGTATGTTTTGTTTATACAGCATGGCTGAATCTCAAACATATTCTGAATATTTTTGCCATATTATATGATAATACTGTGTTATCCAAGAAAAAGAGGTACCATTCAATTTTAGCAGAAGTATTATTTTAATCAAAATGAATTTTATTAATTTGTAATAAAATTGTATGCACTTGTCCAAACTGTTTCATGCTGTTTAAAACCTATACCCACTATTTCAGAGGATTAATGAGTCCCATTTAAGAAATTTCACAGGACCTCTCTATCTTGGGCTATCCTTACTGTACGAAAGCCATTCTTTGAATACATAAGAAATTAATTTGAATTCAACTAACTGCTTATTTTTGTGTTAAAAAAAAAAAAAGGCCTGGAATGAAGGTAGGAAATGGACATTATAGTCATGAATGCTTCTAAATATCTGGTGGGCTTCAGACGAATCACAGAACCTTTTATAGTACTTTTTCACTTTATTAAATTATAGTAAATATCATCTGAATCTCTGAGATAATGGTAGAAAAACTATGGTCACCATGCTGTACAAAGGCAGTTGTATTACATATTACAACATTTAGTGAAGTTTTCCAAATATTAAGACCTTTTATTTAAATAAAGCATTAAAATAGACACTAGGCTCCAGTTGTCTCAAGAGAGTTTGCCCACTCAGTTCTTGTATGTCAAAGAAGGATCTGTTCCATGATCTTTTGAAGCACCTCATGGAAAAATTTAAGGCATAATATCTGGCTCCTGAAATGTGTTCTCTGTCCGTTATTCTAAAAACTAAAGGAGAAAAATAGAACATGTAGAGAGAAAAAGCTAACCTCTGGCCAGAAACTGATTCTGTCTTAATCTATACTTTACTTCCCAACAGAAGAGATGCTTCTCTGAACCTCCAAAAGAAGGGGGAAAAGAGAGGAGGCTGCCTAGATGATAATTAATAATGACCATTACTACAAGATTTGTTGGAGGGAATTCTCTTCACACTAAGCATTGAGAACAGTCTCATCTCTTCAATCACTGCTCCAAGATACTGTCAAATGGGTTTCAACATTAGGAGAGAATCTAATTTCCTTTGCAGTGCCAAGTGATAAGTATATTTATTAAGGTGGAAAGGAGAAAAGAACTTGAAGTAGAAATAAAAGTCAGGTATCTTTCAATGTTCAAGAAAACCCAATGATTTATTTTCTGGTATTTGGGAGAAAAGATTTATGTTCATTCTATCTTATCTGTATTAGTTATCTATTGCCTTGTAACAAATTACCCCAAATTCAGCAGATTAAAACAACAAGCATTTTTTATATCCAATAGTTTCTTATCATCAAGAATCTGGGAGGCGCTTAGCTGGGTGGTCTGGTTCTGGTTTTCTCAGTAAGTTGCAGTGAAGCTGTCAGCTAGAATTATAGTCATCTCAAGACTTGACTGAGTCAAGAGAATCTGCTCCCAACCTCATCCATGTGGTGTTGGCAGGTCTTTCTTTTTCTGGTTGTTGGTCAGAGACTTCAGTTCCTTACTCTATGGGCCTCTGGATAGGGCTTCTCACAACAGGGCAGCCTACCTCATTCAGAGCAAGATATCCAAAAGAGACAGTCAGCACCCAAATTGCAATCTTGTATATGTTCATCTCAGAAGTGAATTACCATCATTTCTGCTTTATGCTATTGTTCACATAGGCCAATCCTGGTATAATGTGGGAGGGGACTACACAAGAGTATGGCTACCAGGAGGTAGGCAACATCAGGGGTCATCTAGGAGGTATGCCACCACATCACCTAACTTACAAGAGACCTACAAGAAAGCAGTACTGGCCAACCGCAAAAATGGCTAGAGGCTCAGCTGGTGGGATCCAGGCACAAAGTAAACTAATCATAAATATACCATCTTTCACCCAGGTTTGTCTGTTTTATCTTTAAGGTAAATTCGTGCCCTCTCTCTACTTGTGAAGTCTGCATAACTGCATTAGCTAAGCCAGTTAGTCTTCTCCAATTTCTAATTCAAATTCACCAAACATAGTGTGGTAGGAAAGACAAGACACAGTTTCTTTCAAAGTGCTTGTCTTTCAGTGAAAATTCCTTCTCTGGCACTCTGCCCTTCCTTGGACAGTATGAAGCTATTTTTCTGGGGGGAGAAACGGGCACAGAGAAGGAAATAAAACCTCCTTAGGATAATTAGAAGTGATGTTAAGGAAAGGATAATTCAAACAAACCATGTTTTTCTCAGCAAAAAAGAGATACTTCCACAGCAGCTTTGCACCTGGCTTCCCTCTGGCCAGGAAGGTACCTACTTTAGCCGAAGAGCAACTCCTCAGTTGAACATTTGGAACTTGAACTGCAGTAAGGTCACCTGATACTCTGAGAAGGGACTTCTCCTTTTCTTAGATAAAGATTTACATACAACATAAACATAAAACATTTTATGAGACTACAAAGGAAGGATAGAGCTATATTATTGCAGTGAAGGAGAGCATTACTATTTAAATGTCTGTCTGTACCAGTGGTACTGAGGTGTGTGTATAGGGGAATAAATCCCACCTTCCTCCCTCCCCCCGGCCAAACATTCTGGTAAACCTTCCTACACCTAGCTCCTGAGTTGAGAATCACTACCAAATTGACCCACGGTTACTGATGGGAGTGTCTTATTTCTCAAGGAGGTTAAGAAAGAGAATCTTTGTCAACTAACTGACTCAGTGATAACTATTCCCATGATATATACCTCTACATAAAGGAGTTTATTTACCTATTTACTTATGTACCACCTTGTTCCCTCTAAAAAAATATTTATTGTGATTTATAACGATTTATAAAATACAACAAAAAAATAACATGAACTATTTATGAAAGAATCAATATAAAAAAACCAAGTCTATGGGGCATAAAACTGAGCAAGGAATGTATTTGCTCCAGATGGGCAACAAATTTGGCTGTAAAGTTTTGAGCAGTCTGCCAACTAGAAAAGAGAAATCTGGTCTCAGTTCAGTTTACATAAGAAAAATATTAACAATTTTCCTAAAAGGGGTACAATTATTCTTAAACTAAGATCAGGCCCAGTACTCCACTGGGGACACTACTCAACAGCATTTATACAATAAAAATAAGATAATGTGGCCTTGAACCATTTTTTATACTGACTTGATCAGAGCCTTATAAAAAGTGAGTCTGCACCAGTCAGAATGGCCATCATCAAAAAATCTAGAAACAATAAATGCTGGAGAGGGTGTGGAGAAAAGGTAACACTCTTGCACTGTTGGTGGGAATGTAAATTGATACAGCCACTATGGATAACAGTATGGAGGCTCTTTAAAAAACTAAAAATAGAACTACCATACGACCCAGCAATCCCACTACTGGGCATATGCCCTGAGAAAACCATAATTCAAAAAGAGTCATGTACCAAAATGTTCATTGCAGTTCTATTTACAATAGCCAGGACATGGAAGCAACCTAAGTGTCCATCATTGGATGAATGGGTAAAGAAGATGTGGCATATACATACAATGGAATATTACTCAGCCACAAAAAGAAACGAAATTGAGATATTTGTAGTGAGGTGGATGGACCTATAGTCTGTCATACAGAGTGAAGTAAGTCAGAAAGAGAAAAACAAATACCATATGCTAACACATATATATGGAATCTAAGGGGGAAAAAAAGGTAATGAAGAACCTAGAGGTAAGATGGGAATAAAGACACAGACCTACTAGAGAATGGACTTGAGGATATGGGGAGAGGGGAAGGGTAAGCTATGACAAAGTGAGAGAGTGGCATGGACATATATACACTACCAAATGTAAAATAGATAGCTAGTGGGAAGAAGATACATAGCACAGGGAGATCACCTTGGTGGTTTGTGACCACCTAGAGGGGTGGGATAGGGAGGGTGGGAGGGAGGGAGACGCAAGAAGGGAGAGATATGGGAACATATGTATACGTATAACTGATTCACTTTGTTATAAAGCAGAAATTAACACACCATTGTAAAGCAATTATACTCTAATAAAGATGTTTAAAAAAAAAAATGAGTCTGCAGGACCGTATGTAACAGAGGCCTTCCTGCACGTGCAGAAACTCTACATTTCCCAGCTATTGAGATCAGATTGGGGCCATATGACTGGATTCTGGCCAGTGCACAGTGATGTGTCCTCTATGGAGGCCTGGGCATAACAGCTCTTTGCTTTCTTCTTCCACCATGACCTTGAAGGACCATATTTAAGACAGCAGTGCCACACAATGGAAGGAGCTTATATCCTTAGCTCAGAGGAGTGTCTACAAGGAGAGCCATTCAACCTGAATTAGACCATGACATAAGCAAGGAACAAAACTTCAGTGTGTTGATTTCCCTGACTAAAACAACAAGCATTATCAATACAGGATTCAAAATTCCAGCTCTCTGTAGACCTTATTTGATTAACTGGGCAGAATTTAGAATATCTAGAAGAATAGATTCTAAATCTTTCACAGTCCTCCCTCAATATTGTTTTATTCAACTGGGTGTTAAAAAATCCTGGAGATGATGATGATGAAATTATAATAATAACAGCTAACACTTAGAAATCACATGCTATGTGCCAGGAATGATTTATTCTAAACCCTTTCTATATATTAACACATTTATTTCTTACAATATATTCATTCATTTAATCCTTACCATTAACTGTAATTTTCAGACGAGGAAACTGTGGAAAAAAAGTGACTTGTCCAAGGTCCCTCAGTAAGGGGTGGCACCAGAATTAGATTCAGGGAATCTAACTCCAGGGTTGGTGCTACTAACTTCTATACTATAATTTATTTCGTACAATGATGATAAGATTCGTATCGTGCTCCCTTGAAAAATGATTAAAAACCTCCAATTGTCTATAAGTCCAAAGTCTTCAAAATGCATACCAGCTGAAGTATGGCTGGCATCCTCTTGGAATAGCTAAGGAGCCTAATGAATCATTAATCTTAATAGATGCCCACCTATTTCAAAAGAATAAACCTGTATGGAGCCAAGATTAGCTTTTGAAAGGATTTTCTAATATAATCCAACTGTATGATACCTTACTAAGTTGGTTTAACAATTTCTATAATTTACTTTAAAATAACAGCATAGACAACATTATACTGTATATGTACTAATTACCTGAAGTTTTTACTTTAGAGGTATTTAGGTGCCCTAATTTAACTTTACAAGAGAACACAACAAAAAAACTGTTTTCTGAATGCAGACAAAAATATTGCTTCTTCCTGGTCACCTAATTCCACTATATACATTCCTATGTGATCCACTGGCCATATATGACATACCAGAAGAAAATCAATATAATACACTAATTCCCCTCAGTTAGTTCTCCTTGCCATAATTAATCTTTTGGAAAACAAATGTAAGCTTCCTGTTAACTCAAATATCACTCTGTTTACTTCATGCCGTGTTTTTCTAAAATACATAATAATGAGTTTTCTAGTTTCATGTAAAATTCCCTTCACTTACCTCAAGTATATATAAATCACAAAACTGTACATCAAGAAGGCAACTCTTAATATTACCTAATCCAATTCCTCTTTCCATAGAGGAAAAGACTGAGATCCAGACAGACTAAATGACTTGTGCCAGGTCTCAAGCTAGTTAGTGGCAAAGTTGGACACAAAAGCCAGTGCCCTGGCTTTCTCCTCCAAGTCTTTTCATACCAACACACTGAGCCACAAGTGGGTCCCAAGCACACATTTAAATACCGAGACTGCAAACTATGCTTGGCCAAGAGGCAGGGATAAAGCATGGCCATAACTTTTCAAGTATTTATCACAGTGAAATAAGCTAAAGCAGTTTCAACTGAGGTGGCAAATGTTTGCTGCTGAAATAAATACAACAATTTAATTTTGAAAGTGAAAAGGCAGCTCAGAGGCAGGATAAAGATAGTGCAGTAGGAAGATCCTGACCTCATCTCCTCCAAAAAAAATACACCAATACAACTACTACATGTAAACAACTTTCTCTGAGAACAACCTGATGACTAGCAGAACAGTTCTTCTATAACCAAGGATATAAAAACAAAACAAACAAACAAAAACACTGATATGGACAGGAGAGGAAGAGAAGCAATCCAGTTAGGACCCACATTGCCAGTGGATGACCCAGAAGAGGAGGGCAATATCACAAGCTCAGGGATTGTCTCTAAGGAGCAAGGAGTTCAAGCCCCACATTGGGCACCCCAGTCCTAAGGTCTGGCACTGGGAAGATGAGCTCCCCTTGCTGTTTCTGAAAAACAGTGAGGCTTATGACCAGGAAAGCCAGAGAGCTGTGGGAATTAGAGACTCTGCTCTTAAAGGGAACGCACAGACTTGCTTGTTCCCAGCCCCAGCATACAGGCAGCAGGTTTAAAAGTGCCTGGTGCTGTAGCCAGCCTGCCAAGACTTCTCCAGTGTGCCCCCAAGCCTGCACCAACTCCAGCTCCAGCCCTGCACCTCCCCCCACCAAGATGGCAGTCACCAGCACACCCCAGGAGAAGCCACAGCTCACACCAGGGTCTGGCTCCAGCCCCTCTAGCCCTAGCCCCTGCCAAGGCTCTGGATGCCAGTGTCACTAGGAGAAGCTGTGGCTCACACTGAGATCAAGGTCTAGCCACCCCTGACTCCAGCCTGCCCCCGTCAAGGCAGTTGGCCACTAGTGCACCCCAGAAGTAGCCCCAGCCTGTGCTGCTGTGCTGGGCTCTGGCTATAGTGCCCACATAGCTTAAACCCACCTCTGCCAAGGCAATGGCCTCAACACAACCCAGAAAAAGTCCCGGCCTGCACTCACTTCAGATACAGCTCTCCCACCAATGCCAGCTGACACCACAAAATGCATAGGAACAATCACACACAAGGACATGCCTTCAAGGCTGGAATACATAATGGTTTCTCCTAATTTCACAGAGGTAAACAGAGAAAGTCAAACAAAATGAAAAGACAGATGAATATGTTTCAAATGAAAGAACAAGATAAAACCCAGGAAGAAAGAAAAACTAATAAAACACAGATAAGCAATCTACCTGATAAAGAACTTGAAACAATGGTCATAAAAATACTCACTGAACTTGGGAAAAGAACACAGTGAGAAATTCAAAAAAGAATTAGAAAATAAAAGATATATGAAAACAATCAGAGCTGAAGAATACAATAACTGAAATAGAAAATACACTAAAAGGAATCAACAGCAGATTAGGTGATAGAGAAGAACATTTAAGCAACCTAGAAGACAGAATAGCAGAAATCATCCTATCAAAACAGCAAAAAGAAAAAAAAAATATTGAGGGTAGCTTAAGGGACCTGTGTGACAACATCAAAAGTACTAACATTCATACTCTAAGGATCTCAAAACGAGGAGAGAGAAAAAGGGACAGAAAACATATTTGATGAAATAATGGCTGAAAACTTTCCTAACATCAAAAAGGAAACAGATATCCAGGTCCAGGAATCACACAGAGTCCCAAACAATATGAACTCAAAGAGATCCACACTGAGACATATCCATTAAACCAGCAAAACTGAAAGAGTCAAACACAGGGAACCCCAGAAACGTTTTCAGCTAATTTTTCACAGAAACTTTGCAGGCCGGGAAGAAGTGGCATGATATATTTAAGCGCTGAAAGGAACAATCTTACTACCAAGGATATGCTACCCAACAAGGTTTTAATTCAGAATTGAAGGAGAGATAATTTTCCATACAAGCAGAAACTAAAAGAGTTCATCACCACTAAATTAGCCTAATAAGAAATGCTAAACTGTTTTAAAAGAAATGTTTTTTAAAAGATCATAATAATAAATAAAATATATGAAGGAAAAAAATCTGACTGGTAACAGCAAATATAGAGTGAAAGCAGTGAATCAATTATTTTAAAAAGCTAGTATGAAGGTTAAAAGACAAAAGTTGTAAAACCAACTATTCAGTTTAAAACAAGTACATATGTGTATGTGTATGTATATGTACATATGTATAGTGAAACCTCATGGTAACCAAAAACCAGCAACAGATTCACACACACAAAAAGAAACAAAGAGAAAGGAATCTAAACATAATGCTAAAGAAAATCATCAAACCACATGGGAATAGACTAACAGAGAAAATCTACATGAACAACCAGAAAACAGGAAACAAAATGGCAGCAAGTGCATACATATCAAATGTAAATGAACTAAATGCTTTAATCAAAAGACAAAGGGTGGCTGAATGGATAAGAAAACAAGACCAGGGCTTCCCTGGTGGCGCAGTGGTTGAGAATCTGCCTGCCAATGCAGGGGACACAGGTTCGAGCCCTGGTCTGGGAAGATCCCACATGCCACGGAGCAACTGGGACCATGAGCCACAATTACTAAGCCTGCAGATCTGGAGCCTGTGCTCCACAAGAGAGGCCACGATAGTGAGAGGCCTGTGCACCATGATGAAGAGTGGCCCCTGCTTGCCACAACTAGAGAAAGCCCTCACACAGAAACGAAGACCCGACACAGCCATAAATAAATAAATAAATAATTTTTTTAAAAAAAAGAAAACAAGACCCATCTATATGCTGCCTACAAGAGACTACTTCAGAGCTAAAGACACACACAGACTAAAAGATGAGGGATGAAAAAAGATATTCCATGCAAAAGGAAACAAAAAGAAAGCTGAAATAGCAATACTCACATTAGACAAAATAGACTTGAAGTATTTAATAAAAGACAAAGAAGAAAATAAAAAAAGACAAAGAAGGGCATTATATAACAATAAATAGGAAGAGTATATAACATTTATAGACATATATACACCTAACATAGGAGCACCTAAATCTATAAAGTATTAACAGACATAAAGGGAGAAATTGATAGTAATATAATAATAGTAGGAAACTTTACAACACTGGATAGATCATTTACGTCAATGGATAGATTATCGAGAAAGAAAATCAATGAGGAAATACTGGCCTTAAATGACACATTAGACCAGATGAACTAAATACTATCTATAGAACATTCCATTCAAAAAGAGCAGAATAAATATTCTTTTCAAGTGCACATGAAACATTCTCCAGGGTAGATCACATGCTAGGCCATAAAACAAGTATCAATAAATTTAAGAAGATTCAAATCATATTAATTATATTTTCCTATCACAACATTATGAAATTAAAAATCAATTACAGGAAGAAACTGGAAAAAATCCACAAACAGGGAAACTAAACAACATGCTATTAAAAAACCAATAGGCCAATGAGGAAATAAAAAAAGCACCTTGAAATGAATGAATAGAAATACAACTTTCCAAAACCTACAGGACATAGCAAAAGCAGTTCTAAGTGGGAAGTTTATAATATTACAGGCCTACCTCCAGAAGCAAGAAAAAACTAAAATAAACAATCTAAATTTCCACCCAAAGTAATTAGAAAAAGAAGAACTAACAAAGCCCAAAGTTAGCAGAAGGAAGAAAAAATAAAGGTCAGAGCAGAAATAAATGAAATAGAGATTAAAAAATAATAGAAAAAAAATCAATGAAACTAAAAGCTGGGATTTTTCTGAAATGTTAAAGAAAACTGATAAATCTTTAGCTAGCCTCATGAAAAATATACTAGAGGGCCCAAATAAATAAAATTAGAAATAGAAGTTACAGTTGATATCAGAGAAATACAATCATAAGAGAGTATTTTTTTGAATCTGTCTCCTCAGGAAAGGGAAACAAAAGCAAAAAAGAATAACAAATGGGGCTACATCAAACTAGAAAGCTTTTGTACATCAAAGGAAATGATGAACAACACAAAAGCCAACCTATTCAATGGGAGAAGATATTTGCAAACAATATGCGGACATAAGAGGTTAATATACAAAACATATAAAGAATTCAAACAATTCAATATCAAAAACACCAAAACAATCCAATTTAAAAATGGGCAAAGGACCTGAATAGGTATTTTTCCAAAGAAGACATACAGATGGCTAATAAGTATGTGAAAATACGCTCAACATGACTAACCATCAGAAAAATGCAAATCAAAACCACAATGAGATATTACCTCACACCTGTCATAATGGTTGTTACCAAAAACACAAGAAATAACAAGTGCTGAGAAGAATTTGGAGAAAAGGAAACCTTAGTACATGGTTGGTGGGTATGTATATTGGTGCAGTCACTATGGAAAACAGAGAACAAACTTGGGGGGAAGTGGAGAGGCAAAATAGGTGATAGCAATTAACAGGTACAAACTACCAGTTATAAAATAAATAATTCATAAGGATGTAATGTACAGTACAGGGACTACAAGCCAATATTTTAAAGTAACTTTGTATGGTGTGTAATCTATAAAACTCACTATGTTGTACACCTGAAAGTAATGTAATATTGTAAGTTCACTATACTTCAATAATTTTTTTTAAAAAATATGAGAAAAAACCCTCTTGACAATAACTAATAGGGCAATTTTATTTTAAAGGAGGCAAGAATATACAATGGAGAAAAGACAGTCTCTTTGATAAGTGGTGCTGGGAAAACTGGACAGCTACATGTAAAAGAATGAAATTACACTCCCTAACACCATACACAAAAGTAAACTCAAGATGGATTAAAGACCTAAATGTAAGGCCTGATACTATAAAACTCTTAGAGGAAAACACAGCCAGAAAACTCTGACATAAATCACAGCAAGATCTTTTTTGACCCACCTCCTAGGGTAATGAAAATAAAAACAACAAAAGGGAACTAATTAAACTTAAAAGCTTTTGCACAGCAAAGGAAACCATAAACAAAACAAAAAGACTACCTTCAGGATGGGAGAAAATATTTGCAAACGAAGTGACTGACAACAGAGCTCCAAAATATGCAAACAGTTCATGCAGCTTAATATTAAAACAACAAACAAACCAATCAAAAAGTGGGCAGAAGGGCTTCCCTGGTGGTGCAGTGGTTGAGAGTCCACCTGCCGATGCAGGGGACACGGGTTCGTGCCCCGGTCCGGGAAGATCCCACATGCCACAGAGCGGCTAGGCCCGTGAGCCATGGCCGCTGAGCCTGCGCGTCTGGAGCCTGTGCTCCGCAACGGGAGAGGCCGCAGCAGTGAGAGGCCCGCGTACCACAAAAAAAATGGGCAGAAGATCTAAATAGACATGTCTCCAAAGAAAACATACAGGTGACCAACAGGCACATGAAAAGATGCTCAACTTCACTAATTATTAGAGAAATGCAAATCAAAACTACAATGAGGTATCATTTCACAAGTCAGAATGGCCATAATCAAAAAATCTACAAACAATAAGTGCTGGAGAGGTTGTGGAGAAAAGAGAACCCTCCAACACTATTGGTGGGAATGTAAATTGGTACAGCCACTATGGAGAACAGTACGAAGGTTCCTTTAAAAACTAAAAATAGAGCTACCATATGATCCAGCAATCCCAATCCTGGGCATATATACAGAGAAAACCATAATTTGGAAGGATACATGCACCCCAATGTTCATTGCAGCACTATTTACAATAGCCAGGTCATGGAAGCAACCTAAATGTCCAATGACAGATGAATGGATAAAGAAGATACGGGACATATATACAATGGAATATTACTCAGCCATAAAAAAGAATGAAATAATGTTATTTGCAGCAACATGGATGGACCTAGAGATTGTCATACTGAGTGAAGTAAGTCAGATACAGAAAGACAAATACCATATGATATTGCTTATACATGGAATCTTAAAAAAACATTACAAATGAACTTATTTACAAAACAGAAATAGAGTCGCAGATGTAGAAAACAAACTTATGGCTACCAGGGTGGAAAAGGGAGCATAAATTGGGAGATTGGGAATGACATATACACACTACTATATATAAAATAGATAACTAATACTGACCTACTGTATAGCACAGGGAACTCTACTCAATACTCTGTAATGACCGATATGGGAAAAGAATCTAAAAAAGAGTGGATACATGTATATGTATAACCGAATCACTTTGCTATACACCTGAACCTAAGACAACATTGTAAATCCACTATATTCTAATAAAATATTTTTTAAAAGGAAAATATATTTTTTAAAAAGGAGTAAATGAACATAGAGAAGGGAAAACAAAATAAAAATGTGCACTTAATGAAATCTTGAAATATGCATACAAAAAAATAAAAAAAGAGATCTGTGATAGATATGGCACAATAATAGAAAAAACACATTTAATAAAATAGTTGGATCTCCTTGGCTAACGATTTAAAATAGGCAATGATACTTTAATCTCTCCCTTCACAATCACTTCTTTTTTTTTTTTTTTACAGAAGTGGCTGCTTTGCAATATTCTACATCTTCTATGCATATTCAGAATGTTGATTGGCAGTATAACCCTAATGGGACCCATGATTAAGTAAAGAAGAGGAAGCAAGAAACTGAAACATAGTCTATGTGATGTTCTTTATTATGTATGACCCTCATGTAGCAAAAGCTAACATTTAACAGTTCTTCAAATATGCCGTAGGTGCTCTTGACTCTCAGCCTTGCTATATGCTCCTCTCTCTCCCTGATAAAACTTGTGTCCTACCCACACGCTTTTGGCTGAATCCTATCCTTAAAATTCTGTTCAAATTATACCTCTTCCAAGAAGCAGTATCTGATCCCATCACTTTGAGTTAGATGTCCATTAAATGTATAACAAATTTCAGTAGGATTCTCAAACTCCTTTTTAAGCCACCTCCCAAAAACCCACTTCTATAAAATACTAGTGATTAATACTAGATTAACTGGGATTTCACAGAGGAGACAGAGAGATGGTATTTGCTTCATAAACCATTCCAAAATAACTTGCATCCACTAACTGTTCGATCTTGTCAGTTCTAAAATGGACATGGTATACATATAGCCGATTCACTTCATTGTAGAGCAGAAGCTAACAAAATAGTGTAAAGCAATTTTACTCCAATAAATAAATAAAATAAAAGGGATATAATATGACCTACCTTCTAGCATTGTGGGGGATTTAAATGAGTTATATTTGTAAAGTACTCATCATCATACTGGCACAGGAAAGAGCTCAATTAAAGAAATCCCAAGAAAGAAAGAGAGAAAGAAGGAGGAAGAAACAGGGAGGGAGGGAGGGAGGGAGGGAGGAAGGAAGGAAGGAAGGGCGGGAAGGAGGGAGGGAGGGAGGGGAAAAATGCAGCTCAAAATCCTCTTTCAACATGGCCTTTTCTATCAAACAGCACGATTAGATTTTCTGGTGTCATCATCTCGATGCCTTGTCATCTCAAGGCATGAGCACACTCATCACTGATCACTCAGATGTTATGGATTTGCCAGCAATAAGCTTGGAAAACATCACTCATTTGGAGCTACCTTGTTTGTTACTAGGTAGCCCAAGGCACTTCTCTCCCAAATGCCATCCCAGCCTCTGTAGGGGACCTTTCTCAGCTCCCTTGTTACCCTCAAACATTTCAATAATTCATCTGTTTAGAATGCTGTTTTGATAGCCGACAGCAGATTGGAAAACAGCTTTCTAAAGAAATAACAGGCAGGCAGTATCCACTAAAGCCCCTGCTTCTGATTTCAGGAAACACTGCTTGAATAAAATAAAAATCCCTGTGAGGGCACAGTAAAAATTTCAACAACAACAATAACAAAAATCCTGCCTAAAAAGTAAGAGGTAGACTCAGAAGTCTTAGGAGTTGAAAAGGCATATGTTTATTATGTCAGGTGTCGTGTTCTGCTAAGCACGAGTATGTATTTTATGATGCCTTTTTTAGGTCAGAGAAAAGAGACTTGGTGATTTTACAAGACAAAAGAGTTTTCACATCGATTTAGCAAATAAAGTACAGTAATTTTTTTAAACTATAAAACCACCTGAACGCTTTTGAGTAAATAATGATCAGCAAGGTTCTGATTTAACCGGATAAAATAAAAGCAAAAGGAACAGGGTTTATTCTAAGGGAAACAAGTCTTCCAGGGTCACAGGGTATTATGGAGTGGATGTTTGTGTCTCCTCCAAACTTGTATGTTGAAACCCTAACCCCCAATGCAATGGTAAGTTGTAGATGGGGCCTTTGGGAGGTAATTAGGTTTATATGAGATCATAAGGGCAGCATCCTCATGATGAGATTACACGAAGAGATCAACCAGAGAGCTCACTTGATTTCTTTCTCTCTCTCCTTCCCTCCCTCCCTCCCTCCCTCCCTCTCTCTTTCTCTCTCTCTCTGCCATGAGAGGACACAGAAAGAAGGCAGCCATATGCAAGCCAGGTAGAGGCCTCTCCCAGAACCAAACCATATAAGCATCCTGATCTTGGATTTCCCAGCCTCTAGAAGTAAGATATAAATGTCTGCTGTTTAAGCCATCCATCCTGTGATATTTTGTTGCGGCAGCCCGGGCCAACTAAGACACTGAGTTTCCTGTGTCAGACATCAAGTCAACATGAAAGGGTCCAGGGCAGACAGAGTGAGGGACATGGGGGTCACTTCCTCTTCCAGAGGGGATTTACAGGATCTACTCTTTGAAAACTTCTGTTGATTTAATTTAATCCTGTAGCGTGAACAGCCAATGCAATTTCTCTTGAATATAATCAAGTTCATATTAAAGTAACTGTCTAGCCACCAAACAAAAATAAAAAGACAAATCTGGACATCCTTTCTAGATTTAGAGACATATTTTTAAACCTTGCTTGCTATAACTCTATTAAGCAACTTGAGAAAAATGTTCATATTATCAATCCTTAAAAAGTTTAATTTGTATATGCACAGTACTTGCCTCTCTCAAAGTGTTTTTATGTCTATAGGAGAAATACCTTACAGACATACACTTTCTTTCCTTTGCCTACAAACTTGCTGACTATGAACCTTCCTTAATTCCTTCTCTCTTTCCTCAATAGAAGTGCCCTTTCTTCTATCCAAGCTAAACTTCTACCTGCTTCCTAGACCTATTCTCCCAATTTCAATCATCTTTCTCTCTTTCCTCTTTACCCTACTGATTCTGTTTAATTAGCCTCTAAACATGATCAGATCTTTCCCATTATGAATCAAAACAAAATAAAATAAAACATCCCTCACATGCACCCCGAAATCACAGGTCATCCCTGGCCACGAGTCTTCTACAAAGCAGCTTACACCCAACATCTCTGCTTCTCTCTAGTTTCTACTCAAGGCACTACCTCTTGTCTTCCACTCTTTCCATGGTCACTAATATTGCCTCAACCATCAAAAACAGTTAGGCATGTTACCTTCCTTGATGTCCTCACAACATTCAGAACATTTTACCACGTAATCTTTCACTCACTGAGTTTTCTTTGAAAATCTTTTCTCCCTTGGCTTCTGGTATACCCCTCTCATCCAAATTTCTTCCTAAGTCTGGGTCACAGCCTCCTGGTGGTTTTCATGGCTCTCTCCCTAAAAGCAGTGATTAAGACTGCTAATTCTCACATCAGATCACTTGATTTTGAGTCTCAACTCTACCACTCACCAGCTCCATGACCTTGAGCAAGCTACCTCTCTGAGATTCTGTTTTCTCCTCTGTAAAACGAGTTTAAAAGCATCAGCTGTCTTATAGGATGTGACTGAAGTTAAACAATAATCCATGTAAATCTCTTTATACTGTGCCTGGTTCATGGTAAGTACTCAATAAAAGGGAGCTGTCATACATGATTATATATTTACATTCCCCATAGCTTTACCCCTGGCCCTATGCCCTTATCCCTCTCTCTAGATAATCTCAATGAAACCCAGACTTCATCTATTTCTTGGATGATACTGACTCTGATATCCATGTCTTTTGCTCAGATCTTGGGTCTAGGAGCAAGTCCTATAAAACCAATTGTTTATTGAACTTTTCTTCCCATACAACACCCAGGCAAATAGCAAACTCTACAAGGACAACATTGAACACACTGTCTTTCCCTAAAAATCTTTCCTTTGTTATATTCTATCCTTATCCACAGCCACTTACACCAGAGATCTCAGAGTCAATCAGAACCCAAATCATAATATTTCCAAAATATTTTCTAAATATCTCTCAAATGTTTTCCCTTCTCCCTACTCCCATTGCCATTGCATTATTTTCCCTGTATTACCTCAGGAAACTTCTACCCAGTACTTTCTGCCCCTCCAAGCTACCATATATTGTTGCCTTAGTGGTATTTCTAAAAAGGCAATTTTTATTGTTTCTCTCCATAATTAAAATCCTTCTTTGATTCATGATTTGATTTAGAAACAGTCTAATTTCTTGACTTAGCACACAAGAGACTAATGATCTGTCTTCTCCCTACCCTCCAACCACACCCAGCACCACTACCCCACAAGCACTTACTGATTCCTGATTTTGAACTTTCTTCCATCATTCTCACTATAGTCTCTGCTTAGACATAACTCAAATATTCTTCAAGAGTTAGTGCACTTATCTTCTCTAGGAATTCTTTGACAGCTTTTTTTCTAATACTGGGAGAGCTGAGCTTCCTTTGTGAACCAAAGCCCACTGTGCTTAATGATCATACAGTATTTAAAATTTTCTGACTCTATAAGAAAAGATCAGGTTTGGTTTTTCTAAGCTTAGCACAAGCTTAGCATGTGAAAGATACTCAGTAAACGTATGCTAATGAACAAATCCAAGATTCTCACAATTGTCTTGTGGAGTACACAAGGCAAGTATAATTAATCCCATTTTACAGAAGAAGAAAAAGATAAGAAGTTAAAGTCAACATCTTAATCTTGGAAGCCCAAGAACTCTGAGACCTAGAAAAAAATAATGTTTATTTCTCGCTTCTTTATGTAAGTGCAACAAAGGTTAGCAGAGGGCTCTGATCATATTAGTCTTTTATTCCTGAGCGACTTTGTCTAATAGCAAGATTTACTTGGTTCCATACCTTTAGTTGGACATTGAAGGAGATACTTTATCCATCCAGAGAATTTAACAATACATGTAATGACCATACATTTGAGTTCAATCAGCCTTTTTTAACCAAAATCTTTCTCAATTTTATTTCTTCCTCTTTGATATTGGATGTGGCCTCTTCCAACTTTACAATTATTTGAATTTGTGGACTCTAGTACTTTCATTCCTGCTTGTAAATTGGCCAATCCTTATCCAGATTCACCTTTCTTGAGTTTTCTTGTCACAGTGAACAGCAACACACACACTACTAACATTCTATTTTCTACCTCTTCTTCTAGAGATACAAATTAAGTAAGTACATTAACTCCTTTCCAAATTATCACAGGAGACAGTTCACCATTTGTCTCATCTCTAATAATAGTTTTCTACTAGCCAGCACCCAACCAATAAGCTAATACCACACATATCTGTCAATGTGAGTTATGTTATGCTGCAGTAACAAAACAGCCTTAAAACTGCTGGTTTAAACTATTTCTCATTCATACTACATATTCAGCATGTGACTGAAGGGTCACCTTTGTTCATCGTGGTCACTCAGGGACTCAAGCAATCCGAGGTTCCATCTTACCATGTTTCCAAGATCACTATGGCTGGGGTAGGGACGTAGCAAATAAAACTTTGGCTTTTAAAGTTTCCAATCATAGTTTATTAACCAAAGCAAGTCATGAGTATTTGGGGTTAGGAGGTGCGATCCCACCATATCCCTGGAACAAAGAGAACCAGTGTATATATGAACAGTGCTAATTTAATGCCTGCTACAGTCACATAGTTACAGAGGCACTGAGATACTATTCAAATTCAGGGCCCTGACTCCTAGTGTATCATTACTTCAATTATCTTTTTAAAACTGTAATGAAACAAATCCAAACATGTAACTCAAAAAGTGGCAGAAATATTAAAATAAATTCTATGTAACATTACATGACTGTTTTGCTACTTTCCTAAGAGGGGCTTAAGCTGAAGAGAGAAGCTGAAAAATTCATCATTCCCAGCCCTGAACAGACCAAGGTGAGTGAATAAGACTTCTAAGTCTTTTTGTCTGAAAGTGACTTTCTTCTGTTTTCCACTACTTCCTTTATCAGAAGAGATGGTCACATTGTTACTATTGGTGTCTACGTACCGCAATATCTATGTCTGCTCACAATGCCTTCCCAGACAGGGTCACCAGATGTAGCAAAGAAAAATACAAGACACCCAGTTAAATTTAAATTGAGATAAACAACAAATAATTTTTTATTATAAATATGTCCCAAATATTGCATGGAATGAATATGTCTCAAATATTATATAGGACATACACTAAAAAATTATTTGTTGTTTATCTGATATTCAACTTTAACTGGGCATCCTTGGTCTTCCCTGGTGGCTCAGTGGTTGGGAGTCTGCCTGCCGATGCAGGGGACACAGGTTCGTGCCCCAGTCCGGGAAGATTCCACATGCCGCGGAGCGGCTGGGCCCGTGAGCCATGGCCGCTGAGCCTGTGCGGCCGGAGTCTGTACTCCGCAACGGGAGAGGCCACAACAGTGAGAGGCCCGCGTACCACAAAAAAAAAAAAAAAAAATTTAACTGGGCATCCTGTATTTTATTAGGCAACTCTATTCCCAGAGACAAGTCATCAAAGGAACTAACCTAAATTAACTTCATATAAATACTTTTGAAGCTATTTTAAAGGTATTTTCCCTGTTGTCCAAAACTAGGCCCCTATTTTTGAGCCCAAGTAGACCAAAATTAAACAGAAATATTTGACCAATATAAATTGTCAAGAGCCATGGAAAACACATGCTCTTTCAAGTATCTTTTGGCAAAATGCACCCAGTATTCCAAAACGTAATTTAGGAACTGAATTATTTTTATCATATTAGTATACTGACAAACCTAGCTTCTGGGTAAAGTACATTTGCAATGAGTTTGGGGTTAACAGCAGGCATGTTGACGATGAAGTACTCGAGAAGCAATTCTAGTGACAGTAAAGTTCAGAAGCATTTGCTGCCTTTCAATGGAAATCACGGCAAATCATTGAAAAGGAAGACCTAGGCAGCAACACTAGTTGAAGAGCTAGCAACAAGAGAACCAGCTTAAAAATTAATTGATATAAAAAAAGAAACATGGTCAGATACAAGAGCAGCATATAAAAATCCATAGTTGACATCTACACGTGGAACAACTCCTATAGAACACCTACTGAACGCTGGCAGAAGACCTCAGACCTCCGAAAAGGCAAGAACCGCCCCCCCCCACGTACCTGGGTAGGGCAAAAGAAAAAAGAATAAACAGAGACAAAAGGATAGGGACGGGATCTGCACCAGTGGGAGGGAGCTGTGAAGGAGGAAAAGTTTCCACACACTAGGTAGGAAGCCCCTTCACGGGCGGAGACTGGGGGTAGCGGAGGGGGAAAGCTTTGGAGCCGCGGAGGAGAGCACAGCAACAGGGGTGCAGAGGGCAAAGCGGGGAGAGATTCCCGCACAGAGGATCGGTGCTGACCAGCACTCACCAGCCCGAGAGGCTTGTCTGCTCCCCCACCGGGGCGGGCGGGGCTGGGAGTTGAGGCTCAGGCTTCCGTCGGAGTGCGGAGTGCCGGGAGAGGACTGGGGTTGGTGGCGTGAACACAGCCTGCAGGGGGTTAGTGCGCCACAGCTAGCCGGGAGGGAGTCCAGGGAAAAGTCTGGACCTGCCGAAGAGGCAAGAGACTTTTTCTTCCCTCTTTTGTTTCCTGGTGCGCGAGGAGAGGGGATTAAGAACGCTGCTTAAAGGAGCTCCAGAGACAGGCGCAAGCCGCGGCTAAAAGTGCGGACCCCAAGACAGGCATGAGACGCTAAGGTTGCTGCTACCGCCACCAAGAAGCCTGTGTGCGAGCACAGGTCACTATCCACACCCCCCTTCCGGGGAGCCTGTGCGGCCTGCCACTGCCAGGGTCCCGGGATCCAGGGGCAACTCCCACGGGAGAACGCACTGCGCGCCACAGGCTGGTGCAACGTCACGGTGGCCTCTGCCGCAGCATGCTCACCCCGCACTCCGTGCCCCTCCCTCCCCCCAGCCTGAGTGAGCCAGAGCCCCCGAGTCAGCGGCTCCTTTAACCCCGTCCTGTCTGAGCGAAGAACAGACGCCCTCCCGCGACCTACACGCAGAGGCGGGGCCAAATCCAAAGCTGAGCCCCTGGGAGCTGTGAGAACAAAGAAGAGAAGGGGAAATCTCTCCCAGCATCCTCAGAAGCAGCAGATTAAAGCTCCACAATCAACTTGATGTACTCTGCATCTGTGGAATACATGAATAGACAACGAATCATAACAAATTGAGGAGGTGGACTTTGACAGCAAGATTTATGATTTTTTCCCCTTTTCCTCTTTTTGTGAGTGTGTATGTGTATGCTTCTGTGTGTGATTTTGTCTGTAGAGCTTTGCTTCCACCATTTGTCCTAGGTTTCTATCCGTCCGCTTTTTTATTTCTTAATAATTATTTTTTATTTTAATAACTTTATTTTACTTTACCTTCTTGATTTCTTTCTTTCCTTCCTTCCTTCCCTCCTTTAGACAACGAATCATAACAAATTGAGGAGGTGGACTTTGACAGCAAGATTTATGATTTTTTCCCCTTTTCCTCTTTTTGTGAGTGTGTATGTGTATGCTTCTGTGTGAAATTTTGTCTGTATAGCTTTGCTTCCATCATTTGTCCTAGGGTTGTATCCGTCCGTTTTTGTTTTTTTAATAATTATTTAATTTTAATAACTTTATTAGATTTTATCGTACTTTATCTTCTTTCTTTCTTTTTTCCTTCCTTCCCTTCCCTCCTTCCTCCCTCCTTTCTCTCTCTCTTTCTTTCCTTCTTTCTACTAATTCTCTCTTTCTACTTTTACTCCCTTTTATTTTGAGCCATGTGGATGAAAGGCTCTTGGTGCTGCAGCCAGGAGTCAGTGCTGTACCTCTGAGGTGGGAGAGCCAACTTCAGGACACTGGTCCACAAGAGACCTCACAGCTCCACATAATATCAAATGGCGAAAATCTCCCAGAGATCTCCATCTCAACACCAGCACCCAGCTTCACTCAATGAACAGCAAGCTACAGTGCTGGACACCCTATGCCAAACAACTAGCAAGACAGAAACACAACCACATCCATTAGCAGAGAGGCTGCCTAAAATCATAATAAGTCCACAGACACCCCAAAACAAACCACCAGACGTGGACCTGCCCACCAGAAAGACAAGATCCAGCCTCATCCACCAGAACACAGGCACTAGTCCCCTCCACCAGGAAGCCTACACAACCCACTGAACCAACTTTAGCCACTGCGAACAGACACCAAAAACAACGGGAACTACGAACCTGCAGCCTGCATAAAGGAGACCCCAAACACAGTAAGATAAGCAAAATGAGAAGACAGAAAAACACACAGCAGATGAAGGAACAAGATAAAAACCCACCAGACCTAACAAATGAAAAGGAAATAGGCAGTCTACCTGAAAAAGAATTCAGAATAATAATGGTAAAGATGATCCAAAATCTTGGAATTAGAATAGACAAAATGCAAGAAACATTTAACAAGGACCTAGAAGAACTAAAGATGAAACAAACAACGATGAACAACACAATAAATGAAATTAAAAATACTCTAGATGGGATCAATAGCAGAATAACTGAGGCAGAAGAACGGATAAGTGACCTGGAAGATAAAATAGTGGAAATAACTACTGCAGAGTAGAATAAACAAAAAAGAATGAAAAGAACTAAGGACAGTCTCAGAGACCTCGGAAACAATATTAAATGCACCAACATTCAAATTACAGGGGTTCCAGAAGAAGAAGAGAAAAAGAAAGGGACTGAGAAAATATTTGAAGAGATTATAGTTGAAAACTTCCCTAATATAGGAAAGGAAAGAATTAATCAAGTCCAGGAAGCACAAAGAGTCCCATACAGGATAAATCCAAGGAGAAATACGCCAAGACACATATTAATCAAACTGTCAAAAATTAAATACAAAGAAAATATATTAAAAGCAGCAAGGGAAAAACAACAAATAACACACAAGGGAATCCCCATAAGGTTAACAGCTGATCTTTCAGCAGAAACTCTGCAAGCCAGAAGGGACTGGCAGGACATATTTAAAGTGATGAAGGAGAAACATATGCAACCAAGATTACTCTACCCAGCAAGGATCTCATTCAGATTTGATGGAGAAATTACAACCTTTACAGACATACAAAAGCGGAGAGAATTCAGAACCACCAAACCAGCTTTACAATAACTGCTAAAGGACCTTCTCTAGGCAAGAAACAAAAAAGAAGGAAAAGACCTACAATAACGAACCCAAAACAATTAATAAAATGGGAATAGGAACATACATATCGATAATTACCTTAAATGTAAATGACTAAATGCTCCCTCCAAAAGACACAGATTGGCAGAATGGATACAAAAACAAGACCCTTATATATGCTGTCTACAAGAGACCCACATAAGACCTAGAGATACATACAGACTGAAAGTAAGGGGATGGAAAAAGATATTTCATGCAAATGGAAATCAAAAGAAAACTAGAGTAGCATTTCTCATATCAGACAAAATAGACTTTAAAATAAAGACTATAAAAAGAGACAAAGAAGGACAATACATAATGAGCAAGGGATCAATCCAAGAAGAGGATATAACAATTGTAAATATTTATGCACCCAACACTGGAGCACCTCAAGACATAAGGCAAATACTAACAGCTATAAAAGGGGAAATCGACAGTAACACATCCATAGTAGGGGACTTTAACACCCCACTTTCACCAATGGACAGATCATCCAAACAGAAAATAAGGAAACACAAGCTTTAAGTGATACATTAACAAGATGGACTTAATTGATATTTATAGGACATTCCATCCAAAAACAACAGAATACACTTTTTTCTCAAGTGCTCATGGAATATTCTGCAGGATAGATCATATCTTGGGTCACAAATCAAGCCCTGGTAAATTTAAGAAAATTGAAATTGTATCAAGTATCTTTTCCAAACACAACGCTATGAGACTAGATATCAATGACAGGAAAACATTGGTAAAAAAATACAAACACATGGAGACTAAACAATACACTACTTAATAAGTAAGTGATCACTGAAGAAATCAAAGAGGAAATCAAAAAATACCTAGAAACAAATGACAATGGAGACACAATGACCCAAAATCTATGGGATGCAGCAAAAGCAGTTCTAAGAGGGAAGTTTATAGCAATACAATCCTACCTTAAGAAACAGGAAACATCTCGAATAAACAACCTAAACTTGCACCTAAAGCAATTAGAGAAAGAAGAACAAAAAATACCCAAAGTTAGCAGAAGGATAGAAATCATAAAAATCAGATCAGAAATAAATGAAAAAGAAATGAAGGAAAGGATAGCAAAGATCAATAAAATTAAAAGCTGGTTCTTTGAGAAGATGAACAATATTGATAAACCATTAGCCAGACTCTGCAAGAAAAAAAGGGAGAAGACTCAAATCAATAGAATTAGAAATTAAAAAGGAGAAGTAACAACTGACACTGCAGAAATACAAAAGATCATGGGAGATTACTACAAGCAACTCTATGCCAATAAAATGGACAACCTAGAAGACATGGACAAATTCTTAGAAATGCACAACCTGCCAAGACTGAATCAAGAAAAAATAGAAAATATGAACAGACCAATCACAAGCACTGAAATTGAAACTGTGATTAAAAATCTTCCAACAAACAAAAGCCCAGGACCAGATGGCTTCACAGATGAATTCTATCAAACATTTAGAGAAGAGCTTACACCTATCCTTCTCAAACTCTTCCAAAATATAGCAAAGGGAGGAACACTCCCAAACTCATTCCACGAGGCCACCATCACCCTGATACCAAAACCAGACAAGGATATCACAAAAAAGAAAACTACAGGCCAATAACACTGATGAACATAGATGCAAAAATCATCAACAAAATACTAGCAAACAGAATACAACAGCACATTAAAAGGATCATACACCATGATCAAGTGGGGTTTATTCCAGGAATGCAAGGATTCTTTAATATATGCAAATCAATC
This sequence comes from Lagenorhynchus albirostris, assembly GCF_949774975.1. NCBI lineage: Eukaryota > Metazoa > Chordata > Mammalia > Artiodactyla > Delphinidae > Lagenorhynchus > Lagenorhynchus albirostris. Next base: position 45,660,541 of record NC_083107.1, on the reverse strand, counting down.
AATGTGATAAACCATATTAAAAAATTGAGGCAGAAAAAGCATATTATCATCTCAATAGATGCAGAGAAAGCTTTCAACAAAATTCAACACTCATTTATGATAAAAACCCAGCAGAAAGTAGACATAGAGGGAATTTTCCTCAACATAATAAAGGCCATATATGACAAACCCACAGCCAACATCGTCCTCAATGGTGAAAAACTGAAACCATTTCCACTAAGATCAGGAACAAGACAAGGTTGCCCACTCTCACCACTCTTATTCAACATAGTTTTGGAAGTTTTAGCCACAGCCATAAGAGAAGAAAAGGAAATAAAAGGAATCAAATTGGAAAAGAAGAAGTAAAGCTGTCACTGTTTGCAGATGACATGATACTATACATATAGAATCCTAAAGATGCTACCAGAAAACTACTAGAGCTAATCAATGAATTGGTAAAATAGCAGCATGCACAATTAATGCACAGAAATCTCTGGCATTCCTATACACTAATGACGAAAAATCTGAAAGTGAAATCAAGAAAACACTCCCATTTACCACTGCAACAAAAAGAATAAAAGATCTAAGAATAAACCTACCTAAGGAGACAAAAGACCTGTATGCAGAATCAACATTGTGAAAATGACTCTACTACCCAAAGCAATCTATAGATTCAATGCAATCCCTATCAAACTACCACTGGCATTTTTCACAGAACTAGAACAAAAAATTTCACAATTTGTATGGAAACACAAAAGACCCTGAATAGCCAAAGCAATCTTGAGAACGAAAAATGGAGCTGGAGGAATCAGGCTCCCTGACTTCAGACTATACTACAAAGCTACAGTAATCAAGACAGTATGGTACTGGCACAAAAACAGAAAGATAGATCAATGGAACAGGATAGAAAGTCCAGAGATAATCCCACGCACATATGGTCACCTTATCTTTGATAAAGGAGGCAGGAATGTACAGTGGAGAAAGGACAGCCTCTTCAATAAGTGGTGCTGGGAAAACTGGACAGGTACATGTAAAAGCATGAGATTAGAACACTCCCTAACACCATACATAAAAATAAGCTCAAAATGGATTAAAGATCTAAATGTAAGGCCAGAAACTATCAAACTCTTAGAGGAAAACATAGGCAGAACACTCTATGACATAAATTACAGCAAGATCTTTTTTGACCCACCTCCTAGAGAAATGGAAATAAAAACAAAAATAAACAAATGGGACCTAATGAAACTTCAAAGCTTTTACACAGCAAAGGAAACCATAAACAAGACCAAAATACAACCCTCAGAATGGGAGAAAATATTTGCAAATGAAGCAACTGACAAAGGATTAATCTCCAGAATATATAAGCAGATCATGCAGCTCAATAACAACAAAAAAAAATCCCAATCCAAAAATGGGCAGAAGACGTAAATAGACATTTCTCCAAAGAAGATATACAGACTGCCAGCAAACACATGAAAGAACGCTCACATCATTAGTCATTAGAGAAATATAAATCAAAACTCCAATGAGATATCATCTCACACCAGTCAGAATGGCCATCAACAAAAAATCTAGAAACAATAAATGCTGGAGAGGGTGCGGAGAAAAGGGAACCCTCTTGCACTGTTGGCGGGAATGTAAATTGATATAGTCACTGTGGAGAACAGTATGGAGGTTCCTTAAAAACTACAAACAGAACTACCATATGAACCAGCAATTCCACTACTCGGCATATACCCTGAGAAAACCATAATTCAAAAAGAGTCATGGGGGTTCCCTGGTGGCGCAGTGGTTGAGAGTTCGCCTGCCGATGCAGGGGACACGGGTTCATGCCCCGGTCCAGGAAGATCCCACATGCCGCGGAGTGGCTGGGCCCATGAGCCATGGCTGCTGAGCCTGCGCGTCCGGAGCCTGTGCTCCGCAATGGGAGAGGCCACAACAGTGAGAGGCCCGCGTACCACAAAAAAAAAAAAACAAAAAAAAAAACAAAAAAAAACAAAAAAAACAACCTCTAAAATATATTTTCTAGATGTTAAAAAACACTTGAATAAATAGAGTGATATAACATGCTCATTAAAATAAATATGTCAACAGTCCCCAAACAATATGTTAACTTCAAAGCAGTCCACATAGAGTCTGCAACTGGACTTTTCACCAAACCTGATCAACTGATTCTCAACTTGATAGAGAAAACTAAATGCACAATAATATGCAAGACAATTTTGGATAAGAAAAATAAAGGGCAAATAGCTACCCAATATTCAAACATATCGTAAGCTACAATAACTGAGAATGTAAAACTAAAAAGGAAAAAAAAGAACCCCAAATACAACAAGGAATATATGTGAATCTAGAGTATGACATGGGTGTTACTTAAATTAATGGCTAAAACATAAACTATTCAAAAAAGATGAATTATTGGAATAGACAATTCATTATATAGGTAAAAGTTTTCACACACAAAAAAATCAAGATAAATGAAAAATCTCAATAAAAACAGCAGAAATGTATAGTTATATTTAAAAATCTAAGAGTCAATGGATATGAAGTTAAGATAGGGAAGATCTTTTTAAACAAGACATAAAATGACAAAAGACATTCTGATGAATTTTAGTGAAAGTTTGAAGAATTTTGTAAGATGAAATTTTAAATTTTCCATGAGACAGAAGACACTATAAATAAAGGGAGATGGGGGACCTTCATGATGGTGTAAGACGTGGAGATCACCTTCCTCCCCACAAATACATCAAAAATACATCTACATGTGGAACAACTCCTACAGAACACCTACTGAACGCTGGCAGAAGACCTCAGACTCCCCAAAAGGCAAGGAACTCCCCACATACATGGGTAGGGCTAAAGAAAAAAGAAAAAACAGACACAAAAGAAAAGGGATGGGACCTGCACCTCTGGGAGGGAGCTGTGAAGGAGGAAAAGTTTTCACACACTAGGAAGCCCATTCACTAGCAGAGATGGGGCATGGGCAGGGGGGAAGCTTTGGAGCCCCAGAGGAGAGTGCAGCAACAGGGGTGTACAGGGGAAAGCGGAGAGATTCCCACACAGAGGATCGGGACAGGTACATGTAAAAGCATGTACTCACCGGCCTGAGAGGTTTGTCTGCTCACCATCCGGGGAGGGTGGGGGCTGTGAGCTGAAACCTGGGCTTTGGAGGTCAGATCCCAGGGATAGGACTGGGGTTGGCTGCGTGACCACAGCCTGAAGGGAACTAGTGCACCACAGCTAGCTGGGAGAGAGTCCGGGAAAGAGTCTGGACGTGCCTAAGAGGCAAGAGACCATTGTTTCGGGGTGTATGAGAAGAGGAGATTCCTTCCCCTGAGGGTGACCTACACATAGAGGTGGGTCCCAAACCAAAGCTGAGCCCCAGGAGCTGTGCAAACAAGGAGGACAAAGGGAAATTTCTCCGTGCAGCCTCAGAAGCAGCAGATAAAATCTCCAAAATGATGTACCCTGCATCTGTGGAATACCTGAATAGAAAACAAACTGTCCCAAAATTGAGGTGCTGGACTTTGGGAGCAACTGTAGATTTGGGATTTGCTGTGTGTGACTGATTTGTCTCTGATTTTTATGTTTATCTTAGTTTGGTTTTTAGCACTTGTTTTCATTGGTGTATTTGTTTATTGGTTTGTTTGCTCACTTTATTTGTTTTCTTAAAATAATTTGTTAAAAAATGTTATTTATTATTTTTTAATTTACATTTATTTATTTGTTCTTTCTTTCTTTCTTCCCTTTTCTTCTGAGCCATGTTCCTGACAGGGTCTTGGTGCTCTGGCCTGCCATCAGGCCTGAGCCTCTGAGGTGGGAGAACCAAGTTCAGGACACTGGACCACCAGAGACCTCCCAGCCCTACATAATATCAACTGGCAGGAGCTCTCCCAAAGATCTCTGTCTCAACTCTAAGACCCAGCTCCACCTAACAACCAGCAGGCTCCAGTGCTGGACGCCCCATGCCAGACAACTAGCAGACAGGAACACAACCCCACCCATTAGCAGAGAGGATGCCTAAAACCATATTAAGTTCCCAGACACTCCAAAACACACGACCAGATACAGCCCTGCCCACCAAAAAGACAAGATCCAGCCCCACCCACCAGAACACAGGGACCAGTCCCCTCAGCACGAAGCCTGAAGAAGCAAATGAACTAACCTCAGCCACTAGGTGCAGAAACCAAAAACAACAGGAACTACAAACATGCAACCTGCAAAAAGGAGACCCAAAACACACTAAGTTAAAAAAAATGAGAAGACAGAGAAATATGCAGCAGATGATGGAGCAAGGTAAAAACCCACCAGATGAAACAAATGAAGAGGCAATAGGCACTCTACCTGAAAAGGAATTCAGAGTAATGATAGTAAAGATGATCCAAAATCTTGGAAATAGAAGAGAGATAATACAAGAAACGTTTAACAAAGACAGAGAAGAACTAAAGAGAAAACACACAATGATGAACAACACAAAAAATGAAATTAAAAATTCTCTAGAAGGAATCAAAAGCAGAATAACTGAGGCAGAAGAACGGATAAGTGACCTAGAAGATAAAATAGTGGAAATAATTACCACAGAGGAGAATAAAGAAAAAAGAAATAAAAGAATTGAGGACAGTCTCAGAGACTTCTGGGACAACATTAAACACACCAACATTCAAATTACAGGGGTCCCAAAAGAAGAAGAGAAAGAGAAAGGGGTCTGAGAAAATATTTGTAGAGATTACAGTTGAAAACTTCCATAACATGGGAAAGGAAATAGTCAATCAAGTCAAGGAAGTGCAGAGAGGCCCATGCAGGGTAACTCCAAGGACACACCAAGAGAAATATTAATCAAATTATCAAAAATTAAATACAAGGAAAAAATATTAAAAGCAGTGAGGGAAAAGCAACAAATAACATACCAGGGAATCCCCATAAGGTTAAGAGCTGATCTTTCAGTACAAACTCTGCAAGCCAGAAGGGAGTCACAGGACATATTTAAACAGATGAAAGGGAAAAACCTACAACCAAGATTACTCTACCCAGCAAGGATCTCATTCAGATTCGAAGAAAAAAACAAAACCTTTACAGACAAGCAAAAGCTAAGAGAATTCAGCACCACCAAACCAGCTTTACAACAAATGCTAAAGGATCTTCTCTAGGCAGGAAACACAAGAGAAGGAAAAGACCTACAAAAACAAACCTAAACCAATTAAGAAAATGGTAATAGGAACATACATATCGATAATTACCTGAAATATAAATGGATTAAATGTTCCAACCAAAGGACATAGATTGGTTGAATGGATACAAAAACAAGACCTGTGTATACACTGTCTAAAAGAAACCCACTTCAGACATAGGGACACATACAGACTGAAAGTGAGGGGATGGAAAAATATATTCCATGCAAATGGAAATCAAAAGAAAGCTAGAGTAGCAATTCTCATATCAGACAAAATGGACTTTAAAATAGAGACTATTACAAGAGACAAAGAAGGACACTACATAGTGATCAAGGGATCAATCCAAGAGGAAGATATAACAATTGCAAATATTTATGTACCCAACATAGGAGCGCCTAAATACATAAGGCAACTGCTAACAGCCATAAAAGGGGAAATCGACAGTAACATGAAAATAAGTAGGGGACTTTAACACCCCACTTTCACCAATGAACAGATCATCCAAAATAAAAATAAATAAGGAAACAGAAGCTTTAAATGGTACATTACAAGAAGAACGTAATTGATATTTATAGGACATTCCGTCCCAAAACAACAGACTACACTTTCTTCTTAAGAGCTCATGGAACATTCTCCAGGACACATCATATCTTGGATCATAAATCAAACCTCTGTAAATTTAAGAAAATTGAAATTGTATGAAGTATCTTTTCAGACCACAACACTATGAGACTAGATATCAATTACAGGAAAAAAATATAAAAAACTACAAACACATGGAGGGTAAACAATATGCTACTAAATAACGAAGAGATTACTGAAAAAATCAAAGAGGAAATCAAAAAAATACCTAGAAACAAATGACAATGAAAACACGATGAACCAAAAGCAAAAGCAGTTCTAAGAGGGAATTTTACAGCAATACAATCCTACCTCAAGAAACAACAAAAATCTCAAATAAGCAACCTAAGCTTACACCTAAAGCCATTAGAGAAAGAACAAAGAAACTAAAATTAGAAGAAGGAAAGAAATCATAAAGATCAGATCAGAAATAAATGAAATATAGCTGAGTCACTTTGTTATAAGAAGTAACTAACACACCACTGTAAAGCAATTATACTCCAATAAAGATGTTTAGAAAACACAAACAATAAAAGAAAGACATGAAAAAGAAATGAAGGAAACAAAAGAAAAGATCAATAAAACTAAAAGCTGGTTCTTTGAGAAGATACACAAAACTGATAACTGATTATTCAGACTCATCAAGAAAAAAAAGGGAGAAGACTGAAATCAATAGAATTAGAAATGAAAAAGGACAAGTAACAACTGACAGTGTAGATATAGAAAGCACCATGGGAGATTACTACAAGCAACTCTATGCCAATAAAATGGAAAACTTGGAAAAAATGGACAAATTCTTAGAAAAGGACAACCTGCCGAGACTGAACCAGGAAGAAACAGAAAATATAAACAGACCAATCACAAGCACTGAAATTGAAACTGTGATTTAAAATCTTCCAACAAACAAAAGCCCAGGACCAGATGGTTTCACAGGCAAATTCTATCATACATTTAGAGAAGAGCTAACACCTATCCTTCTCAAAATCTTCCAAAATACTGCAGAGGGAGTAACATTCCCAAATTCATTCTATGAGGCCACCCTCACCCTGATAGCAAAACCAGACAAAGATGCCACAAAAAAGAAAACTATAGGCCAATATCACTGATGAACATAGATGCAAAAATCCTCAACAAAATACTAGCAAACAGAATCCAAAAGCACATTAAAAGGATCATACACCATGACCAAGTGGGGTTTATTCCAGGAATGCAAGGATTCTTCAATATATGCAAATCAATCAATGTGATACACCATATTAACAAACTGAAGGACAGAAACCATATGACCATCTCAATAGACACAGAAAAAGCTTTTGACAAAATTCAACACTCATTTATGACGAAAACCCTCCAGAAACTACGCATAGAAGGAACTTTCCTCAACATAATAAAGGCCATATATGACAAACCCATAGCCAACATCATTCTCAATGGCGAAAAACTGAAAACATTTCCACTAAGATCAGGAACAAAATAAGGTTGCCCACTGTCACCAGTATTTTTCAACATAGTTTTGGAAGTTTTAGCCACAGCAATCAGAGAAGAAAAAGAAATAAAAGGAATCAAAATCAGAAAAGAAGAAGTAAGACGGTCACTGTTTGCAGATGACATGATATTACAAATAGAGAATCCTAAAGTTGCCACCAAAAAACTACTAGAGCTAATCAATGAATTTGGTAAAGGAGCAGGATACAAAATTAATGCACAGAAATCGCTTGCATTGCTATACATTAATGATGAAAACTCTGAAAGAGAAATTTAGGAAACACTCCCATTTACCATTGCAACAAAAATAATAAAACACCTAGGAATAAACCTACCTAAGCCTTAGACAAAAGACCTGTATGCAGAAGACTATAAGACCCTGATGAAAGAAATTAAAGACGATACAAACAGATGGAGAGATATACCATGTTCTTGCATTGGAAGAATCAACATTGTGAAAATGACTATACTACCCAATGCATTCTACAGATTCAATGCAATCCCTATCAAACTACCAATGGCATTTTTCACAGAACTTGGACAAAAAATTTCACAATTTGTATAGAAACACAAAAGACCCTGAATAGCCAAAGCAATCTTGAGAAAGAAAAACAGAGCTGGAGGAATCAGGCTCCCTGACTTCAGACTATACTACAAAGCTACAGTAATCAAGACAGTATGGTACTGCCAGAAAAACAAAAATACAGATCAATGGAACAGGACAGAAAGCCCAGAGATAAACGCATGCACCTATGGTCACCTTATCTTTGATAAAGGAGGCAAGAATATACAGTGGAGAAAAGATAGCCTGTTCAATAAGTGGTGCTGGGAAAACTGAACAGCTACATGTAAAAGAATGAAATTAGAACACTCCCTAACACCACATGCAAAAATAAACTGAAAATGGATTAAACACGTAAATGTAAGGCCAGACACAATCAAACTCTTAGAGGAAAACATAGGCAGAACACTCTATGACATAAATCACAGCAAGATCCTTTTTGACCCACCTCCTAGAGAAATGGAAATAAAAATAAACACATGGGACCTAATGAAACTTAAAAGCTTTTGCACGGCAAAGGAAACCATAAACAAGACAAAAAGACAACCCTCAGAATGGGAGAAAATATTTGCAAATGAAGCAACTGACAAAGGATTAATCTCCAAAATATACAAGCAGCTCATGCAGCTCAATATAAAAAAAGCAAATAACCCAATCCAAAAGTGGGCAGAAGACCTAAATCAACATTTCTTCAAAGAAGATACACATGTTGCCAACAAACACATTAAAGGATGCTCAACATCACTAATCATTAGAGAAATGCAAATCAAAACTACAGTGAGGTATCACCTCACACCAGTCAGAATGGCCATCATCAAAGAGTCTACAAACAATAAATGCTGGAGAGGGTGTAGAGAAAAGGTAACCCTCTTGCACTGTTTGGTGGGAATGTAAACTGATACAGCCACTATGGAGAACAGTATGGAGGTTCCTTAAGAGACCAGAAATAGAACTACCATATGACCCAGAAATCCCACTACTGGGCATATACCCTGAGAAAACCATAATTCAAAAGGAGGCATATACCACAATGTTCATTGCAGCACTATTTTCAACAGCTAGGACATGGAAGCAACCTAAGTGTCCAGCGACAGATGAATGGATAAAGAAGATGTGGCACATACATACAATGGAATATTACTCAGCCATAAAAAGAAACGAAATTGAGCTATTTGTAGTGAGGTGGATGGACCTAGAGTCTGTCATACAGAGTGAAGTAAGTCAGAAAAATAAAAACAAATACTGAATGCTAACATATATATATGGACTCTAAAAAAAATAGTTCTGATGAACCTAGGGATAGGACAGGAATAAAGATGCAGACATAGAGAGTGGACTTCAGGACACCAGAAGTCGGAAGGGTAAGCTGGGTCAAAGTGAGAGAGTAGCATTGACATATACACACTACCAAATGTGAAATAGATAGCTAGTGGGAAGCAGCTGCATAGCACAGGGAGATCAACTCAGTGCTTTGTGACCACCTAGAGGGGTGGGATAGGGAGGGTGGGAGGGAGACACAAGAGGGAGGGGATATGGGTATATATGTATACATATAGTTGATTCAGTTTGTTATACAGCAGAAACTAACACAACGTTGTAAAGCAACTATACTCCAATAAAGATGTGAAAAAAATAATAAAAATAAATTCTAAAAATTTGCCAGACGCTACAGTAGTTACTGAAAATAGAGAAAAAAATGACATGTTCCCAGCACTTGAGAGTTTTGTAATAAACTAACCAGACATATCAGTATATCATTATAACACAGTGTGGTACCTCACAGCCTGGGAGGTCTTGCTGTATGAGGGGGTGGGATATGGGGACGGGACTGTGGGAGCTTCAAAGACTCCTATTCTGTGATTCATAGTTAGAAATAATGAGTTGGAAATAGGGAAGGGTGGAAAGAGTCTTTCAGGAAAAGAAGATAACGTCAGCAGAACTGGAATAAAGAAAACCCTCAGTATTATATATATTGCAGAATCATGATGTGTGAGGCAGGAAATAGTGAAGATGAAGCTGGAGATAAGAGGAGGCCACATCAGGTAGGGCCTCATGGGACAAGCTAAGGTTCTTTGGACATTTGAGAAGATCTGCTTCTCCCTGCCACATAACAGGTTACCAGCTAATAGGGAACAGATAGCATTGTGCTTACGACTAGCTCTGAGGCCTTGGGTATGTCATTTCCTCTGTCAGGGCCTCAGATTCTTTATTTATTAAAGGTGGAGCTTGAACTAGACGGCCTCCAAGATCAATCACTCCTAGATCTGATTCTAAAGTTTTATGAATCTGTGTCAAAGCTGGCAATCAGTGTCATTAAACACTTCCATTAAAGATAAAAACTAATAAAGAGATCTATCCTACATAACTCAGAGGAAAACTGAAAATTCAAACATGGATCCAAAAATGAAGAGGTATATAAACTGTCTTATCAATTACAAAGATTACTAAATGCAAATCAAAACTACCTAATGTATAAAATGCCTCAGAAATAATGACAATATTTCTTGAGATTTTACCCTATGCCAGACCTTTACCTGTATTATTTTATTTAATCCTTAATACCCTCTGAAATTGGCCTTCTTGTCTTCATTTTAAATAAGAGGAATCACGAGTTTTGAGATATTAAAAAGGTTACCCAAACTCCTCGTCAAGGAGGTGGCAGACCTGGTGTTGTGCAGGCCTATCTGCTCTAAGGCTAGTTCTCTCCTCGGGTTTTCCAATATATTAGGATTCCCATAAAAGTAAATGGAAAGAACATGCTATTGAGAATTCATATACTCAATTTACATAAGATCCAATATCACCATCCTCAATGCTATGTAATATTTATGCTTCACTTTGCATGCTTAGAGAATGTGAAAACACGACAATGATAGCCTTTAGCAACTGAATTACTGTTTATCCAGAAATTATCTGTTCATAATAAATGACATTATATTTACAACTGCCCAGGCTCTACCGAAAATGCTTTTAAGCAGTCACTCTAAGCTTATTCATGTGTTGATATAAGCACTGAAACACTAACCAAAAAAAAAGATTATACTAAGATTAAATTAAGAGGCCCCTTAAAATAACAATGCACAAGGCAGTCATTGACACATTGAAACTAACAAATCCCAGTTTCTCAGGGATTATCTCCCTGGAAGGAAAATAAAGATTCTCAGGCCTTGGTTGTTGCTATTGAACAGAAAAGCAGATAATCAAATGAAATAGGCATTTCCAGTGATATTCACAGGAGATGTGACTGCTTGGTTCAGGCATTAGCTATCCCCTGCCTTTAGATAAAAAATGGTTTTCCCCCTAAATCTAACGTAAGCATTTAATTCTATGCTGGGCCTTTTAGTTTCCTAATCAGCTAATGTTATATGATGAGCATGTCAGCAGGAAGAACACTGAACACCACAGCAAGAGCAGTGAGACAGGAACTGCATGAAGCAGTTCAAATCCACATCTAACAGTGGTTCTCAAACTTGACTGTATATCAGAATTCCCTGCAGGGCCTGTGAAAGCACAGCTTACTGAACCTCACTCCCCAAGCTTCTGATTCAGTAGTCAGGAGGGGGGCCCAAGAACTTGCATTTCTATTACCTTCTCTGGCGATGCACTCTGAGAACCACATCTATGCCTGGTTTTGGAAGTGAAGGTTCATGTGCAATTTGTAACCAAAAAGTAGATTCATTGTTGATGGAGGACTATCCTTCGGGTGTGTGGTGGACAGTTAATAAATAGACCTCTTTGGTTATTTGCGAAACGTAAAACTAATCAAACCTTAATCATTGGTAAAATTAACTGATATGTTAAGCTTAGCTAAAATTCTGAGTTTGCAGTTTTGCCACAAATAAGTAATAAAAAAACATAGCATCTATTGAGAAGTTATTACATGAAGTAACTGTGGTACTTACCTTTATATACAGTATTTGATTTAATCTTCATTAAAAATCTAATATACAAATGCCATTATTATTGTTATTCTCAGTTTATAATAATAAATGTGCTTAGAGAGATGAAATCACTGCCCAAGTTCACACTGTTAGTAACTGATGGAAGAAAGCTTCATCCCAGGAAGTCTGACTCCGGAGTTGGAGCTTTATTTTGCCTCGTATTCTATGGTCTCCTGAGTAAATGGCACAATGACTATCAGCAGTAAAAATTATAATCTGAAACCCTAAACTCAAATGTGAAACTCTAAACGCTAAAACCAAAGCATGAAATAATTTACGAGCTGAACGCAGGCACAGAATTGCACAGGATACCAGAGCCACTATACCACAAGAATGTGTCATAGTTAGGTCACTATAAATTTAAAAAGGGAGAACTTGGTGTATAAAAAATTGATGGAGCTGAATTAGCTATCCTTAGGTTAGTTTTCTTTGGAAGATTATCTTCCATTTTCATTGAAATTTAAAATTCTATGTTAAATGAAATTCAACTATGAGAGCAAAATGGTACCTGGGCAGTGACAGTAAGGATATGTTTAAAGGGCATAGGAAGCTGAGTCATGTTCAAGATACATTAAAGGCTACAGTATTTCAAGGGAAAAGCAAGGGTCCCAGAAGGTCGATATAGTGCACAGATATGACATCAGGGCTAGACATAACCAGGAGTCCAGGCAACAGATAGGTATCGTCAGGGAGACGCATCCACATATAGTAGCCTAGAAAAACAAGGAAGCAGGACTAAAAACCAAAAACCAAAACCCAGAAATCTTGTCTTAGGAACTAGAACACATAGAGATAAACTATGTCTCAGGAGAAAGTGATGGCAGTGTCACTGATCATAACTGGAGGGACTGAGTTCCAGGGAAAAGTGAAAATAGAGCAAGATTCATGGATATCTACCTGGGAATTTATTAGCCCGCAGCACAGATCCTAACTTGGGTTGGGGAAAACAACAAAATTTTAGAGTTGCACCTTCCCAGAGTAGAAAGACAAAACAAGCCAAGAAATGCAGGTGGCCACCAAAAGCGGGAAAAGTGAACGAAACAGATTCTCCTCAAGAACCTTCAGGAAAAAAATGCAGCCTTACTGATGCCTCAGCTTTTAACCGAGTGAAATTTATTTCAAACTTCAGACCTCTAGAACTAAAAGAAAATAAATTTGTGTTGTTTATTCCAAAATATTTGTGGTGATTTATTACAACAGCAGGTGGGAACTAAAACAATCAGGAATAAATAAAGAAATTGGTAAGCAGAAATATGGGTAAATACAATAGACTTTCCCTCTCTTCTAAAGTTCTAAATTATGTTGATGGTTGAAACAAAAATTGTAACTGTCTAATGTGGTTCTAAATGTATATAAAAGAATAATCTAAGATAATTTTATTATAAAGTGTTATATGATAATAAGTTCATCTATACTATAATTATTTTTACGTATTATAAACAAGGGAGGATAAAAATGTAAAGGGAAGTGAGGTTTCTATACTGCACATAAACTGGCAAAATGATGACACCAGTAGATTCTGATAAGTTTTGTGTGTATAATGTTATATCTAGAGCAACCACTAAAAGAGCTATATAAAGAGATACACTCAAAAACACTATAAATGTTTATATATTTTGGTTATTAACCCCTTATTGGTCATATCATTTACAAATATTGTCTCCCATTCTGTAGGTTGCCTTTTGTTTTGTCAATGGTTTCCTTTGCTGTGCAAAAGCTTTTCAGTTTAATTAGGTCCTATTTGTTTATTTTTGCTTTTATTTCCTTTGCTTTAGGAGACAGACCTGAAAAAAATATTGCTATGATTTATGTCAAAGAGTGTTCTGCCTATGTTTTCTTCTAGGAGTTTTATGGTTTCTGGTCTTACATTTATGTCTTTAATCCATTCTGAATTTATTTTTGTATATCATGTTAGAGAATGTTCTAATATCATTATTATGATGACACATATACGATGGAAAACTGATCAGCCAAAAACAGAATGAAATTTTGCCATTTGCAACAACATGGATGGATTTGGAGGGTATTATGCTAAGTGAAATAAGTCAGATAGAGAAAGACAATACTGTATGATATCCCTTATACGTGTAATCTAAAAAATACAACAAACTAGTAAATATAACAACAAAAAAAGAAACAGACTCAGATATAGAGAAAAAATTACTGGTTACCAGTGGAGAGAGGGAAAGGAGGAGGGGTAATAAAGGGGTAGGAGATTAAGAGGTACAAACTATTATGTATAAAATAAGCTACAAGGATATATTGTACAACACATGGAATATAGCCAATATCTATGATAAGTATAAATGGAGTATAACCTTTCACTATAATACTATAGTGAATGCTTATACTTATTGTACACCTGTAACTTACATAGTATATCAGCTATACTTCAATTCAAAAAAAACACTATAGGGACTTCCCTGATGGTCCAGTGGGTAACACTCTGTGCTCCCAGTGCAGGGGGCATGGGTCCAATCCCTGGTCAGGGAACTAGATCCTGCCTGCCTCAACTAAAAGATCCCATGTGCCGCAACAAAGAGATCCTGCATGCCACAACTAAGACCCAGCACAGCCAAATAAATAAATATTTAATATACCAAGGACATCTTTAAAAAAAAAAAAACACTATAGATGAATCAAAATGGAATTCTAAAAAATCTTCAAGTGACCACATAAAGGCATGAAAAATAAAAGAGAGAAACCAAAAAAAAGAGCAAATATAAAACAAAAATTAAAATAGCAGATTTGAACCCTAACACCAATAATTATATTAAATGTAAATAGCCTAAATATACCAATTAAAAGACATAAATTGACAAAGTGGATTTAAAAATATGACCCAACTATATGCTGTGAATGTCTGTAAATTGCTGGGAATTTCTCCAGAAATTCACTTTAAATATAATTATATAGGCAGTTTGAAAGTAAAAGAATGGAAAAAGCCATGAAAACACTAATCAAAAGAAAGCACAAGTGGCTATATAAATATCAAATAAAGTAGACTTCAAAGCAAAGAAAATTACCAAGGTAGAGAGAAAGATTTAATGATAAAGGTGTCAACACTCCAAAAAAATATAGCAATCCTAAATGTATATGCATCAAACAAGAGAACTACAAAATATGTGAAGTGAAACTAGTAAAACTAAAAGAAGAAATAGACAGATACACAATAATAGTTAGATAGCTCAACAATCCTCTCTGAACAATTAAAAGAACAACTAGAAATAAAATTAGCAAGGATATAGAAGACCTCAATAACACCATCGACCAACAGTATCTAATCAGTATTTACAGAACACTCCACCCAATAAAAGGAGAATACACATTATTTTCCAGTAACTATGGCCCGAGATAGACCATATACCCAGCCATAAAACAACATTTAACAAATTTAAAATAATTAATATCATACAAAGTGTGCTCCCTGACTACAATGAAATCAAATTAGAAATCAATAACAGAAAGATGACTGGAAACTAATGAACACATTTATAAATAATCCAGAAGTAAAAAGGAAGTTTTAAGAGAACTGAAAAAATACATTGAAATGAATGAAAATGAAAATTTAGCATATTACAGTTTGTGGGGCATCATTAAAGCAGTACTAAAGCTAAATTTATATACTAAATACATAGACTAGAAAATAATCTAAACTTCCACCTCAAGAACCTAGAAAAAGAGGAGCAAAATAAGCTGAATGCAAGCAGAAGAAGGAAATGATAAACAGCAGAAATCAATGAAATTGAAAATAGGAAAACAGTAGAGAAAATTAATGAAACAAAAAGTTGGTTCTGTGAAAAGATTAATAAAATTAATAAACCTCTAACAAGACTGACAAATTTTAAAAAGTGAAGATACAAATTACCAATATGAGGAATGGAACAGGGGATATCACTACAGACCCTGCAGACTCCAAAAAGTATGTCTAAGGAAATACTACAAACAATTCTATGCACATATATTGGCAGCCTAGATGAAATAGACCAATTTCTTTAAAAGCACAAATTATCACAACATACCCAATATAAAAGAGATCATTTGACTAGCCCTATGAACTGTTAAGGAATTGAATTCCTAATTCAGATACTCACAAAAAAGAAATCTCCAGGCCTAGATGGTTTCACTGGAGAATCCTACCAAATGTTAAAAGAAGAATTAATACCAATTCTTCATGATCGCTTCCAGAAAGCAGAAGAGAAAATGATACTTCCCAATTCATTTTAGGAAGTTAGTATTACCTTTATACCAATACAAAAAAAAAAAAGGAAACTGCAGACCAACATCCTTCATGGATATAGATGGAAAACCCCTTAACATAATATTAGCAAATAGAATGTAATAAAATATAAAAAGAATTTAACACCAAGACCAAGTAGGGGTTGTAGGGGAACGCAAAGCCGATTCAGTGTTTGAAAACTAATCAGTGTAATCTACCATATAAACAGGCTAAAGAAGAAAAAACACAGTATCATATAATTCAGTGAAGAAAAAGTATTTGAGATATAATTCAATTATATCTAAACTGAAAAAAAGAAGAGTACAAGCATGTGATGAAATTTAATACCCATTAATAGTAAAATGTCTCAGAAAAATAGGAATAGACAGTAACATCCTCAACTTGATAAACAGCATCTACAAAAAGCATTATACTTAATGCTGCAAGACTAAAATGCTTTTCTCCTAAATTTGGGCACAATGTAAGGATGCCCACTCTCACTGCTCCTCTTCACAATAGTGAAGTTCTAGTCATTACATTAGGGAAATAAAAGGCATACAGATTGGAAACGAAGAAGTAAAACTGTCCCTATTTGCAGATGACATGTTTGTCTATATAGAAAATTCCAAGGGACCTACAAAAAAGACAAAACAAAACAAAAACAAAAACACCTCCTAGAACAAATAAGTCGGTTTGGTAAGATCACAGGATACAAGACAAATATACAAAAATCAATAAGACGTCTATATAATATTAGCAATGGACATGTAGACAACAAAATTAGAAATACCACTAACAATTACCAAAAAACAATAACAATAAGCTAGGTGTAAGTCTAACTAAACATGAACAGACTTATGTGCTAAAAACTAGTAAATGCTGATGAAAGAACTCAAAAAATATCTAAACAAACAGAGAGATGTGTTCATGGACTGGAAAACTCAAAATAGTAAAAATGTCTATTTTCCCCAAATTAATATACAGGTTTAAGGCAATTCCTATCGAAATCTCAGCAAGATTTTTGTAAATGTAGATGAGGTTATTATAAAACATATATGGAAAGGTAAAGGGACTAGAATTACTAAAACAATTTTGAGAAGAGAGAATAATATGGAAGAAATCTGTCCAACAGATTTTAAGACTTATCATATAGCTACCTGAATCCAGACTGTCTGGTGCTGTCAGAGAGACTAGATCAATGGAACAAAACAGAAAACCCAGAAATAGACCCACACAAATATATCCAACTGATTGTTGACAAAGGTGCAAAGGTAGCCTTTTCAACAAAAGGTGCATCCAAAGGGAAAAAAAAATCTTGACCAAAGTCTCATTCCTTATACAAACATTAAGTCAAAATGGATCACAGAGTTAAAGATAACTATACAACCTCACTAGAGATAGGCAGATTTCTCCAACGTAACACCAAAGCACAATCCATAAAAGAAAAAGCTGACAAGTTCAACTTCATCAAAATTAAAAATATTTACTCTGTAAAAGACCTTGGGAAAAAAATGAAAAGACAATGTACAGACTGGGAGAAAATATGTGCAAACCACATATGCAACAAAAAACTGCTGTATAAAATATATAAAGAACTTTCAAATCTCAACAGGAAAAAAAAATCCAAAGATATCTCATTAAAGAAGATATACAGATGGCAAATAAGCATATGAAACATGCTCTACATCATATTTCATCAAGGAAATGCAAATTAAAACAATATAACTCTACTCACTTATTAGAAGGGCCAAAATCCAGAACACTGGTAACACCAAATGCTGGTGAGGACGTGGAGCAACAGGAACTCTCATATATTGCTGGTGGGACTGCAAAATGGTACAGCCACTTTGGAAGGCAGTTTGGTGGTTTCTACAAAACTAAACACACTCTTACCATATGTTGAGGCCGTTGTGCTCCTTGGTATTTACCCAGACGAACTAAAGACTTACGTCCACACAAAAACCTGAACACAGATATTTATAGCAGCTTTATGCATAATTGCCAAAACTTGGAAGCAAACAAGATGAATAAACTGAGGTACATCCAGACAATGGAATGCTATTCAGTGCTAAAAATAAATGAGCTATCAAGCCATGAAAAGACACCAAGGGAACTTAATGTGTATTACGGAACGAAAGAAACCAGTCTGAAAAGGTTACATGCTGCATCATTCCAAATATATAACATTCTGGAAAAGGCAAAACTATAGACAGTGAAAAATCAATGGTTGCTAGAGGTTAGGGGTTGAGAGGAGCGATAAATAGGTGAAGTACAGAAGTTGTTAGGGTGGTAAAAATACTCTGTGTGATATTATAATGATGGATTCATGTCACTGTACATTTGTCCAAACCCATAGAAAATACCATACCAAGAGTGAACCATAATGCAAACTATGGACTGTGGATGATCATGATGTATCAGTGGAGGTTCATCAATTATAACAAATGTACCACTCTGATGGGGGATGTCAATAATGGGGGAGGCTCTGCTTGCATGGGAGGTACATGGGAAATCTCTGTACCTTCCCTTCAATTTTGCTGTTAACAGTAAACTTCCTTTTTTAAAAAAAGTCTTTAAAAATCCAATTAGAAAATAGGCAAAAGACATGAATAGATATTTGACCAAAGAGAATATACAGATGACAAATAACTAATGAAACGAGGTTCAACATCTAGCTATTAAGGAATAAAAGTTAAACCACGGTGAAACGTCATCATGCACGTATCAGAATGGCTAAAATAAAATACAGTGACAATACCTTATGCTGGCAAGGATGCAAAGAAACTGAATCACTCATACATTGCTGGTGGGAAGGTAAAACTGGTACAACCACTCTGGAAAAGTTTGGCAACTTTCTTTTTTAAAAAACTAAACTTGTTGGGCTTCCCTGGTGGTGCAGTGGTTGAGAGTCCGCCTGCCGATGCAGGGGACACGGGTTCGTGCCCCAGTCCGGGAAGATCCCACATGCCGCGGAGCGGCTGGGCCCGTGAGCCATGGCCACTGAGCCTGCGCGTCCGGAGCCTATGCTCCGCAATGGGAGGGGCCACAACAGTGAGAGGCCGGCGTGCCGCAAAAACAAACAAACAAACAAAAAAAAAAACACTAAACTTGCAACCACCATACTACCCAGCAGTTCCACGCCTGGACAGTCATTCCAGAGGAATAAAGACTTATGTTCCACAAAAACCTTACACAAATGTTTACTCATAATAGCTAGAAACTGGAAATGCCCTTCAATGGGTCAAAAATTAAGCAGACGAGTAACTCCATACCATGGAAAACTTTTCAGTAACAAAAAAGAACAAACCATTGTTACATGCAACAAGCTGGATGAATCTACAAAGAATTACCCCGAGTTAAATAGCCAGTCCCAAAAGGATACATAAGATGCCTTTTATATAACATTCTGGAAATGATTAAATTACAGGAAGGGAAAACAGAATAGTGGATCCCAAAGGTTAAGGAGGGTGTGGCGATGGAAGGGAAGTAGGGGTGGTGTAAAAGGGGCAATTTGAGGGATCCTCAACTTTTCTGTGTCTTGACTGTATCAGTATCAATATCCCGGTTATCATAATATACTAAAGTTTTGCAAGATGGTACCATTGGGGAAACTGGGAAAGGATACAAAGGGTCTCTGTGTATTATTTCTTACAACTGCTTGTCGATCTAAAATTATTTAAAAATTTTAAAAATTAGTTAAAAAAGAAAGAATCCCCTGAAGTGCTTTTAAAAGTTCAGATTTCCCAATCCCACCTCCAAACAGTCTCATTTACACAGTTTGGAATGGATTCGGAAATCTGCATGTTTAACACATGCCTGGTGATTCTGATAGCATGGTCCATAGACTGCAGTGAGAGGAACACTCAGATTTGATGGACTATGCCTCCAATCAAATTGCTTCCTATAAATCAGCTCTGCTCCTAATAGTACTTGGAAGAAAGCCAAACCTCTAGCAATCAGAATTGCTGTGTCCAACTCTGTCACCAGTCAGCTGTTTTCCAACATCCGCACAACATGACAAAGGGCCTCCTCCACAGAGAACTGTTCTTAGTGTGAGACTCTGACTAAAGGAATTGGACCTTGCAGGCATTCCTTTAGCAATGCATTGGGGAACACTCATGGCATGTTAGGTCATAAAAATGTGAAAAGCAAGCTATGGTCTCCTTTGTGAATAAAATTTATCCAGAAAATAATTTAGCTGCAAATGCTGTATAGATAACATAAGAGAAAATTATGCTGCCACTCCTCACATTCCAATGAACCTTCACTTGTTACTCAAAAGGAAAAGTAAAATTACATCTTCACAAAGTGAATTTCCCTTTTAGATGGGTAATGAGAAGAGAGAATGTATTCTAATTTTGTCAACCTTTTAGGTGTAATTAGAGGAAGGCTGTTTTATGAAACTGAATGTCAGTCTGATCAAGAAGAATGAGGTCTTATATAGAGAGCAATACAGTAGTTAGAAAAAAATAAGACTCAAAGGAGAATAACTGAGATTCTCTTTGGATTTGAAAACACATTTAGTAGCTACACATTGCCTTAACTGTTCACCTATCTTCTGCCTTGGTTTCTCTTTTGATTGGGATTAGCAAGTTCAGAACACAATTTTAGATCAGAAATGATGGGTAATATACTAGACTTCTGAATATTACCAGGAACCAGATTTCTCCCTCCCCAGGCCTAAAGTCTGATTTTAGGCAGCACTAACCAAAGGGAAATGTACTGATCAAGGGAAGGGAAATATATTGGGTTAAATAATGAATGTATAAAATGTAACTGATTAGAGATTTTTTAAAAGAATAGGCATAGTTATAAGAAAATGCACAGTTGGGAATAGTTTGCCTGTTTCTTTTTATAAAATTATGATGTGTTATATCAGGAGAATTAGATAAGCATGATTCAAGCCTCGAGAAGAACAAGTGTCTTGGTCAGTAAGGAGAATTAGACATGATAAAAAAGAAGTGAGTGTTCAGTTCTAACATCCTGTAATCTCAAGTAAAAAAGAAGAATGGAGAATAAGTTAATATAGAGGACAATTAGCAAGATGATAAAAGGAAAGATTGGTATTAGAAATTAGAATTTTTAAAAGGATGGATTGTATCAGTGAATCTTGAGAATTTGGGCCATGGTATCTGCCTCCCATTAGCCAGCCTGTTAATAGTATGAATAATCCAAAAGTTCGTAAGTCAGAATGGCTTTGTCTGTCCTGCCTGACAGCATCTCTGACCCGAAAATGGCAGAGCCAACTCTCCTGGCCGTTTTCATAGGCTGAGTTGAGTTCCTCCTTGTTAAGATCAGAGACGTCTACCTGATCGAGAAAAGAAGGAACAGACAGCATAGGGTAGAACTCCCCAACTTTTTTCAAGCCAAAGAACACCAAGAAAACGATAATATTTGTGCAGCACACTGAGGTAAACTGAAGGAGACTGAGAGACCTCTATATGAGTCCTGATTAAAGAGTCATTACCTTTTCCTCATATTATTAAGGTAAGAAAAATAAAAGGCAAAAACTTAGGGAAGGTATTAAACATAGAATTCTGATAAAACTTCCACTTAAAATCTTTAAACATTTTTAATGAAGCCATTTTAACCATTAAAAAACAAAAACAAAACTTGAATTAACAAGTTATATGCATTTCTATAGTTTGAATGGTTTTATTCAATTCCTGTTCAAGACATTTTAATGATGATCTCTGTACAATTTTGATGGGCACCGCAGAGAGAAATTTTATTTTTACCAGATGATTTTTTTAAATGTGAATCTTTTTATGCATTCGAAATTTTACAACAGCTGAAATTATATTTAAAGAATTTAAGAGCTCTTTCATTGACAAATGTAACTGTACAATTTCTTATAACATGAAGATATTTTTAAATCCGATTGAACATTTCATATCAAGTATTTCAAAATAATGATGAAGCCCTGATTTGCAGAACATATATATTAGTAAAACAGATCCCTACAGCTAGTTTGGACACACTAATAGGACCCATCTATGGAGAATGGACAGCAGTAGCTAGTATTTGACAAGGAGGAGTTTCTGGATTCCTGTCTGGAAGTGCAGTCACAAGGAGCCCCCACTGAGTCTCCTTAACCCCAAATGTTTTAGGCACTAGGAATAATGAACAATACAGACAAAATTTCTTCCCTCATAAAACTTACTTTCCAAGGTGGGGTGGGGAGAACAATATCTTTAAAATAATAATAAAGAAAATAAATAAATAATAAAGAAAGAAATTATATAGTATTAAAGTATAATGTGTGCTATGGACCTCAAAGGTCCAAGAATGGGTCCCAAAGAGTGACATGGAATTAGGAACCTTCCAATAACCCACCCTATAGCCTGAGAAGTTTTTTGTTTTGTTTTGTTTTAATGCAGACCTGATAATACAACTCTGCTCAGAACTCTTGAATGGCTCCCCAAGCCAAAGAACAAAGCCCAAACTCCTCAGCATGACTTGTGCCTTCATCATGTAGCACCTGCTTAATGGTTCATTCAGCCTCATTTCTTACCGCAATTCCTCACCTCCATAAAAGCATTCTCCACTTCATAGAGACTGAATGACTTTTAGAAACTCAGGGTTTCCATCTATTTCTCATTTTGCCCTCCCTCACTGTCTTACCAACACTAACCCATATTGCTTTTATAAGGTTATGATTAGGTATCATTTCATCCTCCATTTTAATTGCCTTTTAACCCACTAGATTGTCAACTCTCTGAAAGGCAGAGTATTTGTTTCCTGTAGCTGTAACAAATGACCACAAACTTGGTGGTTTACAACAACAGAAACATAGTCTCTCACAGTCCTAGAGACAAGAAGTCAGCGGTTGGTTTCATTAGGCTGCAACCAAGGTGTGGGTAAGGACACGCTCCCACCGGAAGCTCTAGGGGAGAACACTTTTCATTGCTTTTCCCCACCTCTGGAGGCTGTTCCCTCCTAGGCTCATGGCTCTGCATCACGTTGTCTTTTCTATCCCTGCTTCCATCATCACATTACTTTCCTCCTCTTCTCTCAAATCTCCCTCTCCCTTCCTCTTATAAAGGACACTCGTAATTGCATTTAGAGCGCACCCAGACGATCCAGGATAATCTTCCATCTCAAGATCCTTAACTTCATCACATTTGCAAAATCTCTTTTGCCATGTAAGGTAACATATTTACAGGCTCCCTGGATTAGGACTTGGACTCATCTCTGTGGGCCATTATTCAGCCTATCACAGTCAAGACAGGGACTGCTTTGCTTATCACTCTAAGGGATGAGGGGATCAGTATATTAGCATGCATGGCAAACCCAGTAGGAAGCTCCAGGTTAGAGAGTAAACACAATCATTTTAAATAGGCATGTCAACAGCTAGCACTATTACATAATAAGTCCTCCGTTTACATTTTTGAAAATGAATGAATTTGGTGAGTTTTGATCACCTGAATAACTCATTAGTCTTTCTCTTAGATATAATGAGAAAAAGTCATTATCTCATATCAACTTATTGTTGGTAAGCAAAAAGGAGCTTTCGTTGGAGTAAACAGAACTTGTTTTTCTAGTGTCAGATTTGACGAAGTTTGTTGAACTGTGAGGGGTAAACAACCTTGGTCAGGTTATTTAGCTGAAATATAGAAAAGGCCACTGGGGTTCTTATCAAATTTAAATCTTACTGTAAACTTCTAATTGCCTCCACAAAACTTAAATAATAAATCCTTCTGGGAGGACCAATGCTTTCTATGAGAATGGTTAATGAGGGTCGGTATGGGGGATTTAGTTACCAGGGGTGAGTAAGGTCCTGGGAGTCCAGATCCCAAGGACACAGGAAAGGCTTGATTTTCTTAGCTTTATGATCTCAAAATTCTTCCTTTCTGATTAAGTCCCAGTAATGTTTTCCTCGCATAGCACAGTTCATTTAAAAGTTTAAATGCATGGGAAAACTAGATAAAGGAAATATAAAACAGAGCTAAGTGATTTAAAAGAGGATGTAAGTAAAAGCTACTCTGGGTACATAACCACCCACAATAAATACATTTCCCATCTTCCCTCCCAGTTAAGTATAGCCAGGTGGCTAACTGCTGGCAAATGGGATATAAGTGGAAGCTGTGTGTGCAAATTCTGTCAATAATAATAACCATTAAAGAAAAAGGGCATACTCTTCTTTGCTCCCTTTTCCCTTACTACTGGTGAGAAAGTGGGCATGATGACTAGAGCACAAGCAGCTCTTCTGGATCATGAGGCAGCAGAGTAAGAATGTCAGAGCATCAAGATAGATGAAGCTGAATCTTGATAGTCATGGAACTACCATACAAATCCTGAATTTCCTACCTCTGGTCCTCTATGTTACACAGAGAAATAATTCTATTTTGTGTAAGGCACTGTTATATTTATGCCACATACAGGGGCATAGCAGTTTACTCACATTTTAGTGCTCTCTTAATCCATCAGTTTTTGGACATTGGCTACTTTTTCATTGCCCACTATCTATTTCATATTCTTGATTTCTTTGGGGAGAATTACCTCCCCCCACTGGATCAGAGGTCTTATATTCCCTTAACCAAGCTAGACAAATCAGATATTTCTTTTTTAGAAAATAGGGAGGGGAGAAGAGTGGAAGATCATCTCCAGGGAAGAAAGGAGCAGCCCTGTGTCAGCTTCACTGACCAAATTGTGTTACTGACAAGACCCAGAAATGAAAGCAACATGGAAAATGATCAGCCCATGGAAAGATAAGACAGGTACTACTCCTGTTGAGAAGGTACAATTATACAAACTCTCCTTCCAGAAAAAGAAGTAAATGAATGTATGCAAACAGTATGCAGTCATTGGTGCTTTAGAAAATAAGCTTTTAAATACAGATTATGTTGGTCAGCTCATCATTTGAACAGAATTAAATCAAGCGTTGCCTCCCGGACTTCACACCACATACAAGTCTTTTCCTAGCACCATGCAATGGCCACCTCAGATGGGGTCCTGGACATCCACCTGACTTCCCAGTGTGCAAAGTTACACTTCCAGGAAGTCCATGAGCCAACCAGACCTTCTGAGAATCCAAGAGGGAAACTTGTAAGGTCTGACCCACAACTGGGTTGCATCCTTTTACAACTCTTCAATAAAAAATTTCACATTAAACTGAGTTTTCCATATATTTCAACGTATCCTTAAATCATTTTTTAAAAATTATGTCATTCTGAAAACTGCATTTTCTCTACAACAACTTAATTTCAAGTTCTAGTGAATCCAGCATATTCGTTCTCTTCATTTCATCGACTCAGGTAATTTCTCTGTTCTAATCCTAATTTCTCTGAATTATAGAGATCATTTTAAAAAAGCACTTTAAGAAACCAAGACTGACCTACCACTTATAACCACCTTGAGTATACAGGAGAGATCATTATGCCCACCTAAACCAAATCACAGCCTGCCTGATTTTTCAGACACACTGACGTCCCTCCAAACCAGCTCTCTTGTCATCAATCTCCAGCTGCACAAACACTGCGAGTGCATCCTTCATTTTCTCAACGAATTTATCAGCAGCCCCATTAATATTCTGAATTATCCTCTCTGGAAGACAAATGGCTTTGCTATTTGTCTTCTTTAAACATTTTCTAGTCACAAAATGTGGCCTCAAGTTTCCCGCTATCAAGTTAGTATATAATCTTTTTTTCACTCTCCCACCAGAAATGGGTCCTCCTGCATTTCCAAGGCTAATGATCACATGAGAGCTGGGCCTTTAGGTCCCTGTGAGCCTACTTGTTCTTTCAACAAGTATTTTTGGAGCTCCTACTATGTGCCAGGCAATCTCAGTGATTCCAGAGATGCAAAGTAAACAAGAGTCCCTGACCTCCTGAAGCTGGTCATTTTAGTGGATGGAGACCAACATTAAACAAACCATTCAGTTAAACTTAAGAGTATGGCATACGGGGATATGTGCTTTAGGGAAAAAAATGATGTAAGGCAGGGGGATGGAGAATGCTGAGCATGGGAGAGATTGCAGTTTTAGATGGAGCAGTCATTGAAGGCTTCACTGAGAAGGTGACATTTCAGCCAAGTTCTGAAAAGGATGAGGCAACGACCCACAGAGTTAGATGGGGAAAGAATTTTTTAGACAATGAGTGCAAAATGTGCTAAGGCCCTGGAGTACAAGTAGGTTATGTTGCCCCCCAGTGGATTTGCTAGTACCATTTTGTCCTTTTCGTTCTGTACCTGCCTCTGTTTAAAACCAGCTCAGAGAAGGGAATCTCATGGCACACCCTTTCCCTGGGTCCATCTCTTCCCACAGGTGATCCCATTCTCTCAAAGCTGCTTAATCCCAATTCTGCATATCGAGTACAGATCCCTCTTTTGAGGTACACATCTGTACCGTTGAGAGCCTACCTGCTTCTCTTCCTGTCCCCACCATCCCAGTCACCCAATCTGGAAACCTTTTCTACATCTCGGGCTCCCTCCACTTCCTTCCATTCCACACCCAGTCTGTTGCACAGCAAGACATTCCCCCTGTTATATACATGGTGCTTCTTGATCCTGAGCACAGACATGAGTCTCACTCTCAGGATCTTAGCACATGCTGATGACCTCACTGTGTTTGTCGGCTGCCAGGGAACAGCACACACACACACACACACACACACACACATATACCACCACAATTCACAGCTCAGTAAAAACACTTCAAGTCTTTAATAATAAAGTTTATATTTTCATAGAGTCTTATCTTCCTGAGATTTTATGAGCTACATTACCAATAATTTATGCTATAAAATTTAAGAAAACCTCAGCCATTCACAGACTTTTAACAATACATTTAGACTCCCAGCCCTGTTAAATAAAAAAACTCAAGTTACATAAATCTTACATAACCAGTAAGGGAAGATGCATATTTCCAATATCAATAACCTAATTATAAGAGCTGTAACTCATCAGACCCCTCAGTGAAAGCAAAACATTTCAGAGCACCTCTCTCTTGATGTTAACAGAGGCCTATTGAGAGAAGCAAGGAAGTGTTTTTTTGGACTTTTTACCCTTGATGGAAAGAACCCAAAGAAAATGTGTGAAGAAGTTTCAAACCCCTTTATCAGCATTCCCTCTAAACCAGTTTGAGTAGTGGGCATTCTCACCATTACAGATAATGTTTTTTAAAAAAAAGACAACAGGCCCAAAATAGAGTTCTTTATGCCAAGCCCCACATCACCAAACCAAGACTGAACTACATTTACAGCTCTCATAAATAGAATCTTAAGCCAGTCAACCAGGAATCACCTGATCAACAGTTAGGTAGTCTGCCTGATAGACTCCTGTCATCCCCTAAAGGAAAGTAACCTTGCAATAACCAACCTTTTTTTTTTTTTTTTTTTTTTGCCTAGTGTAACTTCCTCATTCCCATTCCTTTCTGGCTATAAAAGTCATTCATTTTGTAAAGCTATTCAGAGCTCCTTTGTATCTGCCTGATTCAAATCCATTCTTGTTCAAATAGACTCTTAAAATTTTTAATATGCCTCAGTTTATCTTTTAACAACAATCGTCTACCTACCAATACAGGTAATCAGCAGACACATAGACCTTGATCAGACTGACCTGGGTCCAAATTCTATCTGATGTGTTTACTAATTTTAGGGTAAGAAATTTCCCCCAATGATCCTACCCCAGATTGGATATATGATTTATAAACATTTTGACAAAAAACTGGAACTTGTTTCAAAATCCGATGCTGTATTAACAATAAGAGTTCCACTTTGATTTTTAGGTAGCCCTTTATATCCTTTAAAGCACTGACCTGTACATGGTCTTATTTCATCTTCATAAACACTCCATGAAACATAAAAGGCAAATAGCAGGGCCATAGAATATGAGAAATATGGAGTTAATTGAGAATTAGCTTACAAGAAATATGAAGGCTCCTTACCTAGACATTCTCAAAAGTCATAAATGATCTCACTTTACAGATAAAACTACCAAGATTCAGGAAAGTTAAGAGGTGTACCAACCCATTTCACACAGTCACAGTGTGTTATTATAATCTGCTCAGCCAATGAAGAAACTGGAGCATGAAAAGGTAGATAGCCTGACTTAATGGCCAAGGCAGGCATAAGGTCCTTAACTCTAAGGCTTGAACTTTTTCCACTCCTACATGTTCCTTTTAAGTCAAAGTTTGAACTGCACATCTGAGAGCTGCAAGAGTGGCCCAAAACTCCTCTTGGCTGTCATGAAATTCAACTTCCTTCTACAAAGCAGTACTTATGAAAGTCTTATTTTAAAACATCACCCAGCTGCAAATGAAAATCTTCCCAACAGGGCCGAGATGGCACATCTGCCTTCCTTTTGCTTAACAGAAAACTGCAGAGCTGCTCTCTGCTTGGATAAATGCTATTTGGGTTTTCTTGATTTCTGAATGGTAATTAGTATCGCTCTCTTGAGCGCTCTCTCTCTTGGTATTGTCATTGTCTTCTTGCCCAGAATTTTATGCGTAATAGTCTGTTCCACTACTGGCTTTTCTGAAACCAATCTTCCTCGTCTTTTATAATTATGTAAAGCTGTTCTCTTTGCAGGCCACACACTGTAGATATCTAAAACCTGGAGAGAAAACACCCTAATTGTAATTATAATGGATTTCAAATTCCTATTATTTATGTTGGAGAGAAAACATGCAGTGAGGTTTCATTACCCATTTCTTTTAAAACTTGGAAAAAAATAGTACTTGAACTTATTTTTGTTAAAGCAGGAAGACTTTAATTTTTAAAAAAAATCCTTAATCACTTCTTCAGAATTTTAAAAATGCATTCTATTTTTATGTCTACCTACTCTAGTTTAAGAAAATTGAGGTCTTTTAGTTGGACCACACAAATACAAGTAAAACCAACCTTAGCAATACCAAAACTCAACCAATTGACCTCATTCCCAGAGGACAGACCAAACTTCAAAAGCAGCAATTATTTTGAGATTCTGAACCCCAGTAGTAGTGAAGCTACTAACTGTTGATTATTATGCAGGTCTTGCACTAATCTAATTAAGTAAAATGG
The DNA here is from genome assembly GCF_949774975.1 of Lagenorhynchus albirostris. Classification (NCBI taxonomy): domain Eukaryota; kingdom Metazoa; phylum Chordata; class Mammalia; order Artiodactyla; family Delphinidae; genus Lagenorhynchus; species Lagenorhynchus albirostris. The sequence continues at coordinate 45,631,565 of NC_083107.1, read as the reverse complement.
AAATACAATTTCAAGCTTTGTTGTACACATTTGTATATGACACAAGTAGTCAAAAGTCTGTCTGAAGTTAAATGAAGCACATGTACAGGCCCTTTATCAATCAGAATTTGGCTTTTCCACTCAGTTCCATTTTGAAATATTTCACTCTCAACATCTACAAACCACTCACAGCCCAAATGCCATTGCTAATAGCTGCTTGTTTTAGTGTTGCCATCTCTCTTAGTGAGCATTAGAGTAGCAAGGACTGGGCACAATTCAAGCTTGTATTTCTGAGGAAAGGATCCTCTGGGAATTTCTTAGTAAAGGAAGAAGCAAACAAATGCTACACTTACTGCCAAGTCAGTTCCTCTTAGACTTTGGGAGGATGTGGCAGTAGGAGATTCTTTAAAAAATACTCAAAACTTAGGTACCAAAAAGGAATTCTATTCTGGGTGAAACTCTTGAAAAAAGTTTTTTTTTTTCTTTGAAAAGAAGAGGGCGCATGAAAATGGAACACCAACAGGAAGATGATAGAGCCAGCCTCAGATACCCTTGTCCCTTGGAAATTCTCACAGAAGAATTGTCAAACAGTTGTCAACTATTCTAGGTCACTGGAAGAGCCATTGTAGTCAGCACCCTGTTATACCCCAATGTGAGCACAAGTGTAACAGGTGTGGAGGGCAAAGCTGAGCCCTTGCCACAGCACCAGGTTTTCTCAAAGCCCTGGGGAATGACTCAGTGTTCCATCTATTCAGCTCAATTCCATGTTTACAATGCTCTGGTTAAAGAGCATTTGTCTAGAACAGAGGGACAAAAGGTTCCACTCATATTCTATCTGTACTTTCTGATTTACCCATGGCATCTAACAAAAGGAAAATAAAGTATAAGAGTGAATTAAATCTGTAAGGAGAGAGAATAATGGAAGCAGATGCAATAAACAGCAAGCATTTATAAAGAGCCATCGTGACAAGAAAAATTGCTTTATGCTAGGAAAGACTATCAAATGAAGGACTGGAGATTCACAATAGCATTTGAGGTTATGCATTCAACACAGTACTTCAAAAGAAAATGTATTAATTCAGAGGAACTTTGGAATAAGAGCCACTAGAATAGCTTAGTGGACATTTGACTATGTTCTCTGCACTGTTCAAGGAATTTGGTTTACAACTGAATAAGGCATGATCTTTTTGCCCTTGAGTCATTCATAGCTAGTGGACCAGAATAGTCCAGGAAACTAGAGACTGGAAGAGCCCCTTTGCCTTGGAATCAAAATCTACATTGCTAACATTGCCAAAAGCTCACAAGTTCTCCTGCAAAGTATCTTTCTTACCTTCTCTATGGCTTATAAACTATGCTAACTTGCAAAAGTCAGTTGGTAAAATACCACATCACTCGTTACCACAGATAAGCTTGAGCCTTAGGCATTTTAATACTATTGACTTTAAATTTCTGGACACAATGGTTCAAGTTTCTAGCAAATATTTTTAAACTACAGAAGTAGTTTTTGTTTTAATCCAAACTGATTCTATCCTTCATTTAAAAATATTTGTATCTTTCTCAGATATTTCTCTCCCTGTCTATAAACTAAGAATAATATAATAATACCTGCCTTACTTACTCATAAGGTTTTGAGAGGCTCAAATAACTAAAATTTGTGAAAGATATTTATAAAGTGCCATGTTAATATTAGCAGCCGTCATTATACTCACAAGAGCTGAGGTTGCCAAGCCAGTGGATGTAGTTCTCATTTACAGACCCAAAGGGAAAACATGCATGAGAAAGAATGTCAGAAAGCTCAAATTAAAGGGTTCAGTTAATCACAGACCTAAAAGACCACAGACAAAAAGAAGGCCAGTGGAGAGCACAGTGTACTAGAATCAAGACAGTTAGGATGTGGTCCTAACTCCACAACCAGAAGTGCAGTCTGGGGAGAGCCAAATGATTTATGATTCATGCCTCATTAATCCTCATATTTCAATGTGTTTTGAGCTCATCCTAAGATAAACCTATTATATGCAAAATTACATTCAGAAAATTAAATAGTCCACAATATTCAACCTCAGAATGTGGATTTGTACCACAAAAGAACTCATGTGAGATTTAGTTAAGACTTAAATAAAACTAGTGACCAGTGAAATAAATTGTTCACTGTTAAACTGGGGTGTTGGGTAAATAATTGCAGAGTCTGAAAAGGTTCACCTACCAATAAATAATAGAGTATTTTTTAACTCAAAACTTCTACTATCTTTAATATCCTATTTGCTATAATTCTTTGTTACTGACCAACTGAACATGCTTGCACTTGTTCTGAAGAATGCAGGAGCTCATTCTCCCACCTTTAAAATGACTAAAGGAATATAGGTGAATCCTTAGCATTTTTAAAGCCCTCATAGTGCATCAGAAATCAGAAACATAAAAGCAAAGAAAATTATAATATAAAACCATTTTGTGTATAATCTGGATGGGCATGAATTGGCTGGAGGGATAAAAAGGAAGTGAAAGTGAACGCTAAGTATAATAAAGCATATTTAGCCCAGCAGTTTCTGTGCAAAGCTTCTGTTCCTAAGCTTCTGTTCCTAAGCAGTTTCTGTTCCTAAGCTTCTTGAAAGATTAAGAATGATTCAAGGCAAGACTCTTTCCCTCAGTGAGCATTTATTCTAAGAAGACAAGAGACATATGTGAGGAGTTAAACCTCAATAAAAGAGGGTCATTGGTATTCAATACAACAGACCACTGGTTATGGGACTGGATATAAAGTTTCATGAGAATGATTAGCAGTGAGGAAATTGGCTTTCTGTTAGGTAAGACACAAACTACTTGCTTCTCTTTATTAGTTCAAACTATTCCAGTAATGAAGAGAGCACTGCTAGTATAAAGGATTGAGTGGGGATTTAAGAATCTCCAGGATTAAAGCAGACCCACAACTTCAACAAGATCTGCCTAGCTCTCAAACCAGGTGAAATCTTCAAGCGCAACTGACTGTGCAGCTGCAGTCCATCATTCCAGAGTAAGTTCTCCCCTTCCACTTGGGTTGTAGGGTCATTATAGTGAGAAAAACCACAACAAAATCTAGATTAGTAAGTAAAGCAGTAAGCAAAATTGGGACATTAAATAAATGAGAAATAAGAGTGTTCTCACAGGGAGGAGGCAAGATAAAACACCTATCATGAGAGAAAAACAATACAGATATAAGGGATTCACTCCAAGCCCACTGATCATGGTAGGAAGCAGCTAGAAAGCTTATAAAGTAAGGCCTTACGGGCCTATGAAGTCTGCATCTTTACTTAGGCTTTGCTTCTATGTGGGAAACCATAGAGATGTTTTCTGGTTGGGGAGTCTCCTGGATCTACCTTGAGTTGGTCCTTTGTTCAAGGTGCCTATGGCCAGAGACTCCCCAAGAGCCTGTCTGCAAATGTACTCAATGGCCATCCACGGTTAACTCTTAATAGGTGGCACAAAGAGACAATGGAGAGTCAGAAAAAGGAATGGTACCATAAGCTGGAGGAATCTGAGAAGATGCCATTATGAACATTTACTCATATGTGACAATTCCATCATCTGTAAAAATAATTTGGAGCACAGTAAGATTTCCTCCAGCTTTAAGTAGACATTTCTTGGTTGGAAGGAAACGTGAATTCTGAATCAATATTCTGTAGTATGTACGTCTCTGTTTCAGAATCACATACAATATAGGAAAAACAATCATCTATAGGCAAATCTGTTTTCAGGATTTCTTTCTTCAGGATGTCAATCCTTTCAGTTCTTTGCCCATTTGTTTTAAATCAACTGGCATTGAAAAACAAAAACTAAAGTTTCCAGGATAACCCCATCAATGCTTATGTTTATATGACAAAATATCTTTGGAGCAAAGCCAATATAAATAAAAATCCTTTAAAGGGGCTTGACTAATTTGGCATATTTACATACAATTCAATTACAGTTTGGTGACATAAATGTCCTACTGGGGAAGGTACTTAACTAAGCTTGAGGGGCTTCCTAAGAGGGCACTAACCTAGTCAGAGGAGGCCTCCTGGAAAGAGTGATGTCTACACTTTTAAGAGAGCATTTTAAAGTACTAGATTTCTTCCTATAAGGGGAGAAGGCAGTAGCACATTGAGATAGTGGCATAGATTGTTCTCCCCAGGAAAGTGTCTCTGAGATTTGCATATGGATGTTTCCCTGAGGATCCCTCTTGGGTCAATACTTGTAAGCAAGTAAGGGAAGCAGAAATGAGCAAAGGGTGACGTTGGAAGTATGAGGCAGCTGCAAGAGAGACCTCAGCTGAACCCAAAGGGAGCTCTGAGGCTGAGGAGGTCCTTGAAAGATGCCCCGTATTGAGGCAAGGGGAGTAGTCCTTTGTAACCCCAACATCTATGCATCGTTAGATGCCTGCAGTCCAAAGGGAGGTGCAAAACTTGGGTGAGGCAGCTCCCTCCATCAGAGGGCAGTTCCTGGGGAGGCACCCACCTGTGAGCTGCCAGCAGTCAACACTCCCAGCAGCTGGAAGAGTGGAGGATCTGGGCAGTGCCCCACAGGTGTGAAAACCCACTGCCAGCAGGTCATTCTTTGGCCTCATCAGCAGGTCCCTCTATTTCTCCATGGTAACCTGAATAAGCCATAATATTGGCAAAAGCCCTGGGTCTTCCATCAACACAGAAGCATTTATTTGGGCCTACATTTCCTAGAGCCAACCTCATTTTCACACTTTAGGCCTTTCTACCAAACGGATGTTTTGGCATGATGACAAGTTCAGAATGGGGCTTGGTCCAAGAGATCCACTGTCCCTGAAGTGAAAACTTTCCCCAAAGGGGAAAGATCTGTCACCCTTATGGACTCTATCAGAAAATTAATAACTTGAATTATAAAATAACTAATTTTGAAGAGTACATATACCAGAAATTTTGTATCTAGTGTTACCCTGTTCATGGTGGTTAGTATTGGGAAATTTGTACTTGACACTGTTTTAGAAACTGCTCTTTGGAAATTAGTTTCAAAGCCTATGACAAATTTTTAGGGCAGAAATATGATTATGTGGTGGAGAGAATTAAGACCTACATAAAAATGGGCTTGAATTCTCATGTTTAACACATATTAGCTATTTGTCCTCAGCCAAATCATTTACCTTACTGAGGATTCTTTTTCTTTTTTTATAAGATTGAAATAATAACTACTGTCATTGGATTATTATGAGAAGTAAATGAGAACATATACATAAGATTCTGGAACATAATAGATACTCAGAAAAGGTTAGTTTCTTTATTCTTTTATTCCTCATTTCCTTTTCTTTTCTCAGTCAATGAGAGGTACCAGAAAAAGGCAACATATCTCAGGTATAAGATTTGTCCTTTTTTGAAAATCTTTTTATTTTGGAATAGCTTTACCTTTACAGAATTATGACAAAGTTACTACAGAGAATTTCCATATGCCCTACACCCAGTTTCCCCTGTTATCAATATCCTCCACTAGTATAATACATTTGTCACAATTAATGAACCAACACATTATTATGGAACAAAATCCATAGTTTATTTAGATTTCTTCAGTTTTTCCTAATATCTTTTTTCTCTTCCAAGTTTGTCTTTTTTTAAATAGCCAAACATTATTTGAAATAAAATTTGGTAAATAATAGAATTTTTCAAAAAGGAGTTAATATAAATAAATAGATGAGGAAGTCTTGTGGGGCTTATAACCTGACATTTACAGACATTTCCAAAGGAGACTTCCAGAAATATGTTAGCTCCGGCAGCATCACTGGACTTGAAACATGGATTCCCAAACTAACTCTGCTAGAAGACAGTGTGAACTGGGTATATACAATCGTTTTCACAAATAGCTTAATGTTAATTTCTAAACTCCCTTTCTAATCATTCTCACGTTCATCCCCTACTAATATGAATAGCCTTTAAAATCCAAGTAAAAATAATGATGGGGACAGATAAAGGGTCACCAAAACATATTTCAGGACATTTGAACCCCAAGATAAAGGTTTTAATTGGATTCATGATGTAAACTTTGATCTTTCACAGATAAAAGACCCCAGTGAATGACACCTCTACAGTAAATTTACGTCAGTCTCTTTCTTAAATTTTTAACAAAATAAACTTAATAACAAATATGCCTCAAAACTTGTTAGTAATGATGCTTACATCCTAAGAGACTTAGCCATAAATATTTGGTTTGAGGTTATAGGAGGCTGTGGGTTTCGTTGAGAGTTTGTGAAGGTGTTTTGTCTTAACAATAATACATCCCTTCTGCTGAGACCATGTTTTGAACACCATTCTCACCGGTCCTCATGTGGCCCTTTGCATAGTTAATGTGGCCTCCGTATAGAATACGCATGCTATTGACCGAGGGGCTGAAGTATTCAAATCATTCAAGCGTCTTATAGCTACGGATTAACAAAATCTCCCTCTATGCTCCAGAGTAATTAAAACATGCAGTTGTGGGCAAATCTGAGAATTGGGAATACACCTGAAATTTCATGAAGACTCATTAAACCATCAAAGATAATCCTAAGCGAAACATACTTCTATGTTTACTCCCTTGGTTTTTTCCTGAAAACAGGACCGTTTGCTGGCCTTCTGCAAAAGAATGCTCCTGACTTTGCCTTTTACTTGTACAGTAAAGAATGCATAACTTCTTTTGGACAGACAACACCTACAAATGACAAGTTCTGTGCTCCTGTGTCCCAGAAAGACAACTCTCAGTGTACAGAGCTGTTAAACTCTGGGAGCAGACCTCAGAGAAGTGGAAAACAGGCAGCCCCTCCTATTTTATTTTGTACAGAGTTCAGATTATAACTCTGAATGCTTTGTGGAAAGAAGAATCCCATAACCTCTATGCTCAGGCCTCTTGCATTGCCTTCTATGGCTTGCTGTTAATGAGGTTAATGCCACCTCTACAATACTCATGTCACATTGTTTTCTGACCACAACTCTATGCTTAACCCCAGTCATATAGCAGATGTGTTGATACAGCAGACATGCTTATTTGGAGGATGGACAGGACTGCCACTGTTCTGTTATTCCTCTAAACCTTGAAACTCTGATAACTTTTTTCCAACTCTTCTCAATATTTCTATTATCTAACAAAGGAAGAGACAGTAGTTAAAGAAAATTCACAGAGAACAGAAAAGGAGATGCAAATGGACAGATGCTATTAGTATGGAAAACCACTGAGAGAATACTCAGTAGAAGTATTATCACTTCCTGAATTTCAAGTGTTTTTAGTAACAAAGAGGCATGTCCCTTTGACCAGTTAGAATAGGGAAAGGTGCCCCACTTTACCTGTTCTTTGTGGCCATGTGCAGGCTTGGATGTATCTCCATGGCTACATGCAAGAGGATACAGTAGGCTCATGGACCCTCCTCATCATGGGTCTATAATTCTTTTAAAAGAGAGACAGTGTGAATTTCCTGTTTCTCTAGCCAATGAGAGCTATGACTCCATGAAAGCTGAGAAAGTAGAAGTGTGGGCAAGGCCCATGTAAATTCTGCAGGCTCCATCACATTTTCCAATCTTTTTAAAATAATTTTCAAGACTCACCTGTTTGTTTCTAATGCCTGCAACTCAACACTAAGCCACTAGAATAAAAGCAGTATTTAGCGGAGGTATCACCTTGGGGGTAAAGGTCATCAGCAGTACAGAAAAAAAAAAAAAAAGGAGCTTCACCCCACAAGGATAGTAGAGTTCTTTCAAAGGTCAGCAACAGTGGTGCATACAGAACATGTTTGCCGTATCCATTATGTGTATCAGGGGAGTGTGGCTTTGGCCTTATTTGTATGATTAAAGAGCTAATGAATCACCTTGCAGGGACAACCTCTGAATTAGAACTGCTTGAAAGTTCCTGTCAGAGTCAGTGGTTTACAAAAATCAGCTGCTTATGTGCAGTCAATGCAATAAGCTATGTTTACTAGGAGCTTGGACTAGAATCAGTTGAAAAAAATTACTTTTCTAACTATTAAACTTATACATTTGTACTTTATTTATAAATGAAAATTTTAATTTGTAGAGTATTTTTTCTTAGCATATTATCTCACATAGGGCTCTATGCTTAATAACTGCTTCAATTATTTTTCAATTGCTTTATCTTAACAAACTTCTCTCCAGCATCAGAAATGTTGACAATGTATTCATATTGTAAGACACTTTTAAAATATGATACGGTAAACACCTTGGCACCATAGTTGCTTACTGCCTTCAATGAAATGAACTATTAATATTTAGAAATCCAATATTCGCCTCTCAGTACTAAACTAAACTTAATTGGAAACTAGAAAGGAGAACAGGTTTCCAGTCAAAACTGGCCCCTTAGTTTTTAATATCTGTAAAAGTGAAACATTCCATAAAAATGCTGTCATAGACTGCAGTTTTGAAACTGGGCCCCTATCTCTTCCAATTCTATCCATGTAATTTACACAACATCACACAGCTTCAGGCACCTCATCAGGAAAACAAGCTTAACATCTTTCTCATAGAGTTCTTTTGAGGTTTGGATAGGAAATTGCATGTGAAGGAACCTAACAATAATGAGCATTCATTCAATAAAGATTTTTAGATCTAAATCTTTCTGCTCTAAACTTTCAACCCGTAAGAAGCCAAGGGATTTCTTGTGACCTAGAGAGGGGCAGCCTCCTGACTTCATTATCCTTCACATCTTGAATCTACTCCTCATCTCCTCCTAATCCCATTCAATATACATCGCTGCAGATCACTTTAGCAAACATTTCTGCTTTTCATAGAGCTGAGACATCCATTTAATATCAAAGAAAGACCAAAGGTGTAATAGGAGTTAAGACAGACGTTTCCTAAGAGCAGAGGATGTGACTTACTCATCTTTACAACATGGATGCACAGACACACACACAGAAGATGCTTCGAGACATCTGCTGTGTAAAGGCCTTTGAATGCCTAATCACATAACTTCTCTGAGCTTCATCTCTAAAATTAAATTAACAATACCAGCTACACAATGCTATTGGAAATATCAATGAGAGAATACGAAAATGTCCGCAACAGTAGTTGGGCTGTATGTGATACGTAATTTAAATCGCTGACTTGAACCTCAAGTTTCCCCATATAACTAGCAAGCTAATAAAAACATCTTTCCTCAAATTTGTGTCTAAATCAAAATTTGTCTGTTGGACTTCCCTGGTGGTGCAGTGGTTAAGAATCCACCTGCCAATGCAGAGGTGGATTTGCAAGACTCAAGACCCAAGACTCAGGCTCAACATGGGTTTGAGCCCTGGTCCGGGAAGATCCCACAGGCTGCGGAGCAACTAAGCCCGCGCTCTAAAGCCTGCAAGCCACAACTACTGCGCCTGCATGCCACAACTACTGCAGCCAGCGTGCCTAGAGCCTGTGCTCCTCAACAAGAGAAGCCACCACAATGAGAAGCCCGCGCACCGCAACGAAGAGTAGCCCCCGCTCACCGCAACTAAAGAAAGCCTGCACACAACAATGAAGACCCAATGCAGCCATAAATTAATTAATTTATGAAAAAAATTTGTCTGTCATATATTAAAGGTATAAATATGAGTGTTATACACTATATTCAGGGTCTCATAGGTGGATATATAACATCATCTTAGGTAATCTTTCTATCTGAAGTATAGCAACTCTCTTTGAAAACTTCCAAGCTGCCGTGAATTTGACGTACTATTTTGTGACTAAGACAAAGCCTCATTCTGAATCACCAGCCACCTACTCATCAGTAAGAATCTCTTTAAGACATAAACTGCTAATGCTTCTTTATAATCTATATTCAGGACAGAACTTTCGCCACTTTCATACAGTATGAGAGAATAAAGACAGACCTGACAATTGAGAAGAGTCTGTTTTGGGCAGCCTAGTCTCTTTCAAATAAATGTCTCATGATTAATTCCTCTCTCCAGAAAACTGCTATGAAGTTTGTTGTTACTCTCACACTGCTTCTTAGAATATGTGTAAGTCATATAACTTTCACTATAGTTTGGTCTTCAAAATATTTGTGTCTATCTGCACTGATCACTGACTAGTTCAGCCCAAAGCCAATTCCACCTGAAGTTAGCTTCCTATCTGCTTCCTATCTGCAGGGTTAAGATTCAAAATTGTTAACACCCAGTATAGTACGAGGCAGTAATTAGTCAGAGGGGACATTGACTGAAGCACCCAAGCTGGGTTCTGGGGACCACCCTTCTCTGCCTCCAGCTGTTTAGCTCTGGGGAGGTGAGCACAGGAAAGGTCAGGATGACCACAGATGATGGGCATCATTTAGGAAGCTCAAGACAATGGCTATTTACCACCAAATAAGGACTGATTTCCATATCTTAACAACCAGTATGACCGTACTAATGTTTCCTTGCAAATATGTACCCTAAAGGATGAAAAATCAGAGAAATGAAGACCCCAACATGTAAGAAGCTACTTAAAATTCCCAACATTAAAAGACAGTCGTAAGACATGCAGATGGCTAACAAGCACATGAAAAGAGGCTCAACATATCTAATTATTAGAGAAATGCAAATCAAAATGGGTTTTTCCCCCATTATTCTAACATAAGTGAGAAAATTAATTCAGTGCTGTCAAACCTTCTCTAACGTCTTTTTTAAAGACATGTTGATCAATAGTTACTTAAAGGTAGGGCTTTTAATAGCCAAAACCTCTTCCAGAAATTTAGATTCTTTGTAAGCACCTCATCATACCTTTTCTTTTAAAGATATCTAAGGAAGTGGCTCAACTGAACGCTTGTGAAATAACCACAGATGGTTAAGGAAAAAGAAGATGAACGGCCTAGACTTGCAGAGCCATATAAATGAACCGTTCCTAACAAAAGGTGTTTTCAGAAAAATCCAGCAAACTATCTTAAAAAGTGGATTCTATGGTTTCATGACCCTCACTCTGATTTGAACTAACTTCACATCCACTGGGAATAGATGGGAACAGAAGAGTAGAGGGACCTCTGTAATTCAATAAAGCTGTGAGGAATCTGATCTGTATCAATGTATATCTGACACCTAAAATAGTTTTATTTTAGCATCGCTCTGTGAACAAGCTTTCGTGTGCCAGCAGGACCGTTTATCAGCTAATTAAATTCAGTTATATTGAAAAACTTTTTCTCCCTGGATTTTCACTGCATTTGATTTTAATATCATATTACAAATTCTTTAATATTGATTATATTTCTAATGGAAGTATCGATCCCACCACATAGATGTCATTATTTTTCTCCAATTGAAAAATGTAAAATCTCAGTGCTACATGTCGCCTAACACCCAATGTATATGTGGATGAGAATACAGCATCTCTTGCTAGAAAGCTATTTATGTGTATGGGAGGGGGCAGGGTGGGGATTAAAAACAAAATAATCCTTTAATACAGTATTAGTATGCTTTTTTTTTTTTCTATTTCACTTCTACCTGTATTCTCCTACCTGAATGACTTGTGAAAGGGCCCAGTTATATCATTCCAGAAGAACTGACTGCTGAAGAGTGGGGAAGAAAAGGGCAGAGAAGCCCAAGAGTTAAGAAGCAGGAAAAAAAAAAAAATTTTTTTTCAACGTCAGGAAAGTCAGACAATTCTGGATGAAATACACTGAAAAGCTGAATGTTGCACGCAATCTGGAGATGAGCACATGGGCAGCCAGTGGGATGAGTTGGAACAATCGCACGGGAGAGATTTCATCTGAAGGCAGGATGCTGGGGTAATATGCAAAAACATGAAGAAGAATCTGGTTCCTTCCAAATAGGCACTATTAAACCTTGATGAAAGAAACAGTATTGACCAACCCAGATTCTGGAGGCTGGCTTTTTGGGTTCAAACCCATGTGCAATTATCTCGAGAAAGTTACTTAAGTCTCCACATGTAAAATGTGAATAATGAGAGGATCTAATCCATAGGATTGTTATAAGGAGTAAAGGAGTAACTTTTATAAGTGTTTAAAGCAGTCCCTTGCAAATATATGATGCCATAAATTTTTATTAAACAATAAAATGAAATCAAAGAAAAAAGATTTATGGAATGTGTATGTAAATAGGGATCATCAATTAATTTCATGTGACTCAGTCACATGAATACCTCTTAGAACATTCCATCAGCCATATGCCTTCCTCTGGCCCTGATTTTAATTTAGTGTGGGAGTCCAAAAGATCGAAGGTCACAATCTTCTGAATCCTGCAGACTTTGGCTGTCCATGCCAACAGCGGGGTCACAGCTGAGCCTAACCTCCAACCTTTCAAAGAAGCAACAGGAATAGTTGAGCAGGAAATGTGATTAAATTAAGGTCCTGCCAGTACTTCCACATGCTTATTTTCAGAATGGTTTAATTAAAGTTTCTGACATGAAGAGAGCTATTTCTGTTCATCTATTCAGAGCAGGTTATGGAGGGGAAAAAACTGAAATAGTCTGTTTCAGTCAATTTGTAGCAATATAGTTGTACAATTAAGCTGGAAGCATACAAAGAAAGTTAGTCTATATAATTTCTCCTCTTATAGAGGTATTCATTAGAGAACAAATTGAGGTCTCAGATAGGATAATGTTCAGGCAAACCAGTCAGAGGAGAACATAGTAGTTTCTAAATGTTCAGCGTGGACTCAATGCCCAAAATTCTAATTGTGTCCCAATTTTATTAGTAATTCATTCTAAAAAGCTACAGAATGGTCAAAATGAATTAATTAATGTACTATTATTAGCTACTTATTGCTGATATTATGCTTAATATTCCTATAGGTTATAAATATATATGCATTATTTTTTAGTAACTAAAATGACAGAAACTAAATAATTATCGGCAAAGGATTTGGATGCTCTAGTCATTGTTATATCCATATTGGGAAATGAGTATCGTATATCAAGAAAATGTCTAGGAGCCATTCAAGCTTTCTGAAAGGAACTGAAAAGAGCATGGATGTAAGTTCTAAATAGTTTTTCTCTCCAGCCTGAAAGAATCCCATCAGGTCACAGAGCTCATTCATCTCTTCCCTTAGCCTGAAGCCAGAGATGGTTACCGAACTATTTATTCAGTCTGCAATGCACCAGCTCCATTTGTTAGCTGGCCTGGCCAGGTGAATGATGGCAGCCCTTCTTGGTCACCTAGAGGGTAGCAGCTGCTCTGAGTTCTGAAGAGGCCCAAGGAGGGGAGCAGCAGCCCCACATCGTGTGCCAGAAAGCTGCATCCTCCCGCCCACATGGATGTGTGTGCAGCCTCTGCACACCTGGGCCAGGGCTTTGGGTACCATCCATTATGCCAGTGATCACACAAGTCTCCAGCTTTCTGGGGAGATAAGGTGAGGAATGCTTAACTGCACTGCAAAATAACTTTTGCAGGAACAGATGTAGCCTTTCACATTCTGGTGACTTTGGGGAGGGGTGGGAAGAGAAAAGTAGCGAGAGGAGAAAGGATTGAAAAGGAGAAGGAAGAGAGGGATGCGGGAGTGAAGATACAAAACCTACTAGACTTCTGTCTCACTTTTCATCTGTCTCTATCACACAAGTGGTGCCTGGAGAATAAAGGAATGGCCTGGGGTAGGGATGTGGCTGTCATTTGAACAAATGTGCTTTACTACGTTTAGTCACAGAATGAAAACAGCATATACTTTTATTCAGAGCTTTATTAAAATGTAACTAACATTCCATAAAATGCACAACTTGATGAGTTTTGATATATGTACACACCATGAAACCATCACCACAATCAAGATAAGGAACATATCCACCACTGCCAAAAGTGTCCTCAGGCCCTCTTGTGCACCCTTCCCTCCCTCCCTCTCTGCCACCTTTCAGGCAAACATGATCTGCTTTCAGTCACTAGAGACTAATTTGCATTTTCTAGGATTTTTATATAAGTAGAACTGTATGGACTCTTTGTCTGACTTTGAGGGTGGCATGTACTTTTTGTATTTTCAATTTATTTAATTTATAAAAATTCTACTGTGTTACCACAAACGCTTAAAAATTCATTAAGTGTGATCCTTATCAAATTACCCATGACATTTTTCACAGAACTAGAGCAAATAATCTTAAAATTTATATGAAACCATAAAAGACCCAGAATTGCCAAAGCAATCCTAAGGAAAAAGAACAAAGCAGGAGGCATAACCCTCCCAGACTTCAGACAGCACTACAAAGCTACAGTATTCAAACAGCATGGAATTGGCACAAAAACAGGCATACAAATCAATGGAACAGAATAGAGAGCCCAGAAATAAACCCACACACCTATGGACAACTAATCTTCAACAAAGGAAGCAAGAATATACAATGGGAAAAAGACAGTCTCTTCAGCAAGTGGTATTGGGAAAGTTGGACAGCTGCATGTAAATCAATGAAGTTAGAACACACCCTCTCACCATACACAAATATAAACTCAAAATGGCTTAAAGACCTAAATATAAGGCAAGACACCATAAAACTCCCAGAAGACAGCATAGGCAAAACATTCTCTGACATAAGTCATACCAATGTTTTCTTAGGTCAGTCCCCCAAGGCAACAGAAATAAAAGCAAAAATAAACAAATGGGACCTAATCAAACTTACAAGATTTTGCATAGCAAAGGAAACTATAAACAAAATGAAAAGACAACTTATGGACTAGGAGAAAATATTCACAAATGATGCAACACACAAGAGCTTAACTTCCAAAATAGACAAACAGCTCATACAATTCAATAAAAAAAAAAAAAAAAAAAAGCCCGATCGTAAAATGGGCAAAAGACCTAAATAGACATTTCTCAAAAAAAGACATACAGATGGCCAATGGGCACATGAAAAGATGCTTATCATTGCTAATTATCAGAGAAATACAAATCAAAACTACAATGAGGTACCACCTCACACTGGTAAGAATGGCTGTCATTAAAAAGTATACAAGGGACTTCCCTGGTGGTGCAGTGGTTAAGAATCCGTCTGCCAATGCAGGGGACATGGGTTCAAGCCCTGGTCCAGAAAGATCCCACATGCCTCAGAGAAGCTAAGCCTGTGTGCCACAACTACTGAGCCTGTGTGCCACAACTACTGAAGCTCGCATGCCTAGAGCCCATGCTCTGCAACAAGAGAAGCCACTGCAATGAAAAGCCCACGCACCACAATGAAGAGTAGCCCCCGCTAGCCACAACTAGAGAAAGCCCACGCCCAGCAGTGAAAACCCAACACAGCCAATAAATTAATTAGTTAAAAGAAAATAACAAATGCTGGAGAGGGTGTGGAGAAAAGGGAACCCTCCTACACTGTTGGTAGAAATGTAAATTGGTGCAGCCACTATGGAAAACAGTATGGAGGTTCCTCAAAAAACTAAAAATAGAGTTGCCATATGATCCAGCAATCCCACTCCTGGGCATATATCCAAACAAAACTATAATTCGAAAAGATGCATGCCCCTCTGTGTTCATAGTAGCACTATTTACAATAGCCAAGATGTGGAAACCACCTAAATGTCCACGGACATATGAATGGATAAGGAAGATTTGGGGTGTGTGTGTGTGTGTGTATATATATATATATATATATATATATATATATATACATATATATATATATACACACACACACACACACATATATACACATACATACAATGGACTATTACTCAGCCATTATAAAAGAATGAAATAATGCCATTTGCAGCAACATGGATAGATCTAGAGATTATCATACTAAGCAAAGGAAGTCAGAAGGAAAAAGACAAATACCATATGATATCACTTATATGTGGAATCTAAAATACAAAACAAATACACTCACAGACAGAGAACAGACTTGTGGTTGCCAAGGAAGGGGGAAGGATTGGGAGTTTAGGATTGACAGATGCTAACTATTATAACATAGGATGGATAAACAACAAGGTCCTACTGTATAGCACATGGAACTATATTCAATATCCTGTGATAAACCATAATGGAAAAGAATATGAAAAAAAATATGATATGTGTAACTGAGTCACTTTGCCATACAGCAGAAATTAACACAACATTGTAAATCAACTATACTTCAATAAAATTTTTTTAATTCATTAAGAGGGTAGATCTCATGATAAATGCATAATAAAATATTGACTATAGGTACAATGTTGTACAGCAGATTTCTAGAACATAGTCATCTTGCTTAACTGAAACTTCATGCTCATTGATTAGTAACTGCCCATTTCCTCCTCCCCAGGCCCTTGGCAATCAACATTCCACTATTTGATTCTATGAATTTGACTATTTTAGATACCTCATATAAGTGGAATTATATAATATTTGTCTTTCTGTGACTGGCTTATTTCACTTAGCATACATCCTCAGATTCATCCATGTTGTCACACACTGCAAAATCTTCTTTTTTAAGGCCAAATATTTTTCTATTATTTTCTTTATTCATTCACCTGTCAATGGACATTTAGGGTTTTTTTCACATCTTGGCCCTTGTGAATAGTGCTGCAATGAATGTGGGAGGGCTAATATCTCTCTGAGATCCTGATTTCAGTCTTTTTGGATAAACACCCAAAAGTGAGATTGCTGGATCATATGTTAGTTCTATTTTTAATTTTTTGATGTGCCTCCATACTGTTTTCCATAGCAGCTGCACCATTTTGCATTCCCATCAAAGTGCCCAAGGGTTCTAATTTCTCCACATCCTCACCAACACTTGTATTTTATTTCTTTGATAATAGCTGACAGGTATGAGATGGTATCTCACTGTTCTTTTCATTTGTAAGTTCCTGAGGATTAGTGACCTTGAGCATTGTTTCATACACATGTTGACTATTCGTATGTCTTCTTTGGAGAAATGTCTATCCAAGTTCTCAGACCATTTTTTAATCTGGTTAGCAGGGGGTTTTTTGCCATTGAGTTGTAGGACTTTCTCACACATACTCTTTTGCCTCATCTCACTCCGTCTTTCTCTTCATTTTTCTTTAACTTTAGATAGTTTTTAATTCTAACACTTAGCAGCCAATGTAAAAGTATTTTTAACCCATTCACACAAACCAGGACTTTACGCAGACTGTATTATAATTGGTCTGATGTCCTGCCATGACAAATATAATGTATTACCCCTCCCAGCCTATTTGAAACTCCCTTCCTCACACAGGAATCATAGTGGTCCCTGGTCACAACAGCAGAGTATGTTATCACAGGAGATTAATAACAGGGGATGTACTTTCGATGCTGGAGATCACATATTTAGCACACCTACCTGAGTTCATCTTGGAAAAATTTTAAACATCGTGCCTGTCATTTTACCACTACAACTTCATTCCTTTGAACCTTAAAGAGCCCATTTACTAAAAATGCACATAGATTTTTGAGATCACTCTGCCTTAGTCTGTTTGGGCTGTTTTAACAGAATACCAGACTAGGTGGCTTTTAAACAATAGAAATCTATTTCTCACAGTTTTGGAAGCTGGGAAGTCTGAAGATCATGGTGCTGGCAGATTTGCCATCTGGTGAGAGCCCACTTCCTGGTTTATAGATGGCTGTCTTCTCACTGTGTCCTCAGACAGCTAGATCTCTCTCATGTCTCTTTTATAAGGGCACTAAGCTCATTCATGAGGGTTATACCCTTATGACCTCATCACCTCCCTAATACCCCACCTCCTAATACCATCACATTAGGGATTAGATTTCAACATATGAATTTTAGGGGGACACAAACAGTCTGTGTAACAACTCTGTCTTGAACTTTGCAGTCAATCAGTTAAACTGGGATGAGACAATCATGAAAATACCTGGGAAAGGAGCACAAGTGAAAGATAAGGAGATTCTGTTAGAGGAAGTTAGAGATCTATTGCCTACCCTGGTTCCAGAGCTGCTCTAGCAGCCATCTTTGAAACTCTAATGCTAGTGTTCAGACCTGCTCATTGGGAATGCCACCCAGCTGGACAGCCTGGGAGACCAGGCCTGCACCCTGATGGCCACACCAAAAGTCTCTGAATGTCAGAAAATCCACTGGAGCAACCAGCTCTTCCCCAGCAATGAGGTTGCTTCTCTGGAAGCAACTATAACTTCAGAGAAGGAAAGTAATCCAACTCTAAAGAAAAAATTTATCATGAAACCTAAACATATGAGTCACAACAAGTATCTGACACAGTTCTGCAGACACAGATTCTTGCCACCACCAAAACCAGTAAACTGACAACGGTCATTTGACACTTAGAAGAAAAATCATTACGCAGCAAAATGCTCCCATTCCCAAAGAGGAATATCCATGCCAAAATAAAGTGCATGAAGAAAAAGTCAAGTTACAAAGGACAGAGAGAGGAGATACGAGAGACAGGCTTACAACCCTGAAAATGAGAGCAACAGTGTGGCCTTGGGGGGAGTTACGTCACATTTCAGGACGTGTTTCCCCTCTGTGCAGCAAGAAAGTCAGACTAGAAGGCCCCTCCTCCCTTCCCAGCTCCAGTACTCAGCAAGGCACAAGGAGAGGAAAGAAATAGGACAATAGGACCAATAAGATTCAGACTGACCAGATATATATTTGTGGCTTAAAAACAAAACAAAATACACACACACACACACACACCAAAAAAAAAAAAAAAAACACACCTCAAGACCTACTCTAGCTCAAAGGCAGAGGACAGCCAGATTGAAAGCACAAATGGGACATTGATCCAAAAAAGTCACAGACAAGCCATTCTCGATCTGGGCCCCAGATTCTGAGCCATGCACCAAGAAATTTAAGAAGATGGCTCCAAGAGCCAAATAACTTTTGAACTAGCACCTCCACTTCAAACGGCAAAATAACTCCACCTGACCATTCCCTTTGTAGTGAGGGGTTATAGCTATAAACCCGCTAACAACCTGGCCTTGCTGGCATTTACACTGCAAGGTCACTGGCCTGTGAAATACATCCTGTAGTATAGGTGAAAACAAGGCAAACTAAAGGGGTCGTTGTGTGGGTCCAAGACACAAGGTCAGATCCCAGGGTCACACTCTCTCCCCGACACTCTGCCACTTCCTGCTCGCAGTTGAAGACAGTAATGTTTCATGGTTTGGAGTATTTTTTCTGCTCTTATTCTGAATGTTTTAAAGAATTAAATGGATTCTCCTTAGAAGGTTCTCAAATGAAAAAATAAGCATTGCTAAAACCTGTAAAGAAATGGTTCTCAAACTCCAGCATGTATCAAAACCACCTAGAGGGCTTTTTGAAGCACAGATTACTGGGCCCCACTTCCAGAGTTTCTAATTCAGTAGGACTGGGGTATAGCCCAAGAATTTTAGTATTGATGCTGCTGGTCTGGGGAACACACTTTGCGAATAACTGCTCTAAATAATTTTCTTTTCTTGGCTTGGATCAATTAAAATTCTTGAACAACCAATCATAATAATAGTTGACATTTAATGAAGGCTTACTCTGTGCTGGACACAAAGTGCTAAGTGATCTACTCACAGGAATCATGTTATTTACTCCTCATACCAACCCTTTGAGGTATTGTTTATTATTCCTATCTCACAAGTAAGGAAACTGAAGTTTAAGGCAATTATGAAGAAAATAGCAGAGGAGTATGCCAAGTGCCATGGTGATCTCTGGGGAAACTGAGGTAGCGAGTAGGATACCAAACGTGTTTGTATTTGTGATCTGAAAACTGCAACCGAGCAAGTGGAAATGAAAGAGACAAGGGAAAAATAGCAGTCCCTGTAAAAAATGCCTGGGTTTTAACAGGAAATGAGACAACAGATTCAACACCAAAAGCCATCACAATCTCTAGCTGCATTCCCAGTACCTAGGACAGAGGTCCCAAAGGCTCAGATAGGTGATGGTGGGATTGTCATTGCTGCTGTTATTGCTAGAGTCAATAATATTATCATAATTAGACATCTGGTCGTCTCCAGATGATACTACTTCCCTTGAAGATCTCTTAAGTTTGTGTTTTTTTTTTATTTCTTTTTTTCTCACACTCCATGTACTTTGGAACCTAGAGTACGTGTATTAGATTAAGTAATGCTAGGGACTTAACACAATAGAAGTTTCTTTCTTGCTCAGGTAAAGTCCAGCCTAGTGACTAAAAGCAGCAAATACTCAGGACCCCAGGATCCTTCCATTTAGTTTCTCATCATCCCCCAGGGTCTGAGAGGCCTCCAGGATCCTCTGCATCCATCAAGCAGACAAGGGAGAGAATGGAGCACTGCACATAGATGGTTCCTATGGGACAGGCTTGGAAGCGCTGAGCATACTTCCATCCTCATTCTATGGACCAGAACTGTATCACTTGACCACACTTAATTACAGGGAAGGCTAAAAAAATATAGTTTGTATGCTCAGGAATAAGCACTAATGGGATTGGTGCGTATCTAGGCAGTGTTTGCCACAGTATTTGCTGCCAGACCATTTGTCATCTTTCTTCCCTTACTCCAAAATACTTCAAGTCCTTAGCTTCAGACTTTCTCACAACCCTACAGACCTCTCAGGAACTCCCCTTCATTTACCAATGGATTTAAGACCTAGTTTACTGTCTTTCTCTCTACTTCTGTATCATTCTCGATGCTTTCAATAACTCCATGGATGAGCCATTCAACATCCTGGCCTCTCTGTTTCTTGACCTCCTCACCTCTAGTAAGTTATTTTTTCCTATTTCACCTCTACCTGCCTCCCCCGCCAATTGGGAGCGATTTGGGAATTCGCTTCCAAGAATTTCCAGTTCACGCCCGCTTACCACCATCTCCTATCCTTCCAGTGCACTATTATTATTCCCATTTCAAGACTGCTTGACTTCATCAAAAACACCAAGCTACTAACCCCAACAATGTTCACCACTCTCACCCCCTTACCTCCTCACTCTTTGGGTTAACCAGCTTAGCATCTAAATAATCACTCCTTTAAAAACACCATTAATTCCCTTACCCTCATCCATTATACCCCATTAATGCTCATCACCTTCCAAACTGGCTAACCTGTACCAGCTGCTTCTCCCATGCTTGCTCCCAATCAGCTAAACATGTTCTTCACAAATATCCCAGTTCTTCGCCCAGGAAGACGGTTTAATTACATTTCCCCAACCCCTTAAAGTTAGGCTAGGCCAGGGGGTAGCAAACTACAGCCCATATAAGCCAAATTCAGCTCAATGCCTGTTTATGGAAATAAAGTTTTTTTGAAGCACAGCTGCACTCACTGGTCAACAAAGTTTCTGTGGCTACTTTAGTGTTACAACAGCAGACTTGAGTAGTTGTGATACAGACCGTATGTCCCACAAAACATAAAATATTTACTGTCTGGCCCTTTACAGAAAAGCACTTACCAACTCCTTGTTTAGACTCTCATGTTCAGTGTCACCTGAGTTTTAATGGCCATAAAAAGTGCCATGCATTTTGAAAGATCTTTTTTTATTAAAGGGTGATAATTTTTTATACTCTTTTTTGTTTTTTATTTAATTTTTATTGGAATATAGTTGATTTACAATGCTGTGTTAATTTCTGCTATACAACAAAGTGAATCAGTTATACATATACATATATCCACTCTTTTTTTAGATTCTATTCCCATACAGGTCATTACAGAGTACTGAGTAGTGTTCCCTGTGCTGTACAGTAGGTTAAAGGGTTGTGATTTTTAAATGCTTGAATTCAAGCTATAATATTCAATTGTCTATAAAAATAATTGATAGAGCCCTGATGCCACAATATAATATGACTGTACATGTTTACTTATGCAAATTTAACTTACATTTTTTTGAGTACTTTAAATCATCATCCCATTGGAACTTAGAATAGTCCTATAACGAGGGTGGAGCAGGTATTACTGGCTCAATTTTAATGATAAGAGGAGAAGCAAACTGAGGCATGGAGATTAAATGACAACCCACCAGATAACTGCACCTGGGCTGAGACGCCAACTCCAGAGTCTGGCTCCTTGCCAACAAGTGCTATCTCATTCAGTGCTGCTGCCTCTTGCAGAGAGAAGGTGCCTGCCCTTGTGGAAACACTGGGTCCTCTGTCCCCATCGTCATTCCTATTACAGGGCTCTATATCCAGAAAACCCTGGCCTCCCCCAGCCAGAGGTCAGCATGCTAACTCCTGGCACACTGCTCAGGGCCTGGGATAAATGCCTACTCAAAACATCAGAGTGCAGACAGCACCACACCCAGGCTCAGCATCATTTTCTTCATGGGAAGGTAAAATGTAACTGTCAAGGAATAAAAAGCACCACCTTCTCTGAATAAAAACCCTGCCAACTACAAAAGTGAAGGGTAAACTGTTCTGTCACTTTCCCTAGATTTCTGAGTCCTCATCACACTTTCACATATACATCTTCCTCCAAAGTGGAATAAAAGCTGAACTTCTGGTGTATATATGGCTCACCTAGAACAACATCAACTTAAGACTTCTAATTGCTTTGAAAGTGAGCAATGGAACTGGGATTATGTGATTATGTTTAACACATAAATCTTAAATTGAGAGACAAAACAAAAAAAATGACCCTGCATGACTTCCATGGAAGGTCATTTAGCCACAGCTAAATCTGGCTGCAGAGCCAGCCAGCCAGCCTCACCAAACACCCACTATGGCTCCTACCTTCTAAAACGAACAGTGCTCATGGTTCTTCCCATCCACAATCCACAGGGATTCATCCAGCCATGTGTGCTGCTCTGCATCTTTCAGCTCACTGATCCCAATCCAGTGTTCATGCACACTGCATGCATTTGAGACACTCCAGGGAGAGTCTTTGCCTGTGTAAATCAATGAACAGATGATTCTTAACCCCATGTCACTTTCCCATTATGACAAATGCACAATCTGAGCACAGCTCCCCACAAAACAGATCTCCCAGCCTGCCTCCCAGCCTTTGTCCCTGTACCTCTTCTTCCTCAAACCCCAATCCCTTCATCACTAACACCAACCTGCCCCTCAGGATGTCACAGAGGAAAGTGCTGGGCTAGATCAACCCTCCAACGTGTTCCTAAAACAACAGGGAGAGGAACTAAATACTCATTTCCTAGGACAACTTCCTATTGCAAATTGGAATAGATGTGCAGTAAACCCTGACTCCAAACCAAAGTCAAATAAGCTAACTATATGAACATTTACCTCAATTACTTCTCTTATCTGCATCCTTCCATCCATCTTATCTAGGAGTCTAAGCTCTTGAAAGCAGGAACTATGTCTTACGTTTTGTAGTATCTCCAGCCCTAGCACAAGCCCCAACATTTAAGAAACTATACTAGTTTAATTAATATTGTTAAATTGCAGAGGGTTTGGAGTCTGTACTGTCTTTGGAGTCGCAGCTGAAGGTCACGTGCTGTATGACCTAAATGCAGCACTAGACAACGTCGATTCAACCTTGATGGATCATCCTGGCCAAAAGTCCAACTTGAAATAATACTTTTATCCTATCTTAAAGGCTACTAGCAGCAGCAAACATACTTAAAATGTTCCATGAAAAAATGTGTTGACAGCTTTTTAGTACTTTTTTCAGTGTGTGATTTTTTTTTTTTTTTTTGAATACAGGACATAGCTGAAAATAGAGCACTTTTTATACTACAGAGCTGGATTCTCAGTCACCTAGACTGGCTGTCCTGTCATCCTATCAGGCAATTCTAATTGTTGTTCTCATGTCAAATCTAAGAGGACACAGTCATCACAAGCTTGACAGTGGCCAACTCAGGTCACAAGGCAGCTCACAGGCCAGTCTGCACATGGAAATGAGAATTCCAGTAGGTTTCCATACTGAAAGGCAGTCTATTTCTATGATGTTCTTTATAGACTGCATTGCTGGGACACTACCTTTGTCCTTAAAGAAGTGGCTTTTCCCAAAAGCACCACTAGCAGTGCTGAGCTACATGAAAAACCCAAGGTGTCAGCTTCAGTAATACAGATCTTATAAATGTGCACATCTTATAAATGAACATTATGATTCAAGCCACAGATTAAGCATTAATAACAATGCATAAATAAGTCCCAGAGGAGGACACACTAGCTAGACTGCCTCTTATAAAAGACACACATTTATATTTTCCATGTATTCATTTTTTCTTTTTTAATAAGATTCCAAATCCCCCTAAGCACAAACACTTTATAGTAAATCAAAAAAAGAAAAAGAAAAGAAAAAAGAATTACTGCAATTTCACATCCTTCATAAGATACAGGAGAGTGTTTCTGTCTGATTTGTCTTTATTATGTTATTCCTGTTCTACTTTAATAATAAAGTTTCAGTCTGATCTAATTCAAAAGCTACTTTGCACCCTCTCTCCCTACCTTCACTCATCCCTTTAATGACTAGGAGCTAGAAAACATGATGGAAAAGGGCTCTTTGAATAATCAGGGTTACCTGTTACTTCAAGTAATTAATGGCTTCTTTAAATGAACCTGGGCGTATTTAATTCTCTCGACACTCCCAGAAAACTATTGTCTAAGGCAAAAAGTCACCTGTTTTATCATTAACACTAAACATTTCTGTGATGCTGTAGGAAAGAAAAAGCTAGAACTGAAAATGTTTCTGGAAATATTTTGAATCCTTGCAAGCATATGTTACATCCATTATAGATAAAACTCCTCCTGGGTCATGTCTCTGTCGATAAATGAGTGGCTTCTTGTGCATAAGCACATGCATAGAAGGCCAGCTGGTACAATGTCCTCCGTGGAACTTTTTAATCAAATCTTGCACAGAACCAGGGCTCCAGAGGTGATCTTATTTCTTCTCAAAGAAGAGAGGCAGCTCTATTTCAATTAGTACCTCAAGCTCAGAAAACACTGGCAGAAAAATCACATAATCAAAAGGAAAAAAAAATTTAAGGTCTTTACCAATTCAATAAAAAAAAATGGAAGTAGGTAATTAAAAATTAAAAATACTCTGAAATCTTAATGTGGCAGTATAAACATGCCTCATGATACCATAGCAACATGCTCTCTTTCTTAATGAAATTGATTAATTAGCCTGTGAGCTTGCAAAATGTCAGAGCGAAAGGATTGAGAATGCCTCTCTCTACAGCTAACAGCTTACCTCACCTCTTCCTTCCTGAGCTTGTCAATTAGAAACACTAGAGGTCGATCTGTGGAAGAAATTTCCAACTACAGCTCTGTTTTAAATGCATGAAGAATGTGAAGGCTTCGATAGCATGCATTCCAAATCAACTTTGAAGACCCAGAGATGAGAGTGTCTCAGATACATAAAGCTCAAACGAAGTACCGCACCATTGGACTGGGCACTGGTGCACAGAGAGAATTAGGAAAGTAGTTTTGCAAATTGAACCAGCTAGAAACAAATTTATGTGCGTGTCTGCATGTATGATATAGCTATGAAGTAAAGAGATCATTTCCACAATTCATACGTCAAAATTTCATGTTATAGTCATATTTCATATGTATATATACATAGATGTAAATATATTAACATATTTTTACATACACTATAAATTTCTGGGAGTTACTAAGCAGAGAAACAAAATGAAATGCTAGACTTTCCTGCTCCTTCAGGGTAAGGGAGGTCACATTCTTTTTTGGAAGCAGAAATAAGGACTTTCTTTGCTACCAGACCAAGCCTAGTTGGAATAAATATACAGATTGCTGGCCACCTCTTATTTTAGTATTACTGTCCCACTCAGATTAAAAAAAAAAAGAAACAGCTCCACACAACACCTCTCTACTGCACGGGGGCTAGAAATTTCTGCCATTAGATCAGCACTATTTGCATTTTGGTCCAGATTATTCTTTGTTGCTGGAGATATTCCTGTGCATTGTAGACGTTTAGCCCATTCCTACAATGGCTTCTACCCACTCGATGCCAGTAGTATTCCGCAGTTGTGAAAACCCAAATTGTGTGCAGAGAATGCCAGATGCCCCTTGTTCAGGGAGGTGGGTGAGGGGCAAAATCCCCCTCCACTGGAAACTGCTTCATTAGGATAATCAGTGAGTAAAACAAAAAAGAATAGAGTACCATCTCTTGTGGAAATCAATGCAGATCACCCAAATGAGAAAAAAACAGAGGTTATTTATTCAGAGCTTGCTATAGCAAGGGAGTCGGGCACCATCCCTTGTGATTGGCAGAGACTCAAAGGCAGGCAGGGCAGTGGAAAGCTTTATAGAGAAAAAAGGGGGAAGGCTTCAGGAGTGCTCTGGCAGGCAGCTATTGGCTTGGGGAAGATGGAGGCAGGGCACCTTATGTGATCGTTTTGGAAGCGCATTTGGCTTTCTCTGTTGGTCCTGAGTTGGACGTGAGGGAAAAAACTAGGGAAGCTGGCAGTCATTGACCAGGTCGGTTTTTACCATAGGGCTCCCAGTACCCATCACTTCCCTGGAGACATTTGTATTAGTTTCCTTTTGCTGCTGTAACAAATTACCACAAATTTAATGGCTTAAAACAATGCATCTGTATTATCTAACAGTCCTGTAAATTAGAAATCCGACTCGGATTTTAGTAGGCTGCAATCAAGGTGTTAGCAGGCCGTGTTCCTTCTGGAGACTCTAGGTGAGAATCTATCTTCTTACCTTTTCCAGCTTCTAGAAGCTGCTCACATTTCTTGACTCACAGCCCCCTTCCTCCATCTTCAAAGCCAGCAACGTTGCATCTCTTTGCCCATTCTACAATAGTCACAACTCCCTCTGATTCTCCTCTTCTGTGTCTCTTACCATTTTAAGCACGCTTGTGATTATATTGGGCCCACCTGGATAATCCAGGCTACTCTCCCTATGTTCAGGTCAGCTCTTTAGCAATCTCACTCTACTGATCTATTAATAAGTTAATTATAAATTAATTCTATTCAAAACCCTAATTCCCATTTTCTATCCAGCATAATATATTCATGGTTCCAAGGATTAGGACATGGACATCATTCCACAGATTCTTCCATACGACATCATCCAGGGCACTGTCTCGTCCCTACCAGCATCATTCAGCATCACCTGGCGAACCCTTCAGCAATCATCCAGAACTGCATAAATTATGAGGACCTGCCCCTGTTCTACTGATGCAAAAAGCTCTGTGGGTGGGTCTCAGCAACCTGTTTTTTTACAGAATACTTTATTTATTTTTAATAAATTTATTTATTTTTGGCTGCTTTGGGTCTTCGTTGCTGCGCTTGGGCTTTCTCTAGTTGCAGCGACCGGGGGCTACTCTTTGGTGCGGTGCTCAGGCTTCTCAATGCAGTGGCTTCTCTTCTTGCGGAGCACGGGCTCTAGGCACGTGGGCTTCAGTAGTTGTGGCTCACCGGCTCTAGAGCGCAGGCTCAGTAGTTGTGGCACACAGTCTTAGTTGCTCCACGGCATGTGGGATCTTCCCAGACCAGGACTCAAAGCTGTGTCCTCTGCATTGGCAGGAGGATTCTTAACCACTGTGCCACCAGGGAAGCCCTCAGCAACCTGTTTTAACAAGCCCTCCAGGTGATGCACATTCAAGTTTGAGAAACACCAATCCATACTCCACATCCTCTTCCCCACTCTAAAATTCTGTGGTCATTATATGAGACCTTTGGGAACAATTAAATTCCCTAGAAATATGCTATTTACCAGAGTAGTCTTTACAAAATGTAAATTCTACTTACATCACTCCTCTACTAATAATCCTTAAATGCATCTCTCCCCAGTTCTCAATGGCTAAAATCCACACTCCTCAGCATGGCATGAGAGCTCCTTCTTCATCTCACCTCTGCACATTTCTCCACCTCCTCTCTCTCCTCTGCACTCCACCACCCTCACTAAGCTTCTTGCAGGTCTGGGATCTTTCCTATCTTTGATGCCTCACACATCCCATTCCCTTCCCCTGGAAAGTTCAACCTCTTCCCTAGCAAACTCCACTTCCCCCTACATAATGTCACCTCCTCCAAAAAACTTCCCTGATCTTCACAGGAAGTTAGGGGTTGCATCTTCTGTGGCCCGTGGTCTCTTGCATAAACCTCTACATAGCACTTTCATGGGAATGATTTTACATGTTTGTCTCTCACCCCAGACTCTGAAGCTTTCATGTGTCAGGACATGATAACCCAGAAAAAACAGAGGGCTGGGAATATAAAAGACGCTTTGTGGATGTTTAGGTGTATAAACAAACCATGACATTTAATGAAACTCTTCCAGCCGAATACCTGGTGCTATGCTAAAAACAACTATCATTATATAAATTTGTCCAGAAAAGGGTTTCCTGAAGATAGATTAATATTCAAGTGACTCTAGAAATAATCACCTTAATCTTCAATGAGAACAAATCCCTCAAGGGCAAGAAAATATTATTAAAACCCTCCTCCCACATCCCAAACTTATTTCTTCACACCTCCTACTACCTCCCTCTGAATAATCATCTGGAACCTGATCAAAAAGGCATGAAACAAATAACTGGAGCTGGAATAGCTTGGCAAAGGGGTTCCACGGTTTCCCTTCCTTGTATACTCCATGCAAGCGGCCCCAACCTGGCCTGGTGGGGTGGGGAAGGAAGGGGGAGAAGTTAAGCCCTCAAATTGTTATAGAAGGAACACCTATCCTATGCAGACACCAAGAATTACCCCTAACTAGTCCACTGCAGAGACACTGATGATTTCATAAGTTTTGTATTATAGGATAGTATAGAGAGGACAGAAAGGCAGATTACATAATGGGAAGCAGTTGGGCTGCACCCCGCAGACCTACAAGGCCTGCACTTACTTACCCAGCTTTAAGACCAAGGAAACAGGCCAGAGTCAGCAACAAAGACATCAATGGCTTAATGGATGGGGGAGCTTACACGTCTGAAGCAAGGTCCCGGAGCAACACCCCACCGTGTGTGCAGACGGCAGGCACGACATGGCAGCACTCTTTACTTCCGGGGGCAGGAGGAGGATGGAAGTTATAAGGGCATTGATATCAGGTGGGCTCATTAGTTACCAGGGAAACCAGCAGAGGGGCATGCCCCTCACCACACCTTTGATAAGAACAATCACCAGCTGGGGCCTGGGGCAACTTCCCAGGAAGGTCAGTCATGTGACTAGGCTTTAGGTGAAGCAGGCACTTGTCAGGCAGGGGATGTACAGAGAACAAGAGAGCAGCCATCTTGAGTGGCCTGACCACAGAGAGGCAGCAGGATTTTCAGTTGGGCCTCTAAAGCAATGTTTTTCAGGTTGTGGTTGGTAACTACTTCGTGGAGCATTTAAGAATTTATTGAGATGGCAACCTGCAATGTTTTTCATAAAGTAGAATATTTTTATACAATAGAGTATTAAAAAATAAAATTGAAAGGCCAAAGTGCACAACACATAGAAAGGGTTAAGTATTATTTAGTGAACCTTCAGTTTCAGTGATTCACACCCATAAATGTGTATGGTTGTGATATCAAGTACTTTACTTACTATGACTCAAAGTCAATACAGTTTGAAAAACACTGCTCAAAGGGATGTCAGAGTGATACTGGACATTTCTCATGGACAACACTTATCTCCTTAGCTGGAAGGGATTCCATCCTAAAATGATTGCCTACTTTTCACAGTATAATTGGCACTCAGCACACATGGCTTGTGAGTCATTGCAAGTTTGCATATGTGTCCTAACTTCTCAGTGGCACTCTCGACTCTCCGTGGATTGGGACAGCCTTCATTCCACTTCACAGTTTCCACCCAGCCTGGCCCAGGGTCTCGCACACAAAGTACATTTTTTAATGAATATTGGTGGGTTGGCTGAATCTTACAAACCATCAACTTTATTAAGAGACTCAGGTGAAATGTTTAGAGGGGGGAAAAAAAAGAATTTCAAAGAAAGAGAAAAAAATCAAAATATGAACCTATTAAATATTCAGCATCCATCCTAATTGTCCAATTATGCTGCTATTTTGGGGTATACCTGACATGAAGCATTACAATAAAACCAGAAACAGGGCATGTGGCCAGGAAGACAGAGTAGGAAGACCCTTATCTCACCTCCCCCCACTGGCACACCCAAATTAAAACTATTTAGAGAACAACTTTCTGTGAGAACAACCTGAGGACCAGCAGAAAGGATTTTCCACAGCTAAAGATATAAAGAAGGAACCACAACAAGATGGGTAGGAAGGGCAGAGATGTGGCATAGTCAAGACTCACATCCCTGGGTAGATGACCCACAGATGGGAGAAAAATCACAGTTGCAGAGGTTTTCCCAAGGAGCTAGGGGTCAAAGCTCCAATCAGGCTCCCAGCCCAGGGATCCTGCTCTGAGAAAACAAGCCACTACAAGGGCTTGTATGGGAGAGCCGGAGGGCTGTAGAAAACAGGGAGTCGTATCTTAAAGAGCACTTGCAAAATCTCACAGGCTCCAAGTCCCAGCACAGAAGTCGTAATTTGAAAAAAGCCTGGGTCAGGACCACTTGCTCAACTGGGATCCCCCTAGGGATCTGGCAGCAGCCATTTTTTGGAGCTCATTCTACCACAAGGACACTGGTGCTGGCAAGTGCCATGTTGGAGTGCTCTCTCTAGCCTACTAGCCCTGAGGCTTACCCACCCACCAGCAGGCTGGCGCCAGCCCTGAGCACCCCTGAGCCCGGCAGCCAGTCACCCCAGAACCTGGACTTGCCTGCCATTGGACCAGCAACCACCGCATCAGGCAGGGCCTGGCAGTCAGCTGCGCTGGGGCCAACTCCACCTACCAGCACACCCACAGTAGGTGGTTCTGCCACAACAAAAGAGCTCACGCAGCTCACACAGGGAGCACCCCTAGAGCATATAAGTTGCTGGGCCCCTTAGGACTTCTCCTACATAAGGCCACTTCTCCGAGATTGGGAAACGTAACCAACCTACCTAACACACAGAAACAAACACAAAGAATTAGGCAAAGTGAGGAATACACTCCAAATGAAGGAACAAGGCAAAGTCTCAGAAAAAAAAAAACTAAATGAAGTGGAGATAAGCAATCTGTCTAATAAAGAGTTCAAGGTAATGATCATAAAGATACTCAATGAACTCAGGAGAAGAATGGATGAACAGAGTGAGAATTTTAACAAAAAGTTAGAAAATACAAAGAAGAAGAACCAGACAGAGCTAAATATGATAATTGAAATAAAAATATACTAGAAGTTATCAATAGTACATTAAATGATACAGAGGAATGGATCCATGAACTAGAAGATAGAGTAGTGAAAAACACCCAAGCTGAACAAAAAAAAAGAAAAGATGAGAGGCAGGATGAAGATGGCAGAGTAGGAAGACCCTGAGCTCACCTCGTTCTGAGAACACACAAACACTACAACTATATATAGAGCAACTCTCTCTGAGAATGAGCTGAAGACTAGCAGAACAGTTCTACAGCCAAGGATATAAAGAAAACACCACACTGAGTCTGCTCACATTGGGCTGTGGCTTCAGCCCCCGATCCAGCTCCTGCCCCATCCCCCACCAAAGCAGCAACCATCATCACACCCCAGAAGCAGGCATGGCTTGCACCAGGCTGTGGGTCCAGCTCATGTGGCTCCACCCCACCCTCTGGCCAAGGCAGCAACTGCCAGTATGCCCTGGGAAAAGCGATGGCTCACACTGAGCTCTGGTTCTAGCCTTCCTGGCTCCATTCTACCCCTGCCAGGGTGGCAGCCGCCTGTGCATCCCAGGAGAAGCCCAGCCAATGCCAAACTCCAGCTCTAGCCCCTTCCCTCTGTCTCAGGTCCACCTCTATAAGGCAATGCCCCAGCGCATCATGGAAAAAGCCAGCCCACATTCGCTTCAGATCCATCTCTCCCATCAAAGCCACTGGGCACACACAGACTACACAGGGACATGCCCATACAAGGACACACCTGCAAGACCAGGATAGGTAACTGTTTCACCTAATTTTATAGAGATAAACAGAGAAAGTCAAAAAAAAATGAGAAGACAGAGGAATATGTTCCAAATGAAAGAACAAGATGAAACCCCACGGAAAAACTCCTAATGAAATGGAAATAAATAATTTACCTGATAAAGAGTTCAAAGCAGTGGTCATAAAAATGCTCACTGAACTCAGCAAAGGAATGAAGGAATGCAATGAGAACTGCAACAAAGAACTGGAAAATATAGAAAAGAACTACTCAGAACTGAAGAATATAAAAACTGCAATGAAAAATACACTAAAAGGAATTAACAGCAGTTTAGAAACATACAATCTCCCAAGTCTAAATCAGGAAGAAATGGAAAATATCACCAGACCAGTTACCAGTAATAAAATTGAATCAGTAATTTTAAAACGCCTACCCAAAGCAATCTACAGATTCAATGCAATCCCTATCAAATTACCAATGGCATTTTTTACAGAACTAGAACAAAAAATCTTAAAATTTGTATGGAGACACAAAAGACCCTGAATAGCCAAGGCAGTCTTGAGGGAAAAAAACAGAGCTGGAGGAATAGACGCCCTGACTTCAGACTATACTACAAAGCTACAGTAATCAAGACAATATGGTACTGGCACAAAAACAGAAACATACATAGATCAATGGAACAAGATAGAAAACCCAGAGGTAAACCCATGCACCTATGGTCAACTAATCTATGACAAATGAGGCAAGGATATACAATAGGGAAAAGACAGTTTCTTCAATAAGTGGTGCTGGGAAAACTGGACAGCTACATGTAAAAGAATGAAATTAGAACACTCCCTAACACCGTACACAAAAATAAACTCAAAATGGATTAGAAACCTAAATGTAAGACTGGACACTATAAAACTCATAGAGGAAAACATAGGAAGAACACTTTTTGACATAAATCACAGCAAGATCTTTTTTGATCCACCTCCTAGAGTAATGGAAATTAAAAAAAAAAAACAACAAATGGGACCTAATGAAACTTCAAAGCTTTTGCACAGCAAAGGAAACCATAAAGAAGATGAAAAGACAACCCTCAGAAAGGAAGAAAATATTTGCAAACGAATCAACGGACAAAGGATTAATCTCCAAAATATATAAACAGCTCATGCAGCTCAATACTAAAAAGCAAACAACCTAATCCAAAAATGGGCAGAAGACCTAAAGAGACATTTCTCCAAAGAAAACATACAGATGGCCAAGAAGCACATGAAAAGCTGCTCAACATCACTAATTATTAGAGAAATGCAAATCAAAACTACAATGAGGTATCACCTCACACCAGTTAGAATGGGCTTCATCAGAAAATCTACAAACAATAAATACTGGAGAGGGTGTGGAGAAAAGGGAACCCTCTTGCACTCTCGGTGGGAATGTAAACTGATACAGCCACTATGGAGAACAGTATGGAAGTTCTTTAAAAAACTAAAAATAGAATTACCATATGATCCAGCAATCCCACTACTGGGCATATACCCAGAGAAAACCACAATTCAAAAAGACACATGCACCCCAATGTTCACTGCAGCGCTATTTACAATAGCCAGGTCATGGAAGCAACCTAAATGCCCATTGACAGATGAATGGATAAAGAAGACATGGTACATATATACAATGGAACATTATTCACTCATAAAAAGGAATGAAATTGGGTCATTCGTTGAGATGTGGATGGATCTAGAGACTGTCATACAGAGTGAAGTAAGTCAGAAAGAGAAAAACAAGTATCGTATATTAACGCATATATGTATAACCTAGAAAAATGGTACAGATGAACCGGTTTGCAGGGCAGAAATTGAGACACAGATGTAGAGAATGTGTGGACACCAAGGGGGGAAAGCCGCGGTGTGGTGTGATGAATTGGGCGATTGGGATTGACATGTATACACTGATGTGGTGTGGTGTGATGAATTGGGCGATTGGGATTGACATGTATACACTGATGTGTATAAAACTGTTGACATATATACACTACCAAACGTAAGGTAGATAGCTAGTGGGAAGCAGCCGCATAGCACAGGGAGATCAGCTCGGTGCTTTGTGACCGCCTGGAGGGGTGGGATAGGGAGGGTGGGAGGGAGGGAGATGCAAGAGGGAAGAGATATGGGAACATATGTATATGTATAACTGATTCATTTTGTTGTGAAGCTGAAACTAACATACCATTGTAAAGCAATTATACTCCAATAAAGATGTTAAAAAAAATAAAAAATAAAAAATAAATAAAATAAAACTGTTGACTAATAAGAACTTGCTGTATAAAAAAAAAGGAGAAAACCTATTTAGTAGGTTTATAGAAATGTGTGCAATTAAAAAAAACACTACTGTTACCTTGAAAAGAAAGACTATACATTTTCCTGTAAGCACAGCTTTAGTCACATCCAAGTTTTGGTATGTAATATTTTTATTAGCATTCAGTTCAAATTATTTTCTAACTCCAATTGTGATTTGTTTTTTGGGGGGTTACTTAGAAGTAGTGTTTTCCATAACTTCTAGTTACTTTTTTGTTACTGATTTGTAGCTTAACTACAAGAAACACACTTTGTATAATTTTAATACTTTGAAATTTGTTAAAATTTGCCTTATAGCACAGTATGGTCAGTTTTAAAAATGTTCCAAGTGTGCTTGAAAATAATTTGTAATTTAAAGTTTTGGAGTATAGTGACTATACATCTGCTTGTTGAATCAAATTTGCTGCTCACGTTATTTAAGTTTTTTATATCCTTACTGATTTTTTTTTTGGTGGGGGTCTACTGGTTCTGAAAGAGGTTTCCTCTATCAGT
The DNA here is from genome assembly GCF_949774975.1 of Lagenorhynchus albirostris. Taxonomy (NCBI): domain Eukaryota; kingdom Metazoa; phylum Chordata; class Mammalia; order Artiodactyla; family Delphinidae; genus Lagenorhynchus; species Lagenorhynchus albirostris. The sequence continues at coordinate 45,597,158 of NC_083107.1, read as the reverse complement.
GAATGACAGCAGTATGTTAAATCTCCTATTTTGATAGTGAATTTGTCTATTTTTTCCTTGTAGCTCTGTTGCTCTATAGAATTTGAAGTTAAGTGCATACAAATTTAAAACTTCCTGGTAAATTGGACTTGTTGATATGAAGTGCCCTTGTTTATTTCCAGTAACGCTTTTGCTTTCAAGTCTACTGTATGTGTTATTATATAATTTCCTTTTGGCTTATATTTGCACAGTATATCTTTTCCAATTCTTTTACATTCAACCTTTTTGTACCATTATGTTTTATTTATTTTTAAAAAAATAATAAATAATAAAAAAATTAAATTAAATTAAAATTTAAAACTCCTAACAAACAAAAGTCTAGGACCAGATGGCTTAACAGGGGAATCCTACCAAACATTTAAATGAGTTAATACTTATCCTTCTCAAACTGTTCCAAAAAGTTGAAGAGGAAAGAACATTTCCAAATTCATACTATAAGGTCACCATTACCCTGATACCAAAACCAAAGACACTACAAAAAAAAAAAGAAAAATACAGGCCAATATCTCTGATGAACATAGATACAAAAATCCTCAAAATATTAGGAAACTGAATTCAACAATACATTAAAAGGATAATATACTATGATCAAATGGGATTTATTCCAGGGATGCAAAGATGGTTCAATATCTGCAAACCAATCAACATGATATACCACATTAACAAAAAGAAAGATAATAATCACATGATCATCTCAATAGATGCAGAAAAAAACTTTTGGCAAAATTCAAAATCTATTATGATCAAAACTTTCAACTAAGTGGGTATAGAGAGAATATAACTCAACATAAAAGGACTAATGCCAACATCATAATAGTGCAAAGGTAAAAGCATTTTCTCTAAGATAGGGAACAAGACAAGGATGCCCACTCTCACCATTTTTATTCAACATAGCATTGCAAGTCCTAGCCACTGCAATCAGACAAGAAAAAGAAATAAAAGAAATCTAAATTGGAAAGGAAGTAAAACTGTCACTGTGTAGATGAATGATACTACATACAGAAAATCCTAAAAGCAACACCAAAAATACTATTAGAACTAATAAATGAATTCAGTAATGTCAAAAGATACAAAATTAATATACAGAAATCTGTTGCATTTCTGTACTTTAACAACAAACTATCAGAAAGAAAAATTAAGAAAAAAAACCCATTTAAAATTGCATCAAAAAAAAAACCTAGGAATAAATCTAACCAAGGAGGTAAAAGACCTATACTCAGAAAACTATAAGACATCGATGAAAGAAACTGAAGATGGCACAGATAAATGCAAAGATATATCGTGCTCATGGATTGGAAGAATTGATATTGTTAAAATGACCATGCTACCCAAGACAATCTATAGATTCAATGTAATCCCCATCAAAATACCAATGGCATTTTCCACAAAACTAGAATAAATAATTCTAAAATTTGTATGGCAACACAACAGACCCCAAATAGCTAAAACCATCTTAAGAAAGAAGAATAGAGCTGTAGGTATCATGCTCCCTGATTTCAAATTATACTACAAAGCTACAGTCATCAAAACAGTATGGTAGGGCCACAAAAACAGACACATGGATCAATGGAACAGAATAAAAAGCCCAAAAATAAAGCCACTCTTATATGGTCAATCTGCAACAACAGAGGCAAGAATATACAATGGTGAAAAGATAGTCTATTTAATAAATGGTGTTAGGAAAACAGGACAGCTACATGCAAAAGAATCAAACTGGACTACTTTCTCACACTATATACAAAAATAAACTCAAAATTGATTAAAGACTTGAAATAAGACCAGAAATCATAAAACTTCTAGGAGAAAACATTGCTCTTAGCAATATTTTTTTGGATCTGTCTGTTCAGGCAAGGGAAACAAAAGCAAAAATAGTCAGGTGGAACTACACCAAACTAATAAGTTTTGCACAGTGAAGGAAACTATCAACAAAATGAAAAGGCCACCTACTGAATGGAAGAAGATATTTGCAGACAATAATCCAATATGGGGTTAATATCCAACTAATAATAGCAGAGGACCTGAATAGACGTTTTTCCAAAGCAGACACACAGATGCCCAACAGACACATGAAAAGATGCTTAACATCACTAATCATCACAGAAATGCAAATCAAAACCACAATGAGATATTACCTCGTACCTGTCAGAATGGCTACTATCAAATAGACAAGAAATAACAAGTGTTGCCAAAGATGTGGAGAAAAGGGAACTCTTGTGCACTGTTAGTGGGATTGTAAATTGGTGCAGCCACTATGGAAAACAGTATGGAGTTTCTCAAAAAATTAAAAATATAACTGTCATATGATCCAGCAATTTCACTTCTGAGTATTTACCCAAAGAAAGAAAAACACTCATTCAGAAAGATATATGCATCCCAATGTCCACTGCATCATTCTTTATAACAGCCAAGATATGAAAGAAAGTGTCCATCTACACTTGAATGGATAAAGAAGATGTGATACAAACACACACACACACACACACACACACACACACAATGGGATATTACTCAGCCATAAACAATGAAATCTTACCAGTTGCAACAGCATGGATGGATCTAGGGATCCAGAGTGTATTTTGCTAGGTGAAGTAAGTCAGGCAGAGAAATACCAGTACCACATGATCTTGCTTATATGTGGAATCTAAAAAACATAACAAGCAAGACAAAACAAAAACAGACTCATAGGTACAGAGAACAAATGGTGGTTGCCAGAAGGGATGGGGGAGAGGGAGGTAGTTGAAACAGGTGAAGGAAATTAAGAGATACAAACCTCCAGTTATATAATAAACAAGCCACAATGATGCAATATACCACATAAAGAATATTGTCAATAATATCATAATAACTTTGTATAGGGACAGATGGTTATTAGACTTATCATGATGATCATTTCATAATGTATTCAAATGTCAAATCATGTAGTACACCTGAAACTAACATAATATTTTACATCAACTATATTTTAATAAAAAAAACAAACAAACATGCCACACAGAAAACCACAAAACAAAAAGAACCACCAAAATAAGGCCCTGGACAGAGCTTCTTGCCTCAATGCATAATTTATATAGTCTGTAAAGCCAACACCTGGGAACTGCTAATTTAACTAGTTTGTACTGAACACTTAACTGTAGTAAGCCAAGACTTTAGACTAGTTTGATAGCTGTTTTCATTACTTCTAATTAATCTATGGCATTTGGTTCTCTTTGCCACCTTGCTTGGACTTCAGAGCCTGCTTAGCTTTATTTGGTCTGGTGAATCTGTTCCATCAGATGATATCAAGTCGATGTTATACCCCCTTTATTTTCCCTAATTCTAACAATTTACATGATAATAGCAGAGAGTGTTGCCTGCTTTAGGACACTCCATCTTCCTGCAATGGTCTCACTGGTCCTGCTCAAAGGACAAACCCCATGTGGGGCCAGTACCTCTCCAACAAGGTTTCCCTGACAGCAGCGATTTTCACAAAGGCATTCATTTATTTATTCATTTACTTATTATTTGGCACACATTTGCTAAGTCACTTATGCCAGGCACTGCAGGAGGCAAAGGAGTTAGGGGCGAATAAAACCCAGTCCTTACTCCCAAAGAGTTCCAGCCTAGTGGAAAACACAGAAGGGAAACTAATAGTAAAACTTCACAGCAGGCTCCACCTTAATATTTGCAGGCCTGGGCAGAGGTCACAAACAGAGACCCTCATATCATGTATCTGAATGCTGAAATGGTATATATCAAGCTAGCAAACAGTTAAATAAAATATGTTCTCTACTGCTATCTTAATAAATTCAGCTTCAAAATGACCCAGAAGGTAAGTTCAAATTTAGAACTAGAAGAACGGAAAATCCAGCCCCCAACCTGTGGCTCACTGTCCTTCTCTTCCTTCCCTCAGCTCCATGCTGTCTGGCAAGGGACCTGGTATACATGTGTGTGGACACCTTCAAATGTCCATACTCATCCACAGCCCCCCAAAACAACTGCCCCTTGATGGACCTGGGGGAGAGACCCACACAAGTTCTGGAAACAGACTCAGGGCAGAGAGTTTTAAAGCCTGGGGATGGAGGCACCCCATCAAGAGGACAGAGCAGAACATTTCAAAGCAGAATTTATCAAACATGAAGACCACCTGGAAAGCACATTAGAACATAGGTTCCCAGGCCCCGCTCCAAGACATGAGGCTTTAGTAAGTCTGGGATGGGGCCCAAGAATTTTTATTTCTAACAATCTCCATAAGATGCTGATGAAACAGAAGAGAACCCTGAGCCATGCCCGCCAAGTACAAAGGCCCCCTCCATGTCCCCTGCTTCTTGTTTGTAGAAAAGCTGAAGTCTCTCAACCCTCCCTGAGTCACAAAGTATCAGGTTCAAACGGCTAATGATTAGGACAATAGTGTCAGAGACTCAGTGTCTGATGCACTTTCCTTCTTTGTTTTACAGATACTATAACTGCCACCAGAGAGAGAAAAGCTAACTGCATGATGACCAGATTGTAGCCATGACATAAGCTGCTCCATCTATGGCTAACACATTCCCAAGTACTGGGCTCAAGAGAATGGGATTAACTTTACTACTCATAATAATCTATATCTTTGGGGGCATCGAAATAATTGTAGCTTGCTCTGCCTGTATATATAAGCAGGCAACTAAAATAGTCAGCAAAGAGATGGTACAGACCCATGTCAACGTCTTCCACTCTAAGAATACGACTCCCTATGTCAGCATGAAGTTACAGAAGACAGACTTTCATCCCTAATCCCATAGAAATAGAATGATGTTTGACAAGTAGGGATTTGTCAGCAGCTCTTTTGCCCCTTTCCTGTTTGCCCATTTCTGTTCTGATCAAACCTTATAGAAATGAGATCACCGTGTAACATTTAATCTAACTCCTGACTTATGCTCTAATAAATGCACACAATATCTTGCCTAACCTGTAGATTATTTTCCTAGATTAAAAGAAGTAGAAATGAAGAATTAAGTGGTTAAAGAATGACCAGCTCTCTAGCCCCAGCAGCCCACTTAGCAATCCTGTAGGCAGACCACACAGATGAGGTAACATCTGAAGAAAGATCATGAGGAGTCAGTCAGCCTGCACACAATGGAAAATGATGCAGTTTGACCTCCTACCTCAATGATTAACTGAGATTCTTCCCCCTTTTTCCCTGAGCAGTATCTACTGAGCTGGTTTTGGAACATGAGTCCACCTTTTCCCCAGATTGCCAGCTTTTCTGATTAGAGCAACCTTCCTTTCTGCCAACACTTGCCTCTCAAGTATTGGCTTTTGAGTGGCCAGCAGCTGAACCTGAGTTCCATTACACAATGCTGCCAGTGATGCTTAATTTTTTTGTTTGTTTGTTTGCGGTATGCGGGCCTCTCACTGTTGTGGCCTCTCCCGTTGCGGACGCACAGGTTCAGTGGCCATGGCTCACGGGCCCAGGCGCTCCGCGGCATGTCGGATCTTCCTGGACTGGGGCATGAACCCGTGTCCCCTACATCGGCAGGCAGACTCTCAACCACTGCGCCACCAGGGAAGCCCAATGTGATGCTTAATTTTATGTGTGATCTTGACTGGGCTGTGGGACGCTCAGATATCTGATTAAACATTCTTTCTGGGTGTATCTACTAAGGTGTTTCTAAAAGAGATTAGCATATGAATTGGTGGACTGAGTAAAGTAGATGGTCCTTCCCAACATGGGCGGGCACCAACCAAACCACTGAAGGCCTGAATAGAGGAAAAGGTGGAGTTACCTTCATTACCCAGTTTAACTAAAAGAAGTTAGCAAGGTAGAGGGAGCAAAAGAAGGAAAGAGTTGAAATGAAGGCATTCCAGCAGAGGGGAGCACTGGTGTAGAGGCAGAAGCATTACATATGACAGTGAGTTCAAGAAAGGATCTGTTTAACTTGGAGGGTATTATGCTAAGTGAAGTAAGTCAAAGAAATACAAATATTGTATGATATCACTTATATGTGGAATCTAAAAAAATACAACAAACTAATGAATATAATAATAAAAAAAAGAAACAGACCCACAGATATAGAGAACAAACTAGTGGTTACCAGTGGGGAAAGGGAGGGGAGGAGGGGCAATAAGGGAGTAGGGGATTAAGAGGTACAAACTATTACGTATAAAATAAGTTACAAGGCAAACATTTACATTCCACCTTTATCTTAACATTTGAATCAGATTTATTCTTACTCTGTATCATGCCATCATAATTTGAGTGTGTTTCTTAAAAAAAGGCAAATGATGTTCTTGTAATATTGACAGATTTATTTAATGATTTAAAGGACTGTTGATTATTTAAAAATAAATTAATTAAATAAGCTATGAGGATATATTGTACAACACAGGGAATATAGCCAATATTTTATAACTATAAATGGTGTATAACTTTCAAAAATTTTGAATCACTATATTGTACTCCTGTAACATATAATATTGTGAATCAACTATACTTCAATAAAAAAGAAGAATGGATCTATTTATCTGCAGTGAAGGATGAGCATAGGAAAACAGGCAACAAGAAAGAGCTATGTGCATGAGGAAATTTTTAAGGATGTTTGCCATATACAAAAGAGATTGAGAGAAAGACAAAGCAGGCTTGGCAAGAAACACGAGGTCCACTTTGTATATGTTCTTCCATCCTCTCACCTCCTGTGATACTTAATACCTTCAGAGTTTGTTTTGTAATTAGTCACATACCTCAAGGTGAAATCTCTGCTGATATTAAGCAGTCCATCATGACCTCACTATCCACATGTCTATATCCTGGCTCTTAATATATAGAGTCGTTTGCAAGCAAGAACTGTGTGGGTTGGTCTCACAGAACAGACACTCATAATTTGTTGATTTGGTTCCAAATGACTGAAGTGTCAATACACTTTGCAAGGGAGTTTTGAGCAATGAAAACACCAAGTTACTTCTCACTGGTGTTGAACAGAGCAAACAACACAGTATGTCCCTTATTGAAGGAACTCAGGAAATATTCCTGTTTGTAGAATCTGACTTGACAGGCAGAGAGAGACAATGGAATGAGTTCCTAATTGGACAGAGGTTTCTTTACTATGTCTTGATCTAAACAGAGCTAATAATTCTGGCCATAATTCCCCATGTGGATCTTACAATAGTTACATGGAACTCAGAATAACCTCTAAAAATCTATCAGCCTAATAAATTTTACCAACTCCCTTATATGTTTCTTTTTTTTTTTTACCATGTAGCACTGATCACATTTATAAATTTTTTAAAATTGGAATATAATTTCTTTACAATGTTGTGTTAGTTTATGCGGTACAATGAAGTGAATCACTATATGTATACATATATCTCCTCCCTCTTGGACCTCCCTTCCACCCCCCACCCCCATCCCACCCATCTATGTCATCACAGAGCACCAAGCTGAGCTTCCTGTGCTTTATAGCAGGTTCCCATTAGCTATCTATTTTATGCATGGTAGTGTATGCATCTCAATCCTAATCTCCCAATTCGTCCCGCCCTCCCCTTCCCCCACTGTGTCCACATGTCCATTCTCTATGTCTACGTCTCTATTCCTGCCCTGCAAATAGGTTCATCTGTACCTATTGGTTCATCTGAATTTTTCTAGATTCCACATATATATGTTAATATATGATATTTGTTTTTCTCTTTCTGACTTACTTCACTGTGTATGACAGACTTTAGGTCCACCCACATCTCTACAAATGACCTAATTTCGTTCTTTTTTATGGCTGAGTAATATTCCATTGTATATATGTACCACGTCTTCTTTATCCATTCATCTGTCATTGGACATTTAGATTGTTTCCATGTTCTGGCTATTGTAAATAGTGCTGCTGTAAACATTGGGGAACATGTGTCCTTTTGAATTATGGTTTATTCAGGGTATATGCCCAGCAGCGGGATTGCTAAGTCATATGGTAGTTCTACTTCCAGTTTTTTAAGGACCCTCCATACTGTTCCCCACAGTGGCTGTATCAGTTTACATTCCCACCAACACCCTCTCCAGCATTTATTGTTTGTAGATTTTTTGATGATGGCCATGCTAACTGGTGTGAGGTGATACCTCATTGTAGTTTTGATTTGCATTTCTCTAATAATTAGTGATGGTGAGCATCCTTTCATGTGCCCCTTGGCCATCTGTATGTCCACCTTGAAGAGATGTCTATTTAGGTCTTCCACCCTATTTTTGATTGGGTTGTTTGTTTTTTTGATATTGAGCTCCATGAGCTGTTTGTATATTTTGGAAATTAATCCGTTGTCTGTTGCTTCATTTGCAAATATTTTCTCCCATTCTGAGGGTTGGCTTTTTGTCTTGTTTATGGTTTCTTTTGCTCTGCAAAAGCTTTTAAGTTTCATTAGGTCCCATTTGTTTATTTTTGTTTTTATATTCATTACTCTAGGAGGTGGGTCAAAAAAGATCTTGCTGTGGTTTATCTCAAAGAGTGTTTTTCCTATGTTTTCCTCTAAGAGTTTTATAGTGTCCAGTCTTACATTTAGGTCTTTAATCCATTTGGATTTTATTTTTGTGTATGGTGTTAGGTAGTGTCCTAATTTCATTCTTTTACATGTAGCTGTCCAGTTTTCCCAGCATCACTTATTGAAGAGGCTGTCTTTTCTCCATTGTATGTTCTTGCCTCCTTTGTTATAAGTTAGGTGACCATATGTGCATGGGTTTATCTCTGGGCTTTCTATCCTATACCATTGATCTATATTTCTGTTTTTTGTGCCAGTACCATACTGTCTTGATTACTGTAGCTTTGTAGTATAGTTTGAAGTCAGGGAGCCTGATTCCTCCAGCTCCGTTTTTCTTTCTCAAGATTGCTTTGGCTATTCAGGGTCTTTTGTGTTTCCATACAAATTGTAAATTTTTTTGCTCTAATTCTGTGAAGAATGCCATTGGTAATTTGATCAGGATTGCATTGAATCTGTAGATTGCTTTGGAAAGAGAAATTAAGGAAACAATCCCATTTACCATCACATCAAAAAGAATAAAATACCTAGGAATAAACCTACCTAAGGAGGCAAAAGACCTGTACTCAGAAAACTGTAAAACACTGATGAAAGAAATCAAAGATGACATAAACAGATGGAGAAATATATCATGTTCTTGGATTGGAAGAATCAATATTGTGAAAATGACTATACTATCCTTATACGTTTCTTTAACCATTGAATAAAAGCAAATGAAGACACAGTGTACCACATTTTAAACTCATATACAATAGGAAATGGCACTGTGGTGAAATAAATTCTATTTGAGTTACTAACCTGGAGGTGCAGAGGGAATATTGGCACCAGTTTGTTTATAAAGTTGCAGTATAAAACCTACAAAGTTGTCACTAAAACAAAAAAATATAGACTCTCCACCTTACACTTAGCATTTCCTTAAGGAGGTATAATTTCTTAACTTCCTTTGTACCCAAAGCATTATATGAAGTATCCACTCCCCACAAAGAGGATTACCATAAAGTTGTAACAGCACCTTATGCCATGATCGATTATATGACCAAATTTGCTATAAGGCAGAACCCTGTTAGTCCCTGCTACAGAAAACTCACTCTCAGAGTCTCCCTGAGCTGTAGATACCGAGACGGTAGTTCCCCACTGGAGGATGAGAGTGAGGGGTGGGGGGCGAGATAGAACTTTTGTGATTACATCAAGGCTGCTACTCACCAAGACGGCTTTAATAGTACCCTCAACTTGACTAAACTTTAGACAGGCTACTTCCTGACTATAGGCACCTGAGCATCCTTTTCTTAGAGCATTTACATTAGAAACTTGTAAATGTAAATTCTTTCTCTGACCCTTTGAGATGTAAATCTTCTACAACTCAGGAATATCTTTCTCAAGGACCTGGAAGCCATCCCTTTGAAATGTAATCATCCAGAAAGATAGGACCCCTTTCCCCAGTCTCTGTGGAAGGGAGGGTAGGAACTTAACTTGGATCATCAAAAATTAGCAAACCAAACAAAGAGAGCCTAGTCACATTGACCAACCTCCCACTAGATTCTTTCACAGAAGGATCCCAGAGCACTGGGAGAAAGGAGACGAGAAGTATTCATATGGCATCCCTGCTTTCTGACATTCAAAGTTAGGTTTACCTGCTGGAATGGACCAGGGAGGCTCTGACCAAGACACTGTGCCATGGAAAGACAAAAATCTCCATGAAATCAATTTCTCTGGAGAGTCTAGGTTGGTGACTCAGGTTCAAGGGCTTGGGACAGGGTGGTCTGGTCAGAAAGAACAGATGGCTATGTCCTGTACTTTGGGAAACAATGGTCAAGTTTGTGAGAGGATACTAAGAAAACAGTTATCCTGGAATCCCAGCTTGGGCACACTGTTTCCCATAGAGGGACCAGGCACCACAGCCTCAGGAACCAACTTCAAGAGTAATACCTTGTGGCTCTAAGAGACATGGCTGTGGAGGACTCCAATCCCCTTTGCTTGACTCTGGTGGACAGAGTCAGTTCCCATTCGAATGAATGAGTCTGGGTTCTTGGAGGCTGGGGAGGTAGGTTAGGGATAGGTGACCCTCAAGTAGAAAGTAATGAACACCCTGCTCTATGGGACAGTTGTTTGAGCAAGTGAAGAAAACATAAAGAGATGTGAATGCACTTAAGTAGGCAAGTACATCCTCATTTCTGAGCTGGTCATCCTACATATTTCTTTTTAATGAAAACAGCCATATGACAAAAAGTACTTCTGTCCTTTCTAGAGACATGAAAGAAAGATTTGTGGAGGTGGAGAAACTGGGACTCAATCACATTTGGACAGGTGGAGGTGGGAAGGTCTTCACCAGAAATAATTCCCAAGCTCATGTCTTCTCCCTACTGAATATGACTTAGTTTGTCACAAGAATGGTAAGCATTTGAGTAAGAGCCCTGACTGGGGCCGGGGGAAACCTCTAAGAAGCTTTCCCCTATTCAGGCCCTCAGGCCCTCAAGCCGTGAGAGGAGGCAGCAGCTTCAGAAATGGCAAGTCTGACTTACAAAGCCTCCGCTAATCTCTGTGCAAAGGTTCTGTGCTTCAGATGGAATTCATAAAGGAACCTCAGATTTATGAACCATTGACAGGTAACTCAACTGCCTAGGAATTTTCTTTTTAATTTAAAGATTATTATCACACAAACAAGACATCTCCTTTATAGAAAAATTAGAATGCAAAGAAAACGAAACTTCTCATAATCCCACCTCTCCTTGATAAGTGCTCTTAATATCTATTAATATTTTGATGTATATATTTCTAAACATATGTTAATGTATGCTTTTTACAGAGTAGAATCACAGTTTTCATCCCATTTGATGACCTTTTTCTTTTTCTTTTTTTTTGCGGTACAGGGGCCTCTCACTGCCGTGGCCTCTCCCGCCATGGAGCACAGGCTCTGGACGCGCAGGCCCAGCAGTCATGGCCCACGGGCCCAGCTGCTCCACGGCTGTGGGATCCTCCCGGACCGGGGCATGAACCCGCCTCCCCTGCAACAGCAGGCGGACTCCGAACCACTGCGCCATGAAGGAAGCCCGACCTTTTTCTCTCTTAACAAATGTCTCATAAAGCCTTTTCACAGACAATAAATATAGATTTACTATATTATATTGTTGGATACATAGTAGTTTAAAGAGAAATTTCTGTACTGACTAGCACTTTAGCAACTAACTATTCAGACTTATCCCCAGCAACACGCATAATATTTTCATTTCTGGGGCTCATGGAATTTAATTCTACTTTGTAAAACAGCTACACCATTTTGTGAGTCTGCATGAATGGTGCATGTGATGGGGAAGTTGTCATTTCTTCATCTTTTTTATTGCTTATAACTCACCCTCCATTCCCAATCACTGAACTAAGGAGAAAAGAGTAAGAGGTTCTCATACAAAGCATTTAAATATCCTACCATTCTAGAGTTGTTACCAAGAGGCATATTTCAATGTGACAGTTGGATGACATCTCACCCTCTCTATTAGGGTGGAGAGGAGAGGAGACCCATTTCCAGGAGGAGGGCTGCATGTCTGATGTGTGTAACCCATCAATTGATCTTTCAGACCCTGCCTATTTATTACTTTACATCATCTATTCTCTACTAAATCATTTCAGCCCTGCTGAGCAACCAAGTAACGCTGCCAAACCTCAGATTGCTCTGTTCTCCAGCCTCACTTTTACTGCTGACTTGTCTTCAACTTCCTTAAATTAAACAGCAAGAAAGAATCTTTCACTCCCAGAATCATCAGACCCCCTGCTGCTTTTGAATGAAGTGTCTCTGACCCTTGTCATAAATATATTAACCAAAGAAAGGTTAAAAATCCACTGAAAGGAGCATGATCAGTCTTGAGGCATTTATGTCTGGGGTGAAATGTGAAGTTGTAAATTAAGGTAAATCAATTCCAATGGTATATCAGAGAATAGAGGAAAGAAGCAAAAATCTGAGGCTACCTCGTTACTAATATGGGAACTGACATATGGTGAATAATTCTTCAAAGATGTGGAAGGAGAGCAAAAAACAGGAGGAGCCACTCTCAGGGAACCAGGCAGGGACACTTTAGTCAGCAACGATTTCAAGTGTAATTACTGTGATTCATAACCAAATAGGCAAAAGTGAATTTCTGAAATCACACCCCTTGAGCAAAATCTAATTTCAAACCTCCCTAAAGCTCCCATACTATATTCCTATGACAGAGGTGGGATTTATTATCAGTTCTCTGTCTCTGTCATGTATTACCTAAGATGACCTCAAACTCAAAGCGCCCTTATTCCTTCCGATGCTCAGCTGCTATTCACCACCATTTCTTGTGAATTAATAAATGACTTAAAAAAAAACTCATCTCTGGCTGTCTGGCCTCATACACAGCCTTCCTGCCATTCAAACTAAATGTCCTCCTTGTTGACCACATTTTCAAAGAAAAACCAAAAGTATTACATTTTTGTAAGCTGAAAATAGACACAGGGCTAATAGGAAATTGACAGGAAGGCAGCATATGTACCCTCCTGAGGAAGCACTGATACTACTTTGTGGTGTGAGGATGTTTGGTCAGTATCTACTAACCATAATGGGGCCCCCAGTCCTAACCAGTTCCCTACACTGCTGTTCCCTATTCTTTAAAAAACAAACAAACAAAAAAACCAATACAGGTTAACAAATGCAATTTATCATTAAATGTAAAATAAATGCAACTTCATGCCTTTTAAATGCTTTCTATTTAAATAAATTCACAAATCAAACAAAATAGTATATGGGATTAAGTTTCCAGGCAAAATTTGATGAAAAACATTTAAATCTACACATCCAAGAATCTCAGGACAGCCTGGCATCCAAGAGACTGAAACCTCCGTTGTAGCTTTTGTCTACTTGGAGTTAAATTGAGATTCTTGGATGTGTAGAGGGGAAGGGAGGAATGAAGAGGACTACATGACCTTGAGAAGATGGCTCCACCCGTCCTGTAGCCCCATATTCCAATTATACAGTAAATGCAAGGAGTTGGGGATGGTAAGGGAGAAAAATCAGTGGTTTCTGTGTGTCATGCGATGGTTGGTGTTAGGAAGAGAGAATACCAGGGCAATCTATCCCTTTTCTGCTACTGATGCTTTGATTTAAACTAACTCAAACCATCCTCTGTCCCCACCAGGTGGCTTACTGATCTAGACCAGAATTGAACACACTGAAAACAATGACTGTGGCTGCATCACTGGGCCCCTCAGGTGTGCTGGGTTGGGTGGCAGGCATCCCTGCCCCCAGGTGACAAGCTGCCGTGACAGTAAATGACACAGCCCAGATCACTCCCAGCACTTCAGCAGCACAATAAATCATTAGGTTAACAATGTCACTGACGAGCACAAAACACACAAAAGGCCAAAGCAGATTTACCTTTTTAGGCTAAGAGAAAGCTGAAATAACATCTATGGTTTTCATCTAGTTTTCTATAAAATGGTGGTAAAATAGCTATCCATGTACCTTTCACACTGGAGCATCAAGTCCTCCATTCGGGGTCTCCACGTTGGATAATAAAAACAATACCTTAATTGGAAATCTTAGGCTACGTCTCTTGCTTCTGACTGTCTTGGGGTGGTGATCAAGTTTGGGGCAGGGGGACTCTGGATGTGCAGAACTCATCCGTCCTGTCTTCCAGATCTGCCTCCCTGCAAAGACACTGCCTTGGTCCACCCTCCCAGAGGCATACGGTACATAACAGGAAAGACTCTGCCCCGTGTGGGGAGGGCTGCAGTTATCCAGTGCAGCCTAAGACTAGGTGGATAATTCTCTCTAATTTCCAAGTTCAATGATTAGAAACCCACACCTAAAAATTGTGTTCTTCCACATAGCCCTATCAGTAACAAAGCCAACATTTTGATCTTCATCAGATTCTTTTATGTTGATTGGTTAAAACCTGAAAGAGGAAATAAGGATATAATTTCCTAGGGCTTCCCACCCTGAAACTCAATAATATACATCAAATTTTTATTCCATAGCTACTTTGGTTTTTCCCAATGTATAATCTATAGGAAAATAAATTGGGTACTAGATTAAGAAATCAATTCATATATATCAATTTGTGTATATATATATATATATATACATGTGTATATATATGCATATATAAATTAAATATATGAATATATGCCTGTAATCATATGAATTATTCATACTTTATCAAGTTTAGTGAAATATTTCAACTTTCTAAGAATGCAGCACTATTGCCTACTAACAAAGAACTTGAAGTTAGAAGATACCATAGATAAATATAGGAATTTCTGGTTTTCAAATCTCCTTTCAAAAATTATACTCATTATTAGAGTACATCAATCTAAGAAGTTCTTAGAACAAGGATCAGCAAATTACAGCCCACAAGCCAAATCCAGCCTGTCACCTGGTTTTGTACAGACCAAATGCTAAAATGATGGATTTTACATTTTTAAAGGATTATAAAGAAAAACAAAGAACATTATGTAATAGAGACCATATGTGACCCCCAAAGCCTAAAATATTTACTATCTGGTCCTTCACTGAAAAAGCTTGCCAAACCCTGTCTAGATCAACTTTCTCTCCCAATATACACACATTCTTGTCTCCTACATTGAAGTTAATTCCATGTTCTATCAGTGTAATGTAATAGCGAGAAGAATGAAGTTAGACAAACCTGGGTTCAAATCCCAGCTCTGACATTATTTGCTGTGTGACCTTAAGCAAGCCACCTAACTTCTCTGAGCATCAATTTCCTGGTTTTGAAAAGGCAGTGATAATAGTACCTAACTGATAGAGTTTTGTGAAGTTTTAGTAACGTAAGTGTAAGTAACTTAGGATAGTGCCTGGCATGTGGAGTTGCTTAATATGTTAGTCACTTTAATCAAGTCTATTTATGTTAGTGCCCTTCTTGGTCTATGCAACCTCAAACTTAGCCACCCCTGGTCTCACAATCCTCCCCAGAGATAAATTATTCCTTATGTGTCTAAAAACAACTGTTCCCATCAATACAGCCCTTTCATCTTTTTCTATAACAAACATAAAACTATCAATAAGGCTGTATTCTAAGAAAGATTTCAGAGAAAAATACTACATTACAGGGCATCTGGGTCAAGGCGCCTGGCAGTCCTCCCCAACAACTGTGAAAACTCCATTGCATTCGGAACTTTAAGTGAAATAATTCAACATGAGGGCAAACAGCTCCTTACACAAAATGGGAGATAAATGAATAATCATGTTCTCAATTAGGCAACTACAAAAGCCACTGAGCTCAGTGTCCACAGTTAAAAATAATACTGGGGTGATTTGGCATGACTTCCATTTTAATTTATACAAAAGGAAAACTTTTTTAAGTTTCTACATTTTTTGACATTGTTGCAGAAGTTTCTAAGCCTTTTACCCTTGCCCTTTTGGGCTAGTACATATACAATACTTGTACTCGTACTGAACTACACACAATCTTAGCTCTTACAAAAGTATATTCACTAGAAGGAGCTTCCCAGTCACAAACTGCCTGACTTGTCTGTTTACCCTTTGACAGGAAAAGCTAAGGAGAACTGCCACTCACGTTTAGGCAACACTGAAGGTAATAGAAGAGGAGCTTCCTCTCTGCCCTGAGACCCAAAGATCCTCAGTCCCATCTTGTGGCACTATGGTAACCCACTTTTCCTCAGAGTTCCCAAGAACTGAAGAGTCTGCATACAAACAAAACAGACTCCAGAGGCCAGTTACTGATGTTCACAAATTGTATTTGTGTGGCAGGTATGAAACTCAAATATGTTTTTAAATGTGGTAATTATACTTTTCATAGATTAAAATTCTGCTTCAATATCCTATGCTGAGGGGATGGTGAAAATATAAACTCAGTGACTTCTTTCCCAGGATTTCAGGACAGTGGGGCATCTACATCTGCCAAGAGGTCTGGAGAGCTACCCTTACCCTAAGCCGTAACCTAATCCTAACTCGTACACTAACACTAACACATACCCTAACATGTACCCTAAACCTAACCCATTCTCTTACACTAACCTGTACCCTGAAACGTACACATTCCCTAACCCTAACCCTTACCCTAAGCCTGACCCTAATGCGTACCCTAATCCTAACCCGTACACTAACACTAACCCTAACACGTAACCTAACCCTAACCCGTTGTCGTACACTAACCCGTACACTAAACCGTACCAGTTCCCTAACCCTAACCATAACCCTAACCCTAACGCTCACCCTAAGCCTTACCGTAACCCGTACACTAATCCTAATGCATACACTAACACTAACCCGTACCCTAACACGTACCCTAACATCAACCCATTGTCGTACCCTAAACTTGACCTTAAACCATACCCATTCCCTAACCCTAACCATAACCCTAACCCTTACCCTAAGCCTTACCATAATCCGTACCCTAATCCTAACCCGAACACAAAAAATAACCTATGCCCTAACACATTTCCTAACTCTAACCTCTTGTTGTACCCTAACCAGTACCCTAAACTGTACCCGTTCCCTAACCCTAATCCTAACTCTAACACTTACGCTAAGCCTTACATTAACCCGTACCTTAATACTAACCCATACACTAACACTAAAACATACCCTAACACGTACCCTAACGCTAAATTCTTGTCATACACTAACCTATACCCCAAAACGTACCCGATCCCTAACCCTAATCCTAACACTAACCCTAACTCTAACCCTTAACCTAAGCCTTAACCTAAGCCGTACACTAACCCTAACCCATACACTAACACTAACCCATACCCTAACGTGTACCCGAACCCTAACACGTTGTCATACCCTAATCTGTACCCTAAACCATACCCGTTCCCTAACCCTAACCCTAACCCTTACTCTAAGCCTTACTCAAAGCCATACCCTAATCCAAAACTGGACACTAACACTAATCCGTATCCTAACAATAAACCGTTGTCTAACCCAAACCAGTACCCTAAACTGTACCGGCTCCCTAACACAAACCATAAACCTAACCATAACACTAATACTTACTGTAAGTTTTACCCTAACCCGTACCCTAACCTTAACCCTTACCCGAAGCCTTACCCTAACCTGTACCCTAATCCTAACCCGTACACTAACACTAGTCCGTACCCTAACACACACGCTAACCCTAACCCGTTGTCGTCCCCTAACCTGGACCCTAAACCGTACCCATTTCCTAACACTAACCCTAACCCTAACACTTACCCAAAGCCTTACCGTAACCCGTACCCTAATCACAAACCGTATACTAACACTAAGCCGTACCCTAACACGTACCCTAAACCTAACCCATTATCGTACTCTGTACGATACCTGTACCCTAAACTGTACCCGTTCCCTAAACCTAACACTAACCCTAACCCTTACCCTAAACCATACCCTAATCCTAACCCGTAGACTAACACTGACCCGTTCCCTAATATGTACCCTAACCCTAACATGTTGTCGTATCCTAAACTGTACCCTAAACAGTACCCGTTCCCAAACCCTAACCCTAACCCTAAGACTTACCCTAAGCCGCACCATAATCCTAACCCGTACACTAACACTAACCCGTACCCTAACACTAACCCTAACCCTAACCCTTGCCCTAAGCCTGACCCTAACTCGTACCCTAGTCTGAACACGTACACTAACACTAACCAGTACCCTAACACGTACACTATCCCTAACGCGTTGTCGTACCCTAAACTGTACACTAAACCGTACCCGTTCCCTAAACCTAACCTTGACCCTAACACTTACCCTAAGCTTTACCCTAACCCGTACCCTAATACTAAACAGTACAGTAACACTAAACTGTACCCTAACACGTACCCTAACCCTAACCCGTTGTCATACACTAACCTGTACCCTAAAACGTACCCGTTCCCTAACCCTAACCCTAAACCTAACCCTTACCATAATGCTTACCCTAACACGTATCCTAAACATAACCCATATATTAACACTAATCCGTAGCCTAACATGTACCCTAAACCTAACCCGTTGTCATATACTACCCTGTACCCTAAACCGTGCCCGTTCCCTAACCCTAAACCTAACCCTAACACTTACCCTGAGCCTTACCCTAAGCTGTACCCTAATCTGAACCCGTACACTAACACTAACCCATACCCTAACATGTACCCTACCCCTAAAACATTCTCGTACACTAACCTATACCCTAAACCATACCCGTTCCCTAAGGCTAACCCTAATCCTAACCCTAACCCTTACCCTAAACGTTACCCTAACCCATACCCTAATCCTAATCCATACACTAAGACTAACCCGTACGCTAACACGTACCCTAACCCTAAAACGTTGTCGTACACTAAACTGTATCCTAAACTGTACCTGTTCCCTAACCCTAACCCTAACACTATCCTTTACCCTGAACCTTACCGTAACCCGTACCCTAATCCTAACCCATACACTAAGACTAACCCGTACCCTAACACGTACCCTAACCCTAAACCGTTTTCATACCCTAACCTGTAACCTAAACCATACCCATTCCCTAACCCTAACCCTTCCCCGAAGCCTTACACTAACCCGTACCCTAATCCTAACCCGTACACTAACACTGACCCGTACCCTAACACGTACGCTAACCCTAAATCATTGTCGTACCCTAAATCGTACCCGTTCCCTAACCATAACCCTATCCCTAACCGTAACCCTAACCCTTACCCTAAGCCTTATCCTAACCCGTACCCTAATCCTAACCTGTACACTAACAGTAACACGTATCCTAACCCATACCCTAACCCGTAACCTAACCCATATCCTAAACCCTAATCCTTACCCCTAACTTAATTTTCTTTTGTTTTGAATTTTAAAAAATATCTTTCTGTGGTTAAAATAAATTAGCAGAACAACAAAATAAAAGGAAAAGTATCCTGAGTGTCCCTCAAAAAGCTAAGTCTGAAATACTTGCTACTTCTGTTCTATGGACTGTTATGTAGCCTATAAAAAGTGTGAGAGCTAAATCTGTTTTTCTACAGTGAGAAACATAATGTTCCAGATGTATAGAACACCTGGATAAAATGAGAAATCTACAAACTATGCTGCTTGTTTCAATAAATGGGAAAGGATGGCAAGTGGTAAAATATTATCTTTTCCTTTAATCTTTTTAAATTTCACTTGTTACTAAGAACTTGAATTATAATTGTACTTTAAAAAAGTAACAATGGAAATTTAAAAGAAAATATATATATATTGTGTGTTCAATTACATTTCATAGAATTATGAAATGCTGCCACTCTCTGGCCGTTACCTGAAAAAGCAGCTCTAAAACCTATGCTAATGGTCACTTCATATGAACAAGTACTGCAGGGCTGTAAAGGAAACCTGCCCTCATCATGTCTTGAGGGAGGTAAAGGCCAAAATATTTCAAAATGTGGCACATATTTCAAGAAAACCATTTGAAGAAGTAAGCTGTAATAACAGTTTGAAAAATAAAAGGACATGCCTGAAAGCTCAATTTCAAGGGATTATGAGACACATGCAAATCCAACCACACAGAGGTATCAGCTCACACCATTCAGAATAACCATCAGGAAAGAAATTACAAACGATCAATGCTTAAGAGGTTGTGGAGAAATGCATACCCTTAATTTGAAGTGGGACGTAACCTGGTAAGAGCCACTAATGGGAACAGAATGGAGGTGCCTTTAAAAGGTAAACATTGAGCTACTATATGATCCAGCAGGCCCACTCCTGGGCCTATAACCTAAGAAGACAGAATTGGAAAGACACAGGCAGGCAAATCTGCACTGCAGCAGTATTACAATAGCCAAGACATGGAAGCAACCAAAAGTTCATCAACAGATGCGTGGATAAAGAAGAACTGCTACATGTAGAGATGGAATATTAGCTCAGGAAAAAATGAAACAATGCCAATTGCAGCACCATATATGAGTCTAGAGGTAAACATGCAACTTGTAGTAAGTGAGAAAGTGAAAGACACCTAATGTATGATATCACTTATAGGTGTTACCTAAAAATTGATACCTATGAAGATATTTCCACAGAGAAAGGCAATCATAGATTCATTAAACAAACTTATGGTTCACCAATGGAAAAGTGTGAGGATTGGATACATTACAACATTGGGGTTAACAGATATACAAACACATGTGAAATATGTAATCACCAAAGACCTATAGAATACCAAGAGAAGACTACTCAACATTGTATCATAACCTACATGGGAAAAGGATCCGAAGAAGAATAGATATATGTATATGTGTGAAAGAACCACATCTTGCACACCTAGAACAAACAAAACATTGTAATCAAATTTGCTGTGATAAAAAATAAAAATTAAATTTAAAAAACGAACAAAAAGTAGTGAGACATAAACTTAAGGGGCTTTTTCCTGGCACATTCCATTCTAATATTCAACCTAGAACAAGACTTCCAATAAGGCTCTGTTGCCCTGGTAACCAGATTTGGTAAAGGAGAAATGCTGCCGCCTTGTGGCTGTTTCACACAACAGCAGATTTAAACCAAGCGCTAATGATCACTTAATATTCAAAATATGTGCAGGACTGTAAAGGACACCAGGTCTCAAAAAATTCCTGGGGTCGTAAATCGACCAGAAAATTCAAAAGACGCCAACATTTCAAAAAGTCGTCAAGAGGCATATTTTGCGCACATTTTGTCTTTTCTTTTTCTTTTTGTTTAAAAAAATGCATGGAATAATGCTCAATATCAGGAACTAATAAAGCCATGCAAATCCAATCTACAAAAACGTTCACCTTACCACCGTCAGAGTGATCATCAGCAAAGTAGTCTACAAAACATGAATGCTAAAAGGGTTTTAGAGAACTGTGTACCCTCAAGCTGCTGCTGGGACGATAACTGGTAACAGCCAGCAGTGAGATGAGAATGGCGGTGCGTTTAAAGTTAAAAATTGAGCTCATCACTCTGTAATAACCTACACGGGAAAGGAACCAAAGATGAATAGATAGATACATAGATATAATAAACCAGATTCTGTACACCTAGAACAAACACAACATTTTTATCAAATTTTGCTCAGATAATAAATAAAAATTACATTTAAAAAACAAACAAGAGGTAAGGAGATATAAGCTCTTGGGGGTGTGCCCTGGCACATTCCACTCTAATTTGCAGCCTACTAACACGATTTCCAGGAAGGCTGTTGCCCAAAAACCCAGAGTTGGAAATGTAGAAATGCTGCCGCCTTGTGGCGGTTTCCCACAAGAGCAGCTTTAAACCAACAACTAATGGTCACTTAACATTCACAAGAACTCAGGGCTGTAAAGGACACCTGCCCTCAAAAAACGTCCTGAGGTGAGGAATGGCCAAAAAAAATCAAAAAAGGCAAAATTTTCAAGAAGGTAGTATGAAGTGGTAAGTTTGACTTACTCTCGTTTCAAAAAGGAAAATGGATAGAAGCTCAACCTCAGGAATTATTAGACTCATGCAAATCTAATCTACAAAAAGGTTTCAACTCACACCAGTCGACTGACCATCAGCAAAAAGTCTACAAAGAATAAATGCTGAAGTGGTTTGAGAGAACTGTGTACCCTCTAGCTGCTGGGGGGATGTAAACTGGTAACTGTCAGTAGTGAGAACATAATGGAGGTGCATTTAACGGTAAAAGTTGAGCTACCATTCAATGCAGCAGGCCCACTGCTGGGCCTCTCACCTGAGAAGACCAGCATCCAGAAGACAGAGGCTGCAAAAGCTGCACTGAAGCCTTATTCACAATAGCCAAGACATGGAAGCAACCTAAATGTCCATCGACAGATGAAAGGATAAAGAAGCGGTCCATGTACACAATGGAATACTAGCCATGGAAAACAATGAAACACTGCTCTTTGAGGTACCATAGATGAGCCTAGAGATAAACACAGAACATGAGGTAAGTTGGAAAGCAAAAGGCATATATCCTATGATATCTCTTATAGGTGTTACCTAACAACTGACAAAAATGGACACACTTCCACAGAGAAAGACACACACAGACTTAAAAAAAAACTATGCATATCTAAAAGGAAAGGTGGTGGCAATGGATAAATTAAGATTAGGTTTACCATACCTATACAAATACAGATTAAGTACATATATCAAAAAGCCCGAGCACATAGCAAGGGAGGTGTACAGAACACTCTGTAATCCTTTACATGGGAAAAGGATCTGTACATGAATACATATATATGATGTACGAATGAACCAGATTGTGTACACCTAGGACAAACTGTATTCTAATCATTACCCCGATTAAAACAATTAAAACAACAAACAAGAAGTAATGAGACATAAACTTCAGGGGCTTTTTCCTGGCACATTCCATTCTAATTTACAACCTAGTAACAGGATTTCCAGAAAGGCTCTGCTGCCCGAGTAACCAGATTTGCGAATGGAAAAATGCTGCCGCCTTGTGGCCGTTTCCCACAACACCAGCTTTAAACCCAGTGCTAATGGTCACTAAATATTCACAATCATTGCAGGCCTGTAAATGACACCTGCTCTCAAAAAAAATCCTGGGGTCGAAAATCGACCACAAAATTCAAAAGAGAGCAACCTTCCAAGAAGACAATTTCAAGAGGTATATTGTACTCACACTTTTTTTTCTAAATAAAAGAGAAAGGTGTGGGGAAATGCTGAATATTAGGAATTATTAGACATGCAAATCCAAATTACAAAAACCTATCAGCTCACAGCAGTCAGAATGGCCATGAGCAAACATTCTGCAAACAGTAACTGCTGAAGGGGTTGTGGAAAAATGCGTATCCTCGGTGTTAACTGGGACGTGGTAAGAGCCACTAATGAAAACACAATGCAGGTTCCTTGAAAAGGTAAACATTGAGCTACCAGTCAATGAATCATACCCACCGTTGGGCCTATCACTTGAGAAAATGAGAATCAAAAGTCACAGGCTGGCAATACTGCACTCCAGCAATATTCATCATAGGCAACACTTGGTAGCAACAAAAATGTCCATCAACAGAGGAATGCACAAAGAAGTGGTCCATGTACAGAATGGAATATTACTCCACTAAAAAATATAAATAAAATTTAAAAAACAAACATAAGTAAGGATACGTAAGCTTTTGGGGGTATATCAGGGCACATTGCACCCTAATTTATAACTGAGGAAAGTCTGTTTCTCTAGGTACCAGAGTGGGGAACGTAGAAATGCTGCCATCCTCTGGCCGATACCTGCAACAGCAGCTTTGAAATCTGTGCTAATGGGCACTTCATATGCACAAGTACTGCAAGGCTGAAAATGAAACCTGCCCTTAAAATGTCTTGATGCAGGTAAAGGCCAAAAAATGTCAAAATGTGGCACATACTTCAAGAAAACAATTTGAAGAAGTCAGCTGCAATAACAGTTTGAAAAATAAAAGGACATGCCTGAAAGCTCAATTTCAAGGGAGTATGAGACACATGCAAATCCAACCACAAAGAGGTATCAGATCACACCACTCAGAATAACCATCAGCAAAAAAAACTACAAACGATCAGTGCTGAAGAGGTTTTGGAGAAATGCACACCCTCAATTTGAAGTGGGACGTAACCTGCTAAGAGCCACTAATGGGAACAGAATGCAGGTGCCTTTAAAAGGAAAACCTTGAGCTACTATACGTTCCAGCAGGCCCACTTCTCGGGCTATATCTTAAGACAGAATTGGAAAGACACAGGCAGGCAAATCTGCACTGTAGAAGTATTACAATAGCCAAGACATGGAAGCAACCAAGTGATGAGTAGACAAAGAAGAACTGGTACATGTACAGATGGAATATTAGCCAAGGAAAAATATGCAACAATGCCATTTGCAGGACCATAGGAGTCTAGAGGTAATCATGCAAAAACTGGTAGTGAGAAAGCGAAAGACACATATCCTATCATATCACTTATGGGTGTTACCTAAAAATTGATACCTATGAAGATATTTCCAGAGAGAAAGGCAACCACAGATTCATTAAACAAACTTATGGTTCACCAAAAGGAAAGGTGTGAGGATTGGATACATTACGATATTGGGGTTAACAGAGCTATACAAACACATGTGAAATATATAATCACCAAAAACCTATGGCATACCAAGAGAAGACTACTCAACATTGTGTCATAACCTACATGGGAAAAGGATCTGAAGAAGAATAGATAGATGTGTATGTGTAAAAGAACCACATCTTGCACACCTAGAACAAACAAAACATTGTAATCTAATTTGCTGTGATAAAGAATAAAAATTAAATTAAAATAATGAACAAGAAGTAATGAGACATAATCTTAAGGGGCTTTTCCTGGCACATTCCATTCTAATTTACAACCGACACCGCAACTTCCATTATGGCTCTGTTGCCCTAATAAGCAGATTTGGTAAGGAGAAGTGCTGCCGCCTTCTGGTCATTTCACACAAGAGCAGTAATGGTCACTAAATATTCAAAATAATTGCAGGCCTGTAAATGACACCTGCCATCAAAAAAAATCCTGGGGTCGTAAATCGACCAGAAAATTCAAATGATGTCAACATTTCAAGGAGACAATTGCAAGAGGCATATTTTATGCACATTTTGTCTTTTCTTTTTTTTCTTTAAAATAAAAGGGAATTGAAAAATGCGCAACATCAGCAATTAATAAAGCCATGCAAATCCAATTACAGAAATGTTCACCTCACAGCCGTCAGAATGTTCTTCAGAAAAAAGTCTACAAAGAATAAATGCTGAATGGGGTTTCAGAGAACTGTGTACCCTCTAGCTGCTGGGGGGATGTAAACTGGTAACAGAAAGTAGTGAGAACATAATGGAGGTGCTACTAAGGGTAAAAATTGAGCTACCATGTGATCTGGTAGGTGCTTTGATGTGCCTATCACCTGAGCAGAGCAGAATGGAAAAGACAAAGGCTGGCAATCCTGCACTGCAGGAACATTTAACATAGCCAAGACTTGGAAGAAACCAAAATGTCCATCAACAGAAAAATGCACAAAGAGGAAGTGGTCCATGTACACAATGGAATATTAGCTATGGAAAACAATGAAACAGTGCAGTTTGCACCACCATATAAGGACCTAGATATAATCACTCAACTTGAAGTAAGAAAGAAAGTGAAAGACAGATATCCTATGACATCACTTAGAGGTGTTACCTAAAAATTGATACTCATGAACTTATTTCCAAGAGAAGGAAAAGCATGGATTAAGAAAAAAAAAATTATGTTTAACCAAATGGAAAAGTGTAAGGAATGTATGAATTAGGATATGGGGGTTGACACACATGTACCAATACATATGAAATATATAATCACAAAATACCTATGGAATACCAAGAGAGGTCTACTCAACACTCTATAATAACATACACAGGAAAGGATCCAAAGAGGAATAGACAGATACATTGATATGATGAACCAGATTCTGTACACCTAGGAGAATCTACATTTTTATCAAATTTGCTCTGATAATTAATAAAAATGAAACTAAAAAAAAAAACAAGAAGTAAGGAGATATAATCTCTTGGGATGTGCCCTGGCACATTCCACTCTAATTTGAAGCCTACTAACACGATTTCCAGGAAGGGTCTGCTGCCCAAAAACCCAGAGTTAGAAATGTAGAAATTCTGCCACCTTGTGGCCATTTCCCGCAAGAGCGGCTTTAAGCCCACAGCTAATGGTCTCTCTTTTTTTTTTTTTAACATCTTTATTGCGGTATAATTGCTTTACAATGGTGTGTTAGTTTCTGCTTTATAATAAAGTGAATCAGTTATACATATACATATGTTCCCATATCTCTTCCCTCTTGCATCTCCCTCCCTCCCACCCTCCCTATCCCACCCCTCCAGGCGGTCACAAAGCACCGAGCTGATATCCCTGTGCTATGTGGCTGCTTCCCACTAGCTATCTACCTTACGTTTGGTAGTGTATATATGTCCATGCCTCTCTCTCGCTTTGTCACAGCTCACCCTTCCCCCCCCCATATCCTCAAGTCCATTCACCAATAGGTCTGTGTCTTTATTCCTGTCTTACCCCTAGGTTCTTCATAACATTTTTTCCCTTAAATTCCATATATATGTGTTAGCATACGGTATTTGTATTTCTCTTTCTGATTTACTTCACTCTGTATGACAGACTCTAGGTCTATCCACCTCATTACAAATAGCTCAATTTCGTTTCTTTTTATGGCTGAGTAATATTCCATTGTATATATGTGCCACATCTTCTTTATCCATTCATCTGATGATGGGCACTTAGGTTGTTTCCATCTCCAGGCTCTTGTAAATAGAGCTGCAATGAACATTTTGGTACATGACTCTTTTTGAATTATGGTTTTCTCAGGGTATATGCCCAGTAGTGGGATTGCTGGGTTGCATTGGACTTCTAATGGCCTCTTAACATTCACAAGGACTCAGGGCTGTAAAGGACACCTGCCCTAAACAATTGTGCAGAGCTAGGGAATGGCCAATAAAAATAAAAACTGGCAAATTTTTCAAGAAGATAGTATGAAGAGGTAAGTTTGACCCATTCTTTTTTTAAAAAAAAGGAAAATGGGTAAAAGCTCAACCTCAGGAATTATTAGACTCATGCAAATCTAATCTACAAAAAGGTTTCAACTCACACCAATCGACTGACCATCAGCAAAAAGTCTACAAACAATAAATTCTGAAGGGGTTTTAGAGAACTGTGTACCTTCTAGCTGCTGGTGAGATGTAAAGTGGTAACAGCCAATAATGAGAACAGAAAGGCACTGCGATTGAAAGTAAAAATTGAGCTACCATTCAATCCAGCAGTCACACCACTGGGCCTCTCACCTGAGGAGACCAGAATCGAGAAGACCCAGGCTGCAAAAGCTGCACTGCAGCCTTATTCACAATAGCCAAGACAGTGAAGCAACCAAAATGTCCATCAACAGATGAATGGATAAAGAAGTGGTGCATGTACACAGTAGAATATTAGCCATGGAAAACAATGAAACACTGCTATTTGAGGCACCACGGATGAGCTTGGAGATAATCACAGAACATGAGGTAAGTCAGAAAGCAAAAGACCTATATCCTATGATATCACTTATAGGTGTTATCTAATAACTAACACAAATGAACATATTTCCACAGAGAAAGATACTCACAGACTTAGAAATTAAGTATGCTTATCTAAAAGGAAAGGTGGGCGGAATGGATAAATTAAGATTAGCATTACCATACGTATACAAATACATATTATAAGTATATATCAAAAAGACCGACCATATAACAAGAGAGGTCTACAGAACACTCTGTAATATTTTACATGGGAAGAGGATCTGAACATGAATAGACACATATATTGTACAAATGAACCAGATTGTGTACATCTGGACAAACAATATCTAATCATTACCCCGATTAAATAAATTTTAAACACCAAGAAGAAATAATGAGACATACATTTATGGGCGTTTCTCCTGGCCCATTCCATTCTAACTTACAACCTAGGAACACGACTTCCAGAAAGGCTTTGCTGCCCTAGTACCCAGATTTGGGAATGGAGAAATGCTGCCTCCTTGTGGCCGTTTCCCACAACAGCAGTTTTAAACCCAGTGGTAATGGTCACTAAATATTCACCAAACTTGAGGTTCTGTAATGACACCTGCCCTCCAAAAAGATCCTGGGGTCGAATATCGACCAAAAATTCAAAAGAGGGCAACCTTCCAAGAAGAAAATTCCAAGAGATATATTGTACTCACACTTTTTTTTTTAACAGAAAAGAAAAGGCATGGAAAAATCATGAATTTTAGGAATTTTTAAAGACATGCAAACCCAAATTACAGAAACCTATCAGGTCACAGCAGTCAGGATGGGCATTAGTAAAAATGCGGCAAACAATAAATGCTGAAGGGATTGTGGAGAAATTCGTACCCTTGGTTCTAAGGGGGGCGTGGTAAGAGCCACTAATGAAAACACAATGGAGGTGCTTTGAAAAGGTAAACATTGAGCTACTTAGTCAATCAGTCACACCCACTGCTGGGCCTGTCACCTGAGAAAATGAGAATCAAAAAGTCACAGGCTGGCCATCTTGCACTCCAGCAATATTTAATAAAGCCAACACTTGGAAACAACGAAAATGTCCATCAACAGAGGAATGCATCAAGAAGTGGTCCATATACACAATGGAGTATTACTCCAATAAAAATATAAATTAAATTTAAAAAACAAGCAAAATTAAGGAGACATCAGCTTTTCAGGGTTTATCCGGGCACATTCCACTCTAATTTATAACCAAGGAAGACCACTGGCCAGAAGGTCTGTTTCCCTAGTACCAGCATGGGGAATGAAGAAAGGCTGCCGCCCTCTGTCTGTTACCTGTAAAAGAAGCTTTAAAGTCTGTGCTAATGGTCACTTCATGTGAACAAGTACTGCAGGGCTGTAAGTGAAACCTTCCCTCAAAATGTCCTGAGGGATGTAATGGCCAATAAATTTCAAAATGTGACACATACTTTAAGAAAACACTTTGAAGAACTAAGCTGTACTCACAGTTTGAAAGATAAAAAGGACATGCCTTAAGGCTCAATTTCAACGGATTATGAGTCACATGCAAATTCAACCACAGAGATGTATCAGCTCACACCAGTAAGAATATCCATCAGCAAGAAAACTACAAACAATAAATGCTGAAGGTGTTGTGGAGAAATGCATACCCTCAACTTTAAGTGGGATGTAACCTGGAAAGAGCCACTAATGAGAACAGAATCGTGGTGCATTTAAAAGGTAAACCCTGAGATACGATATGATACAGGAGGCCCACTCCTGGGCCTATAACATAAGAAGACAGAATTGGAAAGACACAGGCAGGCAAATGTGCATTGCAGCAGTATTACAATAGCCAAGACATGGAAGCAACCAAATAGTCCATCAAGAGGTGAGTGGACAAAGAAGAACTGGTACATGTACAGATGCAATATTAGCTAGGGAAAAAAATGAAACAAGGTCATTTGCAGTACTGTAGATGATTCTAGAGGTAATCAGGCAAATTGTACTAAGTCAGACAGCAAAAGACACATATCCTATAATATCACTTATAGGTGTTAGCTATAAATTGATACCAGAGAAAGGCAATCACAGATTCATTAAACAAAGTTATGGTTCACCAAATAAAAGGTGTGAGGATTGGATACATTAGGATATAAGGGTTAACATAGATATAGAAACACATGTGAAATATATAATCACCAGAGACCCACAGAATACCAAGAGAAGACTCCTCAACATTGTGTCATAACCTACATGAGAAAATGATCTGAAGAAGTATAGATACATGTATATGTGTAAAAGAACCACATCTTGCACACCTAGAACAAACAAAACATTGTAATCAAATTTACTCCGATAAAAAATAAAAATTAAATTGAAAAAAGAAGAAGTAATGAGACATAAACTTAAGGGGCTTTTTGCTGGCACACTGCATTCTAATTTACAACCAGAACACGGCTTCCATTAAAGCTCTGTCATCACTAATAAAGCAGCTTTATAAGCAATGTTGAAGGTAGCTTAAAAGAATTCTCACTAATTACTGATAGTAACAAGAAAACAAACAAAAGTAAAAATCTCACTGCAAAAAGTATACATAGAGTAAGGGTAGTAGATCAAACACTTATTAAACTTCTGTAAAGAATAAAAGACAACAGTAGTATGTTTTGTTAAAAAGAGAGGGCCCAAATAAATCAGAAATGAAAGAGATGATGTTACAACAGCCACCACAGAAATACAAAGTATCCTAAGATACACACAGGGTAACTCAGGGCTCAGACTGGACAGAGCCCACTCTCCATTCCCCTGTACATGACTTACAGGAGCCTCAGGAACTGAGGAAGGGGTCCCTGAGGAGAGGCACAAAATAGAAGATGTTAGGCATTAACATGACTGCATTCATCTTAAACGTGCCTGAACTACATTCACACAAGATGATTTTGTCCTGTATGTACATCAGCACCTCTTGTTGGAACTGAAGATCTTTGCCTTCACCACCTCTACTGACAGCATTAGCTTCACCTGCTGTGGACCGTCTCCTATAGGATTTCTAGAACCACAAAGCATCGAAGCTTCACAGGACCCAGAGTCTGTGTGACTCCACTATGAGTCTCAGAGTCTCAACTGCACTCAGAGACTCAGAGTCTCAATAGAGACTCCACTCTTGGAGGGCACACACAAAGTAGTGTGCACATCAGGACCCAGGGGAAAGAGCAGTCACCCCATAGGTGAGTGACCACACCTAACTGCTAGTGTTAGAGGGTCGCCTGCAGAGGCGGGGAGTGGCTGTGGATCACCATGGGGACAACGACACTGGCAGCAGAAGTTCTGGGAAATACTCCTTGGTGTGAGCCCTCCCAGAGTCCACCATTAGCCCCACCAAGAGCAAGGTAGGCTCCAGTGCTGGGTCGCATCAGGCCAAACAACCAACAGGGAGGGAACCCAGCCCCATGCATCAGCAGACAAGCAGACTAAACTTTTTATTAAACTTTTATTTAATCCACAGACAAGCAGATTAAAGTTCTGCCCACCAGAGCAACACCCAGCTCTACCCACCACCAGTCCCTCCCATAGGAAGCTTGCACAAGCCTCTAAGATAGACTCAATCACCAGAGAGCAGACAGCAGAAGCAAGGAGAGCTACAATTCTGCAACCTGTGGAAGCAAAACCACATTCACAGAAAGATAAAGAAAATGAAAAGGCAGAGGACTTTATACCAGATCAAGGAACAAGATAAATCCCCAGAAAAACAACGAAATGAGGTGGGGATAGGCAACCTTCCAGTAAAAGAATTCGGAATAATGATAGTGAAGATGATCCAAGACCTTGGAAAAAGAATGGAGGCAATGATCAAGAAGATGCAAGAAATGCTTAACAAAGACCTAGAAGAATTAAGGAACAACCACCTAGAAGAATTAAAGAACAAACAAACAGAGATGAACAATACAATAACTGAAATGAAAAATACACTAAAAGGAATCAGTAGCAGAATAACTGTGGCAGAAGAACGGATAAGTGACCTGGAAGACAGAAAGGTGGAAATCACTGCCGTGGAACAGAATAAAGGAAAAGAATGAAAATAAATGAAGACACACAAAGAGACCTCTGGGACAACATTAAACGCAACAATATTCACATTATAGGGGTCCCAGATGGAGAAGAGAGAGAGAAAGGACCCAAGAAAATATTTGAAGAGATTATAGTGGAAAACTTCTCTAGCATGGGAAAAGAAATAGCCACTGAAGTCCATGAAGTGCAGAGAGTCCCAGGCAGGATAAACCAAAGTAGAAAAATGCCGAGACACACAGTAATCAAATTGACAACAATTAAAGACAAAGAAAAATTATTGAAAGCAGCAAGGGAAAAATGACAAATAACATACAAGAGAACTCCCATAAGGTTAACAGCTGATTTCTCAGCAGAAAATCTACAAGCCAGAAGGGAGTGACATAATAAATTTAAAGTGATGAAAGGGAAGAACCTACCACAAAGAGTACTCCACCCAGCAAGAATCTCATTCAGATTTGACGGAGAAATCATAAGCTTTACAGACAAGCAAAAGCTAAGAGAATTCAGCACCATGAAACCAGCTCTACAACAAATGCTAAAGGAACTTCTCTAAGTGGGAAACACAAGAGAAGAAAAAGACCCACCAAGACAAACCCATAACAATTAAGAAAATAGTAATAGGAACATACATATCGATAATTACCTTAAACGTGAATGGATCAAATGCTCCAACCAAAAGACACAGGCTTGCTGAATGGGTACAAAAACAAGACCCATATATATGCTGTCTACAAGAGACCCATTTCAGATCTAGGGACACATACAGACTGAAAGTGGGGGATGGAAAATGATATTCCATGCAAATGAAAATCAAAAGAAAGCTGGAGTAGCAATACTCATATCAGATAAAATAGATTTTAAAATAAAGAATGTTACAAGAGACAAGGAAGGACAATACATAATGATCAAGGGATCAATCCAAGAAAATACAACAATTATAAATATATATATACCCAACATAGGAGCACCTCAATATATAAGGCAACTGCTAACAGCTATAAAAGAGGAAATCGACAGTAACACAATAATAGCGGGGAACTTTAACACCTCACTTACACCAATGGAGATCATCCAGACAGAAAATTAATAAGGAAACACAAGCTTTAAATGACACAAGAGACCAGATAGATTTAATGGATATTTATAGGACATTCCATCCAAAAACAGCAGATTAAACGTTTCTTCTCAATGGCACACGGAACATTCTCCGGGATAGAACACATATTGGGTCACAAATAAAACCTCAGTAAATTTAAGAAAACTGACATCATATCAAGCAGCTTTTCCGACCACACTGCTATGAGATTAGAAATCAATTACAGGGAAAAAAAGGTAAAAAAACACAAACACATGGAGGCTAAACAATACGTTACTAAATAACCAAGAGATCACTGAAGAAATAAAAGAGTAAATCAAAAACTACCTAGAGACAAATGACAACAAAAACATGATGATCCAAAACCTACGGGATGCAGCAAAAGCAGTTCTAAGAGGGAAGTTTATAGCAGTACAAGCCTACCTCAAGAAACAAGAAAAATCTCAAATAAACAATCTAACCATACACCTAAAGGAACTACAGAAAGAAGAACAAAACCCAAAGTTAGTAGAAGGAAAGAAATCATAAAGATCAGAGCAGAAATAAATGAAATAAAAGCAATAGCAAAGATCAATAAAACTAAAAGCTGGTTCTTTGAGAAGATAAACAAAAGTGATAAACCTTTAGCCAGACTCAAGAAAAAGAGGGAGAGGACTCAAATCAATAAAATTAGAAATGAAAAAGGAGAAGTTGTAACAGACACCACAGAAATACAAAGCATCCTAAGACACTACTACAAGCAACTCTATGCCAATAAAATGGACAACCTGGAAGAAATGAACAAATTCTTAGAAAGGTATAACCTTCCAAGACTGAACCAGGAAGAAATAGAAAATATGTACAGACCAATCACAAGTAATGAAATTGAAACTGTGATTAAAAATCTTCCAACAAACAAAAGTCCAGAACCAGATGGCATCAGAGGTGAATTTTATCAAACACTTAGACAAGAGCTAACACCCAACCTTCTCAAACTCTTCAAAATTTTCAGGGGAAGGAACACTCCCAAACTCATTCTATGAGGCCGCCATCACCCTGATACCAAAACCAGACAAAGATACTACAGAAAAAGAAAATTAGAGACCAATATCACTGATGAATATAGATGTAAAACTCCTCAACAAAATACTAGGAAACAGAATTGAACAACACATTAAAAGGATCATACACCATGATCAGGTGGGGTTTATCCCAGGGATGCAAGAATTCTTCAATATACACAAATCTATCAATCTGATACATCGTATTAACAAGTTGTAGAATAAAAATATGATCATCCCAACAGATGCAGGAAAAGCTTTTGACAAAATTCAACACCAACTTATGATAAAAAGTCTCCAAAAGTGGGCATAGAGGGAATCTATCTCAACATAATAAAGGCCGTATATGACAAACCAACAGCAAACATCATTCTCAATGGTGAAAAGCTAAAAGCATTTCCTCTAAGATCAGGAACAAGACAAGGATGTCCACTCTCACCACTATTATTCAACATAGTTTTGGAAGTCCAAGACACAGCAATCAGAAAAGAAAAAGAAATAAAAGGAATACAAATTGGAAAAGAAGTAAAATTGTCACTGTTTGCAAATGACACAATACTACACATAGTGAATCCTAAAGATGCCACCAGAAAACTACTAGAGCTAATCAATGAATTTGGTAAAGTTGCAGGATACAATATTAATGCACAGAAATCTCTTGCATTCCTATACACTAATAATGAAAGATCAGAAAGAGAAATTAAGGAAACAATCCCATTCACCATTGCAACAAAAAGAATAAAATACGTAGGAACAGATGGAGGTATAAACCATGTTCTTGGATGAGAAGAATCAATATTGTGCAAATGACTATACTACCCAAAGCAATCTACAGATTCAATGCAATCCCTATCAAATTACCAGTGGCATTTTCTACAGAACTAGAAGAAAAAAATCTTAAAATTTGTATGGAGACACAAAAGGTCCCGAATAGCCAAAGCAGTCTTGAGGGAAATTAAAAGAGCTGGAGAAATCAGACTTCCTGACTTCAGACTATACTACAAAGCTACAGTAATCAAGACTATATGGTACTGGCAAAAAAACAGAAATATAGATCAATGGAACAGGATAGAAAGCCCAGAGATAAACCTACGTACCTATGGCTAACTCATCTATGACAAAGGAGGCAAGGATATACAATGGAGAAAAGACAGTCTCTTCAGTAAGTGCTGCTGGGAAAACTGGACAGCTACACATAAAAGAATGAAATTAGAACACTCCGTAACACCATACAGAAAAATAAACTCAAAATGGATGAGAGATCTAAATGTAAGATCAGACACTATAAAACTTTAGAGGAAAACATAGGCAGATCATTCTATAACATAAATCACAGCAAGATCCTTTTTGACCCACCTCTAAGAGAAATGGAAATAAAAACAAAAATAAACAAATGGGACCTAATGAAACTTAAAAGCTTTTGCACAGCAAAGGAAAACATAAACAAGAGGAAAAGACAACCCTGAGAACGGGAGAAAATATTTGCAAATGAAACAACTGACAAAGGATTAATCTCCAATATTTACAAGCAGCTCATGTAGCTCAATATCACAAAAACAAACAACCCAATCCAAAAATGGGCAGAAGACCTAAATAGACATTTCTCCAAAGAAGATATACAGATTGCCAACAAACACATGAAAGGATGCTGAACATCACTAATCATTAGAGAAATGCAAATCAAAACTACAATGAGGTATCACCTCACAGCAGTCAGAATGGCAATCATCAAAAAACCTACAAACAATAGATGCTGGAGAGGCATTTATTGGAGAAAAGGGAACCCTCTTGCACTGTTGCTGGGAATGTAAATTGATATAGCCACTAGGGAGAACAGTATGGAGGTTCCTTAAAAAACTAAAAATAGAATTACCATATGACCCAGCAATCCAAGTACTGGGCATTTACCCTGAGAAAACCATAATTCAAAAAGAGTTATGTACAACAATGTTCATTGCAGCTCTATTTACAATAGCCAGGACATGGAAGCAAGCTAGGTGTCCATCGACAGATGAATGGATAAAGAAGATCTGGCACATATATAAAATGGAATATTCCTCAGCCATAAAAAGAAACAAAACTGAGTTATTTGTAGTGAGGTGGATGGACTTAGGGTCAGTCCTACACAGTGAAGTAAGTCAGAAAGAGAAAAACAAATACCGTATGCTAACAGAGATATATAGAATCTAAAGGAAAAAAATGTTTATGAAGAACCTAGGGGAAGGACAGGATTAAGGACACAGACGTAGATAAAGGACTTGAGGACACAGGGAGGGGGAAGTGTAAGCTGGGACGAAGTGAGAGAGTGGCATGGACATATATACATTACCAAATGTAACATCAATAGCTACTGTGAAGCAGCCACATAGCACAGGGAGATCAGCTCGGTGCTTTGTGAACACATAAAGGGGTGGGATACAGAGGGAGGGAGGGAGATGAAAGAGGGCGGGGATATGGTGATATATGTATATGTATAGCTGATTCACTTTGTTATACAGCAGAAACTAACACTCCATTGTAAAGCAATTATACTCCAATAAAGGTGTAAAAGAAAAAAAAAAAAGAAAGTCCAGAGATAAACCTACACACCTATGGTCAACTAATCTACGACAAAGGAGACAAGACTATACAATGGAGTAAAGACAGACTCTTCAATCAGTGATGCTGGGAGAAATGGACAGCTACATGTAAAAGAATGAAAATAGAACACTCCCTAACACCATACACAAAAATAAATTCAAAATGGATTACAGACCTTAATGTAAGACCGGACAGTATAAAACTCTTAGAGGAAAACATAGGAAGAATACTTTGACACAAATCACAGCAAGATCATTTTTGATCCACCTCCTAGAGTAATGCCATAAAAAAGAAAACTAAACAAATGGGACCTAATGAAACATAAAAGCTTTTGCAAAGCAAAGGAAACTACAAACAAGACGAAAAGACAACCCTCAGAATAGGCGAAAATATTTGCAAACGAATCAATGAACAAAAGTTTAATCTCCAGTATATATAAACAGCTCATGCAGCTCAATATTTAAAAAACAAACAACCCAATACAAAAATGGGCAGATGATCTAAACAGACATTTCTTCTAAGAAGACGTAGAGATGGCCAAGATGCACATGAAAAGCTGCTCAACATCACCAATTATTAGAGAAATGCAAATCAAAACTACAATGAGGTATCACTTCACACCTGTTAGAATGGGCATCATCAGAAAATCTACAAACAACAAATGCTGGAGAGGGTGTGGAGAAAAGGAACCCGCCTTCCACTATTGGTGGGAATGTAAATTGATACAGTCACTATGGAGAACAGTATGGAGGTTCCTTAAAAACCTAAAAATAGAATTACCATATGATC
This sequence comes from Lagenorhynchus albirostris, assembly GCF_949774975.1. Classification (NCBI taxonomy): domain Eukaryota; kingdom Metazoa; phylum Chordata; class Mammalia; order Artiodactyla; family Delphinidae; genus Lagenorhynchus; species Lagenorhynchus albirostris. The sequence goes on along the minus strand of NC_083107.1, from coordinate 45,560,132 downwards.
CAGCAATCCCACTACTGGGAATATACCCAGAGAAAACCATAAATCAAAAAGACACGTTCACCACTATGTTCATCGCAGCACTATTTACAATAGCCAGGTAATGGAAGCAACCTAAATGCCCACAGACAGACGAATGGATAAAGATGTGGTACATATATAAAATAGAATATTACTCAGCCATAAAAAGGAATGAAATTGGGTCATTTGTAGAGACGTCGATGGATCTAGAGACTGTCATACAGAGTGAAGTAAGTCAGAAAGAGGAAAACAAATATTGTATATTAATGCATATATGTGGAACCTAGAAAAATGGTACAGATGAACCAGTTTGCAGGGCAGAAATAGAGACACAGATGTAGAGAACAAACGTATGGACACCAAGGGGGGAAAGTCGTGGGGTGGTGGTGGTGGGATGAGTTGGGAGATTGGGGTTGACATGTATACATTTATATGTATAAAATAGGTAACCAATAAGAACCTGCTGTATAAAAAAATTAAAAAAAATTTTTAATAAAATAAAATAAAAACAGAAAAATAAGTTCTTCCCTTCCCTTCCCATAGATGTATTTATATGAATGAATTATTTCCATGCTTATATATATAAATACAAAAAAGAGGAATAAAATCTACCTTGAACCAAAAAAGAAAAAAAGAAAAAAAACCCAGAACCCACCAGTTAAACAGAGGAAAACCCTATCACGGCACTTGCTCCACTAGTAAACAATTCTGAAGTTGGTCAGAGGTGGGGAATCGTCTCCCATGCAGCCAGCAGCTCCCCCGCAAGGAGCGTCCTCATTGCAAAGCTGGGGGACCGTGCTGAGGCGTCTCTGAGTAAACGTGAGCTGAGCCCCAGGCCAGCTGCTGCTGAACTTTTCCCACCCTTCCCAGGTAAAATACCTGAATAGGTACAAGGACTTGAAAGCTTAGAGGAAGGGCCGTGGAGCCACACCAGCCACAGCACGCAGGCCGACTTGGTGCCTGCAGGCCAGCCAGGATGGTCCTGGCCCTGGGCGCTCTTCTGGAAGCTTTCCATTTCCCTGCCTGAGATACCCCTCCTGTCCCAGCCCCCACTGTTTTTTTCCTTCCTCACCTCTGCCTGGGGAGAAATTCCAGCAGCAGGTATGGGTGACACATCCTCTTGTTTAGCAGGTGGCAGCCTGGCAAGTCCTGCAGAAAGTCCAGCAGAGCCCCACTCACACCGGGCCACCCACAAAGCCGTGGCCCCTCACTCCCTCCCACCAGCCCAGCCCCGACACTGCTGACGGGGCAGAGAATATGGTGTCAGGCACAGCTGCAGGAGCTCTTGCTGCCTGGAGGAGTGTTTATATTGACCTCAACCCAGGCACACCTGGGGAGGGCTGGCCGGCAGGGTCAGGCTGCCCAGGTCAGCCAATCCTCACCCCTCAGGGGCTCACATTGCTGAAATTGGACCTTGCTGAACCGGCCAGGTCCAAGGAACAGGTGTGGGCTCCAGAGAGTCAGGATAGACAAGGGGTTGCAGCTCCGGCTTGTTTTCTAATCATTTTATCTGGCCCATGAGTGGGAGACAACTTCAAGAAGACCCTCTCCTAATGAGAGGAACCCAGGAGTCAGGAAGAGGAGGGGTGGAGGAGACAGAGGCCTGGTGCCCCAGCTTCAGTGAAGGTCTCTGGAAGACCAGGCGGAGGGAGGCCGCGCAGAGTGATGCCCAGGGTCACAGACCTGTCGGAGCTGCTGTTTGTTAGTTCAAGTCCTGCTCTGAGGTGCTCTGTGTCAGCTCTGAGCGACAGGTGAGCTGGGGGTGCTCTGCAATGAGGGCTATGTGCACGGTTCCTGTGTGCCCAGCCCTGCCAGGGTACCTGCCCAGGGGAGCTCTGTATCCTGGGAGGGGCCTGACCACGAGAGCCCCATGGGCTGCTGGGTAGCTTCACAGGTGAGCTCCATACCCTGGGAGGGGCCTGACCACGAGAGCCCCGTGGGCTGCTGGGGATCTGCCCAGGTGAGCTCCATATCCTGGGAGGGGCGTGACCACGAGAGCCCTGGTGGCTGCTGGGTACCTGCCCAGGTGAGCTCCATATCCTGGGAAGGGCCTGACCACGAGAGCCCCGTGGGCTGCTGGGAACCTGGTAATGGATGTCAGGACAATCAGTGAAGCCACCGAGAATATATATCCAGTAGTTCCTAATTCCTACACCCTGCTGGTCATTCTACCATCCACCAGGACAAGGTATTCTGTATTAGACTTCAATGATGCCTTCTTCTGTATTCCATTAGTCCCAGAGTCACAAGAAATTTTGGATTGTGAGTGATAGGACTCAACATACAACAAAAACAATACTGTTGGGCCATCCTGCCCCAAGGGTTCAAAAATTTCCACACCATCTTTGGGGAAACGTTAGCTAAACACCTAAAAGTTCTACCTCTGGAAAAGGGAACCCTCCTTCAATATGCAGACAACATTCTGATCGCCAGCCCTACTAAGGAGGCCTCTGAACCACCTAGCCAATAAAGGATAGAAGGTGTCCAAGAAAAAGGCTCAAATATCACAGACTAAGGTGACCTGCCTGGGCTTCATTCTCACAGAAGGTTGGAGAAGCCCATCCCAGGAAAGGGAAGAAACCATTTGCAGCCTTACCCCTTTCTAAAACTAGAAGACAGCTTAGGAGTTTCTGGGGAGGCCAGGGTTTGCTGCTTCTGGATCCCTAACTACAGTCTACTAGCTGGGCCTCTATATGAAACACTGAAAGGAAAAGATGATGATCCTTTCGAATAGAATCCAGAAGTGGCCTTTCAAGAATGGAAAGAGCAGTCAATTCAGACCCTTGCCCTGGACCTCCCTAATTTAGCTAAACCCTTTGACCTTTACATCCCCATAGAAGGTGAATCACCCTTGGAGTATTAGTGCAAAAACTGGAACCACCTGAAATGGAACAACGCAAGAATGCCCTCCAGGTAGGATAAACTACAGTCACCAAGGGCTTGGCCCACCGCCCCATCCGGCAAGGATACTGGGAGTATCTAAAAACCTGAAAATCAGCAGCCCACAAGGCCACCTCCCTCCTAAGGGAAAAGGACCCCACTTGGTGATCCTAACTGCCCACCATGCCCTGAAGTTGCAGGGGTCGCTCCGTGGGCACACTGACCTCGAGTGAGGAGGCCCTCCAACTCCAACCTTCAGAGAGACAACCGGGGGCAACGGGTCCCCATGACGTCTCGTGTGACCATCACTTGACCTGGAGCTTCTCTCAGAAAACAAGAAGAGTGTGCCCCAAAAGAGCAGACTACTGCTTGCAGGACTTACTGCAGCCAGAGGGGAGCTAATAAGCTTGGCGGGGGAACCGTATATCACGCTGTCACCATAGAAAAGCCTACAGACACCGCGGTGATGGCGGTCAATAAGACCGGCTGGCCTCCTAGCTACTTCAAAAGGCCGTTGACTCAGTGGCCGTCATGGTCCTGGATTACCACTGACCCTGGACTGTCTGGGAGTTGAGCGGGCAGGGCTCTGACACCTGATGCTGTTTGTACGTTAATTCAGGGGCCTAATTGAAGAAAGCACAGACTACTGGTCAGAGCATCTAGGCTGGCAGAAACCGTCAGCCTAAGGTGGCCGAACAAATGTTGGCCGGGGTAAAACCGGCCCCCCCAGCCTCTCTGCGCATCTCTTTCCTGGACCCTTAAAGGTCATTGGAATCTATAACGCTTCCAATGCTGGTGCTCCGGCGGACGAGCAGGGAGGCAGGAGGTCTGGGGACAATCAACCTCACCTGGAGGCTGCTGGGGAGAAGTTCTGCCCCTCCCCCCCCGGGTATGAGGACTCCCAACTCAGCACGAAGCAGTTACAGAAGAGGGGTCTGCACCCTCAGCGCCCCAAGAATGAGGAACGGGACAAAAGGCAGAGGAGGGGTTTGTCACCGGCAAAGCCCATTAAAAATTCCTGGGAGATAAAAATAGAATCTGGGCAATAAAATAAAGTCTAACCTGTCTTTCCTTTGTGCTTTGTCTAATTTCACGTGCTCCTACGGTTCCGCATGCAGAGGTCCCACACCCGGCACTTCAGACCCGATTTCCTAGTGCAGAATGGCTGGGTCGACACCTCAGCTCGTGGGGCCCCGTGCAGACTCCTCGACATAGAGCCTGAGCTGCAGCCAACCCGGTCCTCGAGAGCTCCGCCCCCTCCCTCCCACTGACGCTGCCGGGATCCCTACACCGCAGCCCAGCCCGCAGCCCAACCCCCAGCCCGCGGGGGAGCTCTCGCTCTCACGTCTCCATTCTCTGATCAAAATATAAAGTTTCCTTTGCTTCTGAACCAAACTCAGTCTCGATCTGTTGGCTCCAATGACACTGGGCAGGGGGACCCTTGTTGGGGCCCACTCTGGAGGATCAGTAACAGAAATTGAGAACATTGTAACTTCAGTGAACAGATGTGTGAGCCAAACTGTAAGTAACCGAGAGCAGTGTATAAGGCTCGGGTAAAATAAGATGTTTCTAACACTTCCATTGGATATTTCCATCACTTTATTATAAGCAAGTTCAGTGAAGAGGTTTGTCTTATTTGTCAGGTCACCATTAGAGAAATGAAGTGATTTCTTTCCAAGGATGTACATCTAATAATCTTGGCTGAAGCGTCAATCTTGTTTTGAATGCTTTTCCATTGAAAATGCTCCCTCTCTTTCAGCTCCCCCATTTCTGAGAAGTATAAAATCTTATAATTTATTATTACCAAAGGGGAAAGGTGGGAGGAGGGATAAATTAACAGTTTGGGATTAACACATACACACTGCTATGTATAAAATAGATCATCAACAAGGAACTACTGTATAGCACAGGGAACTACACTCAATATTTTGCAATAACCTATAAGGGGAAATAATCTGAAAAAGAATAGATATTTTTATCGACATCATCTATCAACGACAGATAAAATGTAACCTAAGGGAAGCCGATGGTGAGCGCTTCTGACCCTGAAGTGTTCAATCATCTAAAGTTCGAACGCGGGGCTTCCCTGGTGGCGCAGTTGTTGAGAGTCCGCCTGCCGATGCAGGGGATACGGGTTCGTGCCCCGGTCCAGTAAGATTCCACATGCCGCGGAGCGGCTAGGCCCGTGAGCCATGGCCGCTGAGCCTGCGCGTCCGGAGCCTGTGCTCCGCAACGGGAGAGGCCACAACATTGAGAGGCCCGCGTACCGAAAAAAACAAAAAAACTAAAAAAAATAAAATAAAGTTCGGACTCTGCCTACTTCCCAAGGCCCTTAATGAACATACGTGTAGCCGTAGATTAAAAATTCCCCAGTTTGGGGTTCGGGGAGACACTGATTTGAAAAAAATCGCTGGTGTTCTCCTTACATGCACAGGACCCTTCCTACTGCTAAAACATGCCTGTCACACCCAGAAGATGGTACACCGTTTGATCGGGAAGAGTTTGGAAAAGGCATCTCATCTCCTCATCTCTTGGTGCTAGGGTTCACCCCTCCAGCATCTTTCCTAACAATCTCCCCACTTGGCGATGTCAGCACAGTCAACATCCTGTTGCACACAGTTTGGAATTTGTCCAGAGGATGAAGCGGAAGGATGAGAAACAATGAGAGACAAGTCCTAGGTGTTCGAACAGGCACATGTCACTCTAATTTCCAATCAGGAAGACGTATTGACCAAAGGCTAAGATTATCCACGGAAACAGAATAGGGCTTGAGTAAATCCCGCTGTTTTGTGGCCAGTTCCCAAAAACACAAGTTGAAAAATGGAACTCAGGGGCATTAAAATTCACGAAACTGAAGAGCTGAAAATATCTATCGTCGAAAAATGTCTTGAGGTAAGTCACCGAAAAGGACTTGTAAGCAAGGGAGAATGGCAGGAAAGGGATTTGAAGAGGTAGAAAGGACTCGCCATTAAAGCACAAGAAAAGGGGCTGAACATCGCCAACGATGCAGTTGGCAAAAAAGGGCGTATGAGTTTTTTCTGAATATATTCAAGAAAAGGGCATACGCCCTTTTTAGCCAACCAAACAGGTGGGCACTGGAAATCAATACTACAAAAGGTATCACTTCGCATCAGTCAGAAGAGCCATCCTCATAAAGTGTAAACACCAGAAATGCAGGACAGGGCGAGGAGAAAAGGGAGCCCTGTGAGGCTGATAGTGGAAATGTAAATTGCCAACGGCCACTCTGGAGAAGTGTATTGTGTTTACTAAAACATCTAAAAAATGAACTACAGAGCATAGGGCACTTGCACTCATGGGTGTATATCTTGGGAGAAACAAAAATCGACAGGACACAGGCACCCCAATGTTTACCGCCTCTCTGTTTAAAAGAGCCTCGACTTCGATATAACCTAAATGTCCCTGGAAGGAAAAAATGGATAAAAGAGATGCGGTACTTATGTAGAGTGGAATATTACTCAGCCCAGAGATCAATGAAATAAGGCCAGTTGCAACAACTCCAAAGGAGTTACGTACGATCTTTCTAAGTGACATAAGTCAAAAAGAAAAAGGCACATATCATAAGATATCACTTAAAGGTGGAATCAAAAATGGCTACATATGAAATAAATTAAAAAAGATAAACATAGTCAAATATGTAGAAAACACACATAAGGCTGCTAAAGGGGAAACGTAGGGAGGGGTGAGGCATTATCCAGGAGGTTGAAATTAACAAATATACTGTTCCAAATACCAAATTGATAATCGAAAAGGCCTATACAGTACCTCAAAGAACGGCACTCGGCACACTCAAGTCACCGGAAAAGAATATATACAACTGGTAAGAATCTGAAGAAGAATTTATTGATGTTTCTTTATATGTGAATCAAATGGATGTACAGCAGCAAGAAACAGACCATTGAAAATCAGCTGTAATCAATATAATAATAAATTTTTAAAAAAGACAGTGAGACAGAAAAATTCTTACAACTTTTGCTCAGGGGCTGTTAATCAACATGGATTAAACACATATAGATGCACAACAGGATGAGACATAAGGCTGGAAACTAAGAGAATTAGTGAGGTTGGGTGAAGAAATGCAGACCCTTCAAAGTAATACTGCCTGGTACCCATTGCATGGGTCCCAAATCTGCAGGTTCAAGGGAACTGCCTACAGATAAAACATGCATGGGAAACCCAGAGGACTGTACACCGTGTGAACGGGAAAGGTGTCTAAAATGCACCTCATTTTTCATCTCCTGGTGTTTGGGTTCACCATTCCAGCCACATTACTAAAAATCTCCCCACTTGGAGAATCAGCGTCTTTAACCCCGTTTCGCACAGTTTGCAATTTGTGCAGAGGATGAACGGGAAGAGGGGGAACCAATGAGACACCAGCTGTGGGTGTTTCGACAGGCACATGTCAGTCTAATTTCCCATCGGGAAGAAGAATTAACCAAAGGCTCAACCTGCCGGCCCGAAACCAGAATAGGGTCTGAAGCAATCCTGCAGTTTTGCGGCCATCTCACAAAAAAGCAAGTTGAAAAATGGAGCTCAGGGGCAGTGCAATTCACAAACCTGCAGAGTTATAAATGACACCTAACGTCCAAAAATATTTTGAGGTAAGGCAACGAAGAGGCTCTGAATGCAAGGCAGAATTTCAGGAAACAGATTTCAAGAGGTAGATTGGTCTAGCCTTTAAAGCACATGAAAAGCGTCAGAACTTCGACAGTGATGCAGTTGGCCAAAAAGAGCGTATGCGTTTTTTCCTGAATATATTCAGGAAAAAACACATACGCTCTTTTTGGCCAACTAAGCAAGAGGGAAATGCAAATCCGCACAACATGGAAGGCTCACTTACCACCAGTCAAAAGGCCATCCGAAAAAAATGTAAAAACCAGAAATGCAGGACAGGCCATGGAGAACAGGGAGCCTTATTACAGGGATGTGCGCGGTGTAAATTGACGAGAGCCACTCTGGAGAAGTGGATGGTGTTTCCAAAAACATTAAAAAAAAAACAGAGCGACAGAGCATAGGGTACTTCCACTCATGGGCGGATATCTTGGGAAGACTAAAAATCAACAAGACACAGGCACCCCAAAGTTTAGGGCTGCTGTGTTTACAAGAACCTCGATTTCGGTTCACCTTAAATATCCCAGGAAAGAGAAATATGGATAAAGAAGTTGTGGTACATATTTACAATGGAATATCAATCAGCCATGAAATCAATGTCATAAGGCTAGTAGCAGCATAATGAGTAGATTTAGGTCCGATGATTCTAAGTGAAATAAGTCACACAGAAAAAGAAACTTATCATAAGATATCACTTTTAGAAGGAATGTAAACATTGCTACACATGAACTGAATTACAAAACAAAGCAGAGTCACACATTTAGAACACACACTTATGCCTGCTTAAGGGGAAAGGTGAGGTGGGGTGATGCATAAAAAAAGAGGTGGAAATTAGCACAGATACCTTTATATGCATCAAATATGTAATAGACAAGACCTACTCCTTGCTCAATGAACTAGACTCAACAACCCCTCTTCACCAAAGAAGAATATATCTGACTAGTAACAATCTTAAAACCTATGAATTAATATGTCGTTGTAGGGGAATCAAGTGTATGTAGAGCGGCATAAACACAGCAGTGAAACTCAGCTAAACCCCATTATAAAAATAAATTTCAAACACAAACACAAAGACAGTGAAAGAGAGACAAATTCTTACAAAATTCGTTCAGGGGCTGTGATGCAACCCGGACTGACCACATCTACAACCACAGCTGGATGAGACATAAGGCTGGACACTCTTGTGGCTGAGAGGATTGGTAGGGTTGGGTGAGCAAAGGCAGACCCTTTAGAGTAATTCTGCGTGCTACCCATTCCATGGGTCCCAACTCTCCAGGTTCAAGGGAATCTTCCTACGGCTAAAAGATGAGCGGGAAAACCAGAGGATGGTACACCGTGTGATCCGGAAAGGTTTCTAAAACGCACCTCATTTTTTAATCTCCTGGTGCTCAGGTTCGCCATTCCACCTGCTTTACTAACAATCTCTTCACTTGAATAATCAGCGCCTTTAACCTTGTTTCCCACAGTTTGCAATTTGTCCGGAAGATAAACGGGAAGAGGGGGAACCAATGAGAGACAAGCTATAGGTGTTTGGACGGGCACATGTCACTGTAATTTCCCATCAGGAAGAAGAATTAACCAAAGGCTAAGCCTGCCACTTCAGAACCAAAATAGGGCCTGAAGCAATTCTGCGGTTTTGCGGCCAGCTCACAAAATGCGGGTTGAAAAATGGAGATCAGAGGCACTGCAGTTCACAAACCTGCAGAGTTATAAAGGACAACTATCATCCAAAAATATATTGAGGTAAGGCAACGAAGAGGATTTGAAACCAAGGCAGAATTTCAGGAAACAGATTTCAAGAGGTAGATTGGAGTCGCCTTTAAAGCACATGAAAAGCGGCAGAACTTCGGCAACGATGCAGTTGGCCAAAAAGGGCATATGCGTTTTTTCCTGAATATATTCTGGAAAAAACGCATATGCACTTTTTGGCCAACCAAGCAAGAGGGAAATGCAAATCCGCACAACAAAGAAGTCTCTCTTCCCAGCGGTCCAAAGGGCCATCCGAAAAAAGTGTAAAAACCAGAGAGGCAGGACAGGCCATGGAGAACAGGGAGCCTTGTTACACTGATGGGTGGGATGTAAATTGCCAACAGCCACTCCGGAGAAGCATATGGTGTTTCCTGAAACATGTAAAAAACAGAGCTACAGAGCATAGGCCACTTCCACTCATGGGCATATATCATGGGAAAACTAAAAATCAACAAGACACAGCCACCCCAAAGTTTAGGGCTTCTCTGCTTACAAAAACCTCGACTTCCGTACACCTTAAATATCCCAAGAAAGAGAAATATGGATAAAGAAGTTGCGGTACTATGTACAATGGAATATCAATCAGCCATGAAATCAATGCCATAAGGCCAGCAGCAGCATAATGAGTGGATTTAGGCACGATGATTGTAAGTGAAAGAAGTCACACAGAAAAAGAAACTTATCATAAGATATCACTTATAGAGGGAATGTAAACATGGCTACACATGAGCTGAATTACAAAACAGAACAGAGTCACACATGTAGAAAACGCACTTATGCCAGTTTAAGGGGAAAGGTGAGGTGGGGTGATGCATAAAACCAGAGTTTGAAATTAGCACAGATACCGTTCCATAAACCAAATATATAATAGACAAGACCTACTCTTTGCTCAATGAACTGGACTCAACACCCCCTATTCACCGCCGAAGAATATATCTGACAACTAAGAATCTTAGAAAGTATTTACTGATATCTCTCTGTAAGTGAATCAAGTGGGTGTAATGTGGCATAAACACATCAGTGGAAATCAGCTAAACCCCATCATAAAAATAAATATATTCGGAAAAAACGCATACGCTCTTTTTGGCCGTCCAAACAAGCGCCAAATGCAAATCAGCACTACAAAGAAGTCTCACTTTGCATTCGTCAAAAGGGCCATCCTGGAAAAGTGTAAAACCAGAAATGCAGCACAGGCCATGGAGAAAAGGGAGCCTTGTTAAGCTGATGGGGGTGATGTAAATAGCCAAGGACTCTCTGGAGAAGTGTATGGTGTTTCCTAAAACATCTAAAATGCAGAGATACAGAGCATACAGCACTTCCACTCTTGGGCGTATATCTTGGGTAAACCAAATATCGACAGGACACAGGCACCGCTACGTTTACTGTTGCTCTGCTTAGAAATGCCTCGACTTGGGTACAACTTACATGTCCTTGGAAGTAAAAAATGGATAAAGAAGATGTGGTACTTATGTACAATGGAATATTACTGAGCAATTAAATCAGTGAAATAAGGCCAGTTGCAGCAACTCGTGGAGTCTGAGGTATGATCATTCTATGTGACATAAGTCAGACATAAAAAAGAGACTTATCATAAGGTATCACTTATAGATGGTATCTAAAAATGGCTACACATGAACTCAATTACAAAATAGAAACAGAGCCACACATTTAGAAAACACACTTATGGCTGCTAAAGGAGAATGGTGGGGTGGGGTGATGCATAAATGAGAAGGTTGGAATTAGCACAGATACAGTTCCATAAACAAAATAGGTAATTGACAGGACCTACTGTATATCTCAAAAGAGTTGGACTCAGCACACTGTTGTCACAGGAAAAGGATATATAAGACTGGTAAGAATCTGTAAAAGAATTTATTGATGTCTCTCTTTAAGTGAATCAAGTGGATAGATGTAGAGCAGGAAGAAAGACAGTATTGAAAATCAGCTATACCCCATTATAAAATTAAATAACAAGAACAAAAAAAGACAGTGAGAGAGAGAGAAATTCTTACAAAATTTGTTCAAGGGCTGTGATGCAACCTGGACTGAACACATCTAGACACACAGCTGGATGGGATGTAAGGCTCTACACTCCTGGGTCTGAGAGGCTTGGTGAGGATGGGACAGCAAATGCAGCACTTTTAGAGTAATACTGCCTGGCCCCCATTCCATGGGTCCCGTATCTCCAGGTGCAGGGAACCATTCCTACAGCTAAAACATGAATGGGACATCCAGAGGATGGTACACTGTCTGTTCGGGGAAGTTTGGAAAAGTCACCTCATCTCCACTTCTCCTGGTATTCGGGTTCACCAGCTCCTTTCCTTAGAGTCTCCCCACTTTGGGAAGGCAGCACACTCAACAGCCAGTTTTGCACAGCTTGGAATTTTCTGTGTGAAGAAGGGGAATGGGGGGATGGAATGAGACACAAGCCCTAGATGTTTGGACAGGCATATGCCACTCTAGTTTCTTAATCTGGAAGAAGAATTTCCCTATCCTTCAGGTGCCCCAGTAACCGGAATGGGTCTGTAGAAATCCTGCCCCTTTGTGGCTGCTTCCCTAAACAACAAGTTGAAAACTGGTACTCAGGGGCACTGCAATTCACAAACATGCAGGGTTGTAACTGACAGCTCTAATGGAGTCATTTCTTGATCCAAGTATTCGTAAAGGCCTTGTAAGCAAGGCAGAATTGCAGGAAAGGGATTTCAAGAGGTAGTTTGCACTCGCCATTAAAGCACATGCAAAGCTGCTGAACATCGCCAATGATGCAGTTTGCCAAAAAGGCCGTATGCGTTACTCCTTAATATATTCAGGAAAAACCCTTACTCCATTTTTGGCCAACAAAACAGGTGGGCAATGTAAATTAATACTACAAAGAGGTATCACTTCGCAACAGTCAGAATGGCCAAGCTCACAAAGTGTAAAACCTGAAATGCAGGACAGGGCGTGGAGAAAAGGGAACCCTGACAAGCTGATGGTGGGAATGTAAAGTGCTAACAGCCACTGTGGAGAAGTGGGTGGTGATTCCTTAAAAATCTCAAAAACAGAGCTTCAGAGCATATGGTGCTTCCACTCCTGGGCCTGTATCTTAGAAAAAAAGTAAATTGACAGGACCCAGGCACTCCAAAATTTATGCAGCCCTGTTTACAGGAGCCTCTACTTGGAAGCTACCTAAACGCCCTTGGAAGGAAGACTGGATGAAGAAATTTTGGTAGATATGTACAATGGAATATTACTCGGCCATGAAAAGAATGGAATAAGGCCATTTGCAGCCACTCGGAAGGACATAGATACATTCATACTAAATGTCATAAATCAGACAATGATAAATATCATATGATATTACTTATCAGTGGAATCTAACAATTGATACAAAGGTACTATCTTACAACACAGAAACAGAGTCCCAGACTTAGAACACAAACTTATGGTTACCAAACTGGAAAGGTGTGTTGGAGGCATAAATCGTGAGGTTGGAGTTAGTATATACATATTTACAGAGAGAAAACTTGTAATCAACATGGACCTTCTGTAGAGCACTTGGAACTCTTCTCAACACCCTTTAGTAACCTCAATGGGAAAATAATTCCAGAAAGAATATATAGTCATCTCTGTATAAGTGAATCACGTTGGTGTATATCAAAAACAAACACAACATGGTAAATCAACTATACTCCATTATAAATTTAAAATTGAATTATAGAAAAGAAAAATGATCACTAAATTCGTTTAGTCTCAGTTAACGTGCTAGTGTCACATCCCTGGGCACAGACCCAATTTGGTCCCAAGGCTGGACTGTTGTGGGCCTGAGGACCTCGGGAGGATATGCCAGCTAATTCGACCCCTTGAACATGTAGTACCTGGTCCCCTCTGCATGGGATCACAATCTCCAGATCTAAGTGTGCCCTCATACTACTAAACCAACCCTCTGACACCCAAAGGATGGTGGACTCTCTGGGCTGGATGACATTTGGAAAATCACCTGGTCTCAACATATCCTGGTGTTTGGGTTCCGACCTCCTGACTCCTTCATTAGGGTCATCCAACTCTACAAGACAGCACCCTCAACAGGTGATTTTGCAGGGGTTTATACTTGTTTGGGGGATGAAGGGTAAGGGGGAAGAAGGAATGGGACAGAAGTCCTTACATGTTTGGTCAGGCACATTCTACTCTAATTTAAAACCCAGGAACAGGACTTTCCCTACATCTAAGGTTGTGTCAGTAACCAGAGGGGGACAGTAGAAATCCTGCCGCCTTCTGTTTCCCATAACAACAATTCTAAAACTGGACCTTATAGGCACTTCATATTCACAATGCCTGGGGAGCTGTAAATGACAACAGCCCTCAAGAAATACCTTGGGGTAGGTAATCGAAATAGACTTCAAAACAAGGCAACCTTTCAATAACTCTTTTTCAAGGGGTAAATTTTACTCACACTGTTCAAAAAAAAAAAAGCACATATGAAGATGCTCACCATTGCTTTATGTTAGACAAATGCAAATCAGATGTACAAAGAAATATCACCTGGAACCACTCAGAATAGCCATCCTCACAATGTCTAGAAACAAGAAATGCTTCAGAGGGTGTGGAAAAAAGAGAAACCTACTACTTATTATTATTATTTTTAATCTGCGTTGGGTCTTCGTTGCTGCGTGCGGCTTTTCTATAGTTGCAGCAAGTGGGGGCTACTCATTGTTGTGGTACGCAGCCTTCTGTTTGTGGTGGCTTCTCTTGTTGTGGAGCACAGGCTCTAGGCACACAGGCTTCTGTAGTTGTGGCACGTGAGCTCAGTAGTTGTGGCTCGTGGGCTCTAGAGTGCAGACTCAGTAGTTGTGGCACACGGGCTTAGTTGCTCTGCGGCGTGTGGGATCTTCCTGGGCCAGGGCTCGAACCTGTGTCCCCTGCACTGGCAGGCGGATTCTTAACCACTGTGCCACCAATACTACATTACTGGTGGCAATGCCAATTGGTAACAGTCATTATGGGGCACAGAATGGAGGTTACCAGACTAAGGGGAGACGGGAGGGATAAACTGGAACTTGGGATTGACATATACACACCACTATATATAAAAGAGATAACAAATAAGGGTCTACTGTATAGCACAGGGAACTCTACTCAATACTCTGTAATGACCTGTATGGGAAAGGAATCCAAAAAGGATTGGATATATGTATAACTGCTTCACTTTGCTGTGCAGCAGAAAGTAACACAACATTGTATCAACTATACTCCAAAAAAATTGAAATTGAAATGAAATGAAATGAAATAAAATAAAATAAAATAGAGCTACCAGATGATCCAGCAAGTTCACTCCTGTGCGCATATCTGGAGGAAAGCATAAATCGAAAAGACACATCTTCCCAAATGTTTACTGCAACACTCTTTACAATAGCGAAGACATGGAAGCAACCAAAATGTCCATCAACATATGAATATAGGTAAAGAATATGTGATACATATATATAATGGAATATGACTCAGCCATAAAATAGAAGAAAATAATGCCAATTGCAGTAACATGGATGGACCTAGAGATGATTGTACTAAGTGAAGTAAGTCAGACACAGTAAGACAAATATTGTATGATATCACTTCTAGGTGGAACCTAAAAATTGATACAAATGAACTAACTTACAAAACAGAGGCAGACTCACAGACTTGGAAAACAAACTTATGGTTACCAAAGGGGAAAGGTGGGGGGTAGGGATAAATCAGGAACTTGGGGGAAACATACGAATACTACTATATATAACATAGATAAGCAACAAGGACCTACTGTATAGCACAGGGAACTCTACTCAATATTCTGGGAATACCTTTATCAGAAAAGAATCTGAAAAAGAATGAATATATGCATATGTGTAACTGAATCACTTGCTGTGCAGCTGAAATGAACACAACATTGTAAATCAACTATACTCCAAGAAAATTTAAATTACAAAATAAAGAAAATCACCTATATTTCAAAAGAAAACAAGAATTCCCACATATTTTTATGGCTTGATAGCTTACTGTTTTAGTGCTCAATATTATCCCATTCCCAGAATATATTAATACTATATCATTTCATTCACCTATTGGAGGACACCTTAGTTTCATTCACATTAGTTTCATTCACATTTTGGCAATATTGAACTAGGTGCTATAAATATCCATATGCACGTTTTCATCTGGACGTATGTTTTAAACTACTTTCAGTAAATATCCATGAGAACACTTGCTGGATTGTACAGTAAGGGAATGTTCAACATTATAGCAAGTGTCAATCAGACTACCAAAGTAGCTGTATTATTTTTCATTTCCACCAATAACAAATGACATTTCCTATTGTTCCACATCCCCTACAGAATTTGTTCTTGTCACTGTTCACATTTTAGCCATTCTAATGGCTAAAATCATATGTAATTGTATTGTTAATTTGATTTTTGATGGCAGCATGTAATCTGAATTATTACTCTGTATACTTATATTGCATAGTGTCTATTTTCTTTGGTGAGGTGTCCATAAAGTATATTGGTCCACATTTTATTTAGGCTGCTTTCATTTTTTTCTACCCAATCTGTATTTGTTTTATTTATCTTCATGCCTTATTGCATTAGCAAGGACTTGGAGTAAAATACGGAAAAGGAGTCATGAAAGGGAACATCCTTGCTTTTACCTGAACTTAGTGGAAAAGCTTCATGTTTTTGACCATTAATCATGATGTAAGATAAAAGTGTCCGGTAGATCTTTGTTATCAACTTGAGAAAGCTCCAGTCTATTTCTTTAACTGAGAGTTTTTATGAAGAATGGGTGCTAGATTTTTTTCAAAGTTCTTCTGAATCTATTCATATGCTAATGATTGTCTTTAGGGTATTGATATGATGGATATAATTATTTGATTTTAGAATGTTGAACCAGCCTTGCACTCCTGGGATTATTCCCTCTCATTCATGATATAAAATTCTCTCAAAATATTATTGGATTCGATTTGTTAATATTTTGTTGAGGATTTTTGCATTGATGTTCCTGAGAGATATTGGTCAGTTTTCTTTAATATTCATATGTTCCTCTAAGTTTGGATGTTGTGGATTTAGTGTCAGACATTCATTTGGGGAGATTCTCAGTCGTTTTTTAAAAATATTTTCTGTTCTTTGTTACCTTTATTCTCCTCCTGCTATACCCATTATGTATAGGTCACAGCATTTTCATTGTTCCAAAATTATTGATTACTCTGTTCTGTTGATTTCTTTCCTGCCCATTTTCTCTTTTCTTTTGAGATTTAAAGGTTTCTCTTTATATGTCTTCAAGCTCACAGATATTTCTCCTCAGCCAGCTCTTTGACTGCTAAAACAAAATATGAGAGACTTGGTATTTTATAAACAACAGAATATTTTTGTTTTCTCATAATTGCTGAGGCTGAAAAGTTCAAGAACAAGTTACCAGGGGCTTCCCTGGTGGTGCAGTGGTTAAGAATCTGCCTACCAATAAAGCGGACACAGGTTCGAGCCCTGGTACAGGAAGATCCCACATGCCATGGAATAACTAAGCCCGTGCACTACAAATACTGAGCCGGTACTCTAGAGCCCACAGGCCACAACTACTGAGCCCATGTGCCACAACTACTGAAACCCGCATGCCTAGAGCCCGTGCTCTGCAACAAGAGAAGCCACCCAATGAGAAGCCCGCACACTGCAACAAAGACCCAACACAGCCAAAAAATTAATTAATTAATTAATTAATTTTTTTAAAAAAAGAGCAAGTTGCCAGCTGACTTAGTGTCTGGTGGGGGACCAATATCTGGTTCATAATGTGGGTCATCTTGCTCGGCAATGAAATCATGTGACGGGCATGAGATCTATGTGCTAAATTTATTAGGTCACTAATCCCATGTTTGAGGTCTCTGGCCTCATGACCTAATCACCTCCCAAAAGCCCCACCTCCTAATACCATCAACATGGGAGCTGGGTTTCAAAATTTTTAAATTAGAGGTACAAAATGTTTACACCATAACAGGGACCACAGAGTTAACTGATTTTTCCTTTCATGTTAAAGGTTTGCATGTTTATATTTATTATATAATCCCCAAACCCTTGTTTTTTTTTTAAAGATTCTTTTCCCATATATGCCAGTACACACCATTGAGTAGAGTTCCCTGTGCTATAAAGCAGGTCCTTATCAATACTTATCTATTTTATATATACTAGTATGTATAGGTCAGTCCCAATCTCCCAATTTATCCCTTCCCCACTTATCCCCTGGTAGCCATAAGTTTGTTTTCTATATCCATGACTCTATTTCTGTTGTGTAAATTAGTTCATTTGTACCTTTTTTTTCTTTTTAGATTCCTCATATAAGCAATATCAAATGATATCTGTCTTTCTGTGTCTGACTTGCTTCACTCAGTATAACAATCTCTAGGTCCATCCATGTTGCTACAAAACCGTTCATTGTTAAGGATAACTCTCAATTTTTCCCAGTATCATCAACAATTCTTTCTGTCAGACATGTGATAACACTTTTTAAACAGGGATATTGAGACCAAGGCTCCTGACCTGCAAACAAACAAAACATCATTTATATAGTGAAAATTTTGCACGTCAAAGGATGAAAGCACTTGGTCTAAATCCCTTTGCACCCACTGCTGACAGAGGGCAGAGGAGTTTGAATCACTAACCTTCCTTACGTGCACTTCTTCCTAATGGGGTATTCCATCTAAAACTTATAAGAAGCGGGAATGCATCATGGAACACACCAATCTCTACTACAGATTCTGAAGCAGCAAAAAAACAAAAACAAAAACATGATGAATCCATCCAAAGGGTTCTGTCCACATTGTTACAATAGTTTCCCTCGCACTGTGAACCCTTTTCAAACCCTATCACTTGAACCTACTTTCATTTTTTTCAACAAAAATAATGTTAATCTGCAGTCACATGCTCCATTAATATTACACTATCCCTTGTGCAAGTATATAGGGATTCGAGGAGTTATAGGAGGCTATCATGAGAAGTTGCCTAGAGTAATTAGGACATTTCATTTAATGTTGGCTCTTCTCCCTAAGATGTCTGCTGTCCTCTTCTTTTTGTAGCTACTAGCATTGAGAAAGTGACCAAGATAAGACCCTTCTCTTTTCTTGCCCATGAATGTACCAGTGATGAACCGCACAGACCTTGGTGCTTCCAGAATCCCCTGAACCTACTGACCCTCCAGGCATGGCATGACATAGATAAGGATGGTGATATGTATACTTGTATAGAGCATGCTATAAAATTTTCGAGTCTTCCCTTCCTCATAATTCCAAAGAATAGATTTCTTTGGATTTCTGCTTAATGCTGCTGGAGTCAGTACATAAGTTGAAGAAAGTATCAGGGCACACCAAAAGAGAGGGTAACTGCACAGAAAATACAAGCAGGTATATTTCTGTGTAGTTTCAAGCAGCTTATTTGCTCTATCAACCATGGTGACACGTTGAGCCTTCCTCTTTCTACTAGTAGTACAACAAACATAAAGGATATTTAGGCTGCTTGTTTTATCCCCACCTCTCTCAATTGATCTGCATTCACATATAGGACAATGAAGGGTCCTTTCTACCATCTTAACCAATACTTGAGAACTAGAAAATGTCCAGATTTTTCCAGGGATTATTTTCATATTCCCCAATCAGGCCTATGAAGGAATCTTACCTATTGTGTTTAATGAAGTCATATCTCTGATGGCATCCCATCATCAACAAAACTGGAAAGAAATTTGAAGGGTCTTAGATTTACCATATTTGAAATTCCAATATTTTAGCCTGACAAGTTTTTGGATTTTAGAAAAATATTTTAAATGAGACAAAAAGTCATTTTTATGACACAAAAAGACAGCAATAGTTTTATATTTTTGTCTGTTCCACTTGCACACAAATGTCTCATGGGGTTATGTAAAGCAGTCCTGTTGGGTGCTGTGCATGGTGCAAGTATGGATTAAAGGTTAGGAATCTTAAGCTTCAGTCACCTGAAACTTTTAAATTAGGATGCAAGCAATCCTGTCCAACATTTCAGCAGAGCAAGACACTGTCTTTATTTTATTTGTCAGGTAATTAATCTGTCTTTTTCCCCAAGGAGAGAAACAACTGGCATCTTCCATCAATGTGTTGTACAAAAATCTTTGAACACAGAGTGCAAGCAGAGGCTGATACAAGATGTGAAAATTAAAATGAGAGACCCTTGTGGCATTTTCTCCTAACTTATTGCAATCTCCCATTTAAAATGTGGGAATAATCAATCTTCTGAGGAAAAAGGCCCAAGGCAGGTTTTTGATTCTGTGGAATAATGGGATTGCTAAAGATTTCAGGAGGCAAGACGAATTAGTGAGAATGACCATGAGAAATCAGAGAAAAGTCAGACCCATGGATGAAGTGATGTTTACCTCTGTGAATCAATGAGAAGTAGGAGCAAATGAAAAGAAAGCTGAATACAACATTTTCTGAATAAATGTAACCTTTCAGCTGTCATAGAAAAATTAATACTCACTATGATACAACATATTTAGTTTAGAAAGTTAACTTAAATTTAAAGATTAATAATTAGATTTATTGAAAAAACGAAAACATATTTGTGGTTTAGAATAAATAATGTGTTCTGCTACAGATAAGAAGACTACATAAATAAATAGAAATAAGACTAAATAGGAAAATAACAAATTAGATGTTATTAACATTAAAAACTGACACTCATCTAAAGAAAGAGAAGGACAGACAGAAAGAGAGAAGAACTCATAGCAAGCATATTTAAAAACCCCTAAATAAGAAGTCTTCGGATGTTAAAAAAAAAGTCTTCAATAAGAAGATAATGTAAGAGCAAAAATGGGGAAAATATACCAAAAGATATTTCAAAAAAGAGAGTACAGAATGTTAAGTAAACATATCAAAAGATGCTTGGCTTCTTAGTAGTCAATTAAAAGCAAAAGCATGATACCTTTAATTATCACTCACCAACCAGAAAGTTCAAATGAAAATGACAGGTATCAGGTTTGACAAGAATGTGTATAATCCTTGAATCTCATTCACTGCTGCTGAGGATGAAAAATCATACAAATGAGTGAAGTAAGTCAGAATGAGAAAGACAAATACCGTATGCTAACACATATATATGGAATTTAAGAAAAAAAACTGTCATGAAGAACCTAGGGGTAAGACAGGAATAAAGACACAGACCTACTAGAGAATGAACTTGAGGATATGGGGAGGGGGAAGGGTAAGCTGTGACAAAGCAAGAGATTGGCATGGACATATATACACTACCAAACATAAAATAGATAGCTAGTGGGAAGCAGCCGCATAGCACAGGGAGATCAGCGCGGTGCTTTGTGACCACCTAGAGGGGTGGGATGGGGAGGGTGGGAGGGAGGGAGATGCAAGAGGGAAGAGATATGGGAACATATGTATATGTATAACTGATTCGCTTTGTTATAAAGCAGAAACTAACACACCATTGTAAAGCAATTATACTCCAATAAAGATGTAAAAAAAAAAGAAAAAGAAATATCATACACATTTTGAAAATATTTAGAAATATCTAAAAAGATAAACACATGAAAGCTATGACTCAAAAATTTTACTACTACATGTATACTGAACAATAATTTATACACACACCACCAAAGCTCAAGTTCTAGAATTTTTATACCAGTGCTATTCTCAATAGACACAAACTGAAAATCACTCATATTGTAATACACATTGGAATAAATTAATTAATAGTTAAATATTTACACTATGGAATCCTATGCAACAGTGGCAATGCATGATCACAACAACAGGAAACCATATAGGCATATTCACAAGCAACATAAAATAAAAAAGCCCAATTCAAAAGTGATTTTACTGTGCCATAACATTTATATAAACTACAAAATACAGGTAACATGATATTTTTGTTAGATACAAGAACAATATTAAACCTTAAGGGGAGTCACTAGAATGGGACCAGGGGGCCTCTGAGTATCTGGAAATTTTCTGTGTCTTTATCTAGAAGCTAGGTATAGAGTGTATTCAGATTCTGAATATTCTGAAATTTGTCATTTCCTTACAAACCATGTATGTTTTTAGTTGTTTTTTATACATAACAAAAAGTAAAAACGATAGACTAGGGAAGGTAAATATATTAGCACTTTAATATCCATGCTTTTCAAGGTGGAACTGAAAGGTATTAAATACTTGACATTGTGATTACTTCTTAAAAGGTGAAAATTTGAGATTAATAAATAAGACATACTTCTTCATATATAATCCTCAAACAGGAGGGGTAGAAAGGAGTATTATTATTTTTTAATTAATACAGAATTGTTAAGATAGAAAATAATGAAAACAGACTAGGTTTCAAAAAGAGCACACTGGATTTCCCTGGTGGCACAGTGGGTAAGAATTTGCCTGCCAATGCAGGGGACAGGGGTTCAATCCCTGGTCTGAGAAGATCCCACATGCTGCAGAGCAACTAAGCCCGTGTGCCACAACTACTGAGCCTGCGCTCTAGAGCCAGCAAGCAACAGCTATTAAGCCTGCATGACACAACTACTGAAGCCCATGAACCTAGAGCCCATATTCCACAACAAGAGAAATGACCGCAAGGAGAAGCCCGTGCACCACAACGATGAGTAACCCCTGCTTGACACAACTAGAGAAACCTTGTACAGCAATGAAGACCCAACACAACCAAAAATAAATAAAATTAAATCTTTTGACTTCTGAGATGACTCACTCACGTGGCTGTAGGTAAGAGGCCTCAGTTCCTTGCCACATGGATCTCTCCTTAGGGCTGCTTGAGTGTCCTCATGACATGGCAGCTGGCTGACCCCAGGATGAGTGATCTAGCAGAAACCAAAGCAGAAGCTGCAATGTCTTTCATAACTTTGGAAGCTGCACTTTGTCATTTCTGCAATTTCTTATTAGTTAAACAGTCAGCCCTTTTCAAGTGCGAGGAGCCACTCAGGTACATGAAGACTGGGGGATAATTAGGGGATAATTAGGGCCATCTTGGAGGCTGGCTACCAAAGTGGCTGACTAGTCAAAGACTGAATTTTGTTTTCTTCACTTCTGGAGAGAAAATGGTCAGTGAATATCATTGGTGGTCTTTCAGATGTACCAAAGCTACCTCTTGCTCTCACCCCCAGCCGTGTGGCTGACAGGATCTTGGTGCTCCAGCCGGGTGTCAGGCCTGTGCCTCTGAGTTGGGAGAGCCGAGTTCAGGACATTGGTCTACCAGAGACCTCCGGCACCTTGTAATATCAAATGGCAAAAGCCTCCCAGAGATATCCGTCTCAACGCTAAGACCCAGCTCCACTCAGAGACCAGCAAGATCCAGTGCTGGATATCCCATGCCAAACAACTAGCAAGACAGGAATGCAGGCCCACCCATTAGCAGAGAGGCTGCCTAAAATCATAATAAGGCCACAGACACCCCAAAACACACCACCGGATGTGGACCTGTCAACCAGAAAGACAAGGTCCAGACCCACCCACCAGAACACAGGCACCAGTCCCCTCCATCAGAAAGCCTACACAACCTTCTGAACCAACCTAAGCCACTGGGGGCAGACACCAAAAACAACGGGAACTATGAATCTGCAGCCTGCGAAAAGGAGACCCCAAACACAGTCCCCAAAGCCAAATATGACAGAGAAACACATAGCAGATGAAGGAGCAAGGTAAAATCCCACCAGAACAAACAAATGTAGAGGAAATAGGCAGTCTACTGGAAAAAGAATTCAGAGTAATGATATTAAAGATGATCCCAGGGCTTCCCTGGTGGCGCAGTGGTTGAGAGTCCACCTGCCAATGCAGGGGACAGGGGTTCTTGCCCCGGTCCGGGAAGATCCCACATGCCACAGAGTGGCTGGACCCGTGAGCTATGGCCGCTGAGCCTGCACGTCCGGAGCCTGTGCTCCGCAACAGGAGAGGCCACAACAGTGAGAGGCCTGCATACCACAAAAAAAAAAAAAAAAAAAAAAAAGATGATCCCAAATCTTGGAACTGGAATGGAGAATATACAAGAAACGTTTAACAAGGACCTAGAAGAACTAAAGAGCAAACAAACAATGATGAACAACACAATAAACAGAATTAAAAATGCTCTAGAAGGAAACAATAGCAGAATAACTGAGGCAGAAAAATGGATAAATGACCTGGAAGACAAAAATAGTATAAAAAAGTACTGCAGAGCAGAATAAAGAAAAAAGAATGAAAAGAATTCAGGACAATCTGAGACACCTCTGGGACAACAGTAAACACACCAACATTCGAATATAGGGGTCCCAGAAGTAGAAGAGAAAAAGAAAGAGACTGAGAAAATATTTGAAGAGATAATAGTTGAAAACCCCCCTAATATGGAAAAGGATATCATTAATCAAGTCCAGGAAGTGCAGAGAGTCCCATACAAGATACACCCAAGGAGAAACATGCCAAAACATATATTACTCAAACTATCAAAAATTAAATACAAAGAAAAAATATTAAAAGCAGCAAGAGAAAAACAACAAATAACATACAAGGTAATCCCCAAAAGGTTAACGGCTGATCTTTCAGCAGAAACTCTGCAAGCCAGAAGGGACTGGCAGGACATATTTAAAGTGATGAAAGGGGAAAAGCTACAACCAAGATTACTCGACCCAGCAAGGATCTCATTCAGATTTGACAGAGAAATTAAAACCTTTACAGACAAGCAAAAGCTAAGAGAATTCAGCAACACCAAACCAGCTTTACAACAAATGCTAAAGGAACTTCTCTAGGCAGGAAATACAAGAGAAGGAAAAGACCTACAATAACAAACCCAAAACAATTAAGAAAATGGTAATAAGAACATACATATCAATAATTACCTTAAATGTAAATGGATTAAATGCTCCAACCAAAAGACATAGACTGGCTGAATGGATCCAAAAACATGACCGGCAAATATGCGGTCTACAAGAGACCCACTTCAGACATAGAGACACATACAGACTGAAAGGGGATGGAATAAGATATTCCATGCAAATGGAAATCAAAAGAAAGCTAGAGTAGCAATTCTCATATCAGACAAAAAAGACTTTAAAATTAAGACTATTACAGGAGACAAAGAAGAACACTACATAATGATCAAGGGATCAATCCAAGAAGAAGATATAACAATTGTAAATATTTATGCACCCAACATAGGAGGTCCTCAATACATAAGGCAAATACTAACAGTCATAAAAGGGGAAATCGACAGTAACACAATCATAGTAGGGGACTTTAGCACCCCTCTTTCACCAATGAACAGATCATCCAAAATGAAAAAGAAAGAAACACAAGCTTTAAATGATACATTAAACAAGATGGACTTAATTGATATTTATAGGACATTCCATCCAAAAACAACAGAATACACTTTTTCTCAAGTGCTCGTGGAACATTCTCCAGGATAGATCATATCCTGGGTCACAAAAAAAGCCTTGGTAAATTTATGAAAATTGAAATCGTATCAAGTATCTTTTCTGACCACAATGCTATGCGACTAGATATCAATTACAGGAAAAGATCTGTAAAAAATACAAACACATGGACGCTAAACAATACACTACTTAATAACCAAGACATCACTGAAGAAATCAAAGAGGAAATAAAAAAAATACCTAGAAACAAATGACAATGAAAACATGAAGACCCAAAACCTATGGGATGCAGAAAAAGCAGTTCTAAGAGGGAGGTTTATAGCACTACAATCCTACCTCAAGAAACAAGAAACATCTCAAATAAACAAGCTAACCTTACACCTAAAGCAATTAGAGAAAGAAAGAAAAAAAATGTCAGCAGAGGAAAGAAATCATAAACATCAGATCAGAAATAAATGAAAAAGAAATGAACAAAACAACAGCAAAGATCAAAAACACTAAAAGCTTGTTCTCTGAGAAGATAAACAAAATTGACAAACCATTAGCCAGACTCATCAAGAAAAAAAGGAAGGCTCAAATCAATAGAATTACAAATGAAAAAGGAGAAGTAACAACTGACACTGCAGAAATACAAAGGATCATGAGAGATTACTGCAAGCAACAATATGCCAATAAAATGGACAACCTGGAAGAAATGGACAAATTCTTAGAAAAGCACAAGCTTCCAAGACTGAACCAGGAAGAAATAGAAACTATAAACAAACCAATCCAAAGCACTGAAATTGAGACAGTGATTAAAAATCTTCCAACAAACAAAAGCCCAGGACCAGATGGCTTAACAGGCAAATTCTATCAAACATTTAGAGAAGAGTTAACACCTATCCTTCTCAAACTCTTCCAAAATACAGCAGAGGGAGGAACTCTCCCAAACTTATTCTATGAGACCACCATCTCCCTGATACCAAAACCAGACAAAGATGTCACAAAGAAAACTACAGGCCAATATCACTGATGAACATAGATGCAAAAATCCACAGCAAAATACTAGCAAACAGAATCCAACAGCTCATTAAAAGGATCATACACCAAGATCAAATGGGGTTTATCCCAGGGATGCAAGGATTCTTCAATATATGCAAATCAATGTGATACACCATATTAAAAAACTGAAGGATAAAAATGATATGGTCATCTCAATAGACACAGAAAATGCTTTAGACAATATTAAACACCCATTTATGATAAAAAAAAAAAACTCCAGAAAGTAGGCATAGAGGGAACTTTCTTCAACATAATAAAGGCCATATATGACAAACCCACAGCCAACATCGTTCTCAATGGTGAAAAAGTGAAACCATTTCCACCAAGATCAGGAAAAAGACAAGGTTGCCCACTCTCACCACTATGATTCAACACACTTTTGGAAATTTTAGCTACAGCAACCAGAGAAGAAAAAGAAATAAAGGGAATCCAAATCGGAAAAGAAGAAGTTAAGCTCTCACTGTTTGCAGATGACATGATACTATACATAGAGAATCCTAAAGATGCTACCAGAAACCTACTAGAGTTAATCAATGAATCTGGTAAGGTTGCAGCATACAAAATTAATGTACAGTTATCACTTTCATTCCTATACACTAAAGATGAAAAATCTGAAAGAGAAATTAAGGAAACACTCCCATTTACCACTGCAACATAAAGAATAAAATACAGGAATAAACCTACCTAAGGAGACAAAAGTCGTTTACTCAACAAACTATAAGATACTGATTAAAGAAATCAAAGATGACTCAAACAGATAGAGAGATATACCATGTTCTTGGATTGGAAGAATCAACATTGTGGAAATGACTATACTACCCAAAGCAATCTGCAGATTCAATGCAATCCCTATCAAACTACCAATGGCATTTTTCAGAGAACTGGAACAAAAAATTTCACAATTTGTATGGAAACACAAAAGACCCCGAACAGCCAAAGCAATCTTGAGAAGAAAAACAGAACCGGAGGAATCAGGCTCCCTGACTTCAGAAAATACTACAAAGCTACAGTAGTCAAGACAGTATGGTACTGGCACAAAACCAGAAAGATAGATCAATGGAACATGAGGGAAAGCCCAGAGATAAACCCATACACATATGGTCACATTATTTATGATAAAGGAGGCAAAAATATACAATGGAGAAATCACAGCCTCTTCAATAAGTGGTGCTGGTAAAACTGGGCAGCTACAGGTAAGAGAATGAAATTAGAAAATTCCCTAACACCATACACAAAAATAAACTCAAAATGGATTAAAGATCTAAATGTAAGGCCAGATACTATAAAACTCTTAGAGGAAAACATAGGCAGAACACTCTATGACATAAATCACAGCAAGATCCTTTTTGACCCACCTCCTAGAGAAATGGAAATAAAACAAAAATAAACAAATGGACCTAATGAGACTTAAAAGATTTTGCACAGCAAAGGAAAACATAAACAAGACGAAACGACAACCCTCAGAATGGCAGAAAATATTTGCCAACGAAGCAACTGACAAAGGACTAATCTCCAAACTTTACAAGCAGCCCATGCAGATCAATATCAAAAAAACAAACAACCCAATCCATAAATAGGCAGAAGACCTAAATAGACATTTCTCCAAAGAAGATATACAGACTGCCAACAAACACATGAAAGAATGCTCAACATCACTGATCATTAGACAAATGCAAATCAAAATTAAAATGAGGTATCACCGCACACAGGTAAGAATGGCCATCATCAAAAAAATCTACAAACAATAAATGCTGCAGAGGTGTGGAGAAAAGGGAACCCTCTTGCACCGTTGGTGGGAGTGTAAATTGATACACCCACTATTGAGAACAGGATGGAGGTTCCTTAAAAACCTAAAAATAGAACTACCACTACCATATGACACAGCAATCCCACTACTGGGCATATACCTGGAGAAGACCATAATTCAAAAAGAGTCATGTTCCACAGTGTTCACTGCAGCTCTATTTGCAATAGCCAGGACATGGAAGCAACCTAAGTGTCCATCGACAGATGAAGGGATAAAGAAGATGTGGCACATATATACAATGGAATATTACTCATCCATAAAAACAAATGAAATTGAGTTATTCATAGTGAGGTGGATGGACCTAGAGTCTGTCATACAGAGTGAAGTAAGTCAGAAAGAGAAAAACAAATACTGTATGCTAACACATATATATGGAATCTAAACAAAAAGAAAAAAAATGGCTTGGAAGAACCTAGGGGCAGGACAGGAATAAAGACACAGACGTAGAGAATGGACTTGAGGACATGGGGAGGGAGAAGGGTAAGATGGGATGAAGTGAGAGAGTGGCATGGACTTATATATACTACCAAATGTAAAATAGATGGCTAGTAAGAAACAGCTGCATAGCACAGGGAGATCAGTTCAGTGCTTTGTGACCACTTAGAGGGGTGGGATAGGGAGGGTGGGAGGGAGACGCAAGAGGGAGAAAATATGGGGATATATGTATATGTATAGCTTGTTCACTTTGTTATAAAGCAGAAACTAACACACCATAGTAAAGCAATTATAGTCCAATAAGATGTTATAAATAAATAATTTATGCCCCCCCCAAATTAAATTTTTAAAAATAAATAAATAAAAAACAGCACTCGACAACATGGTAACTCTAAACCTAAGTATTTTCAGTACTATAGTAAATGTAACTGGATTAATATCTCCTATTAAAGTGTAATTTTTTATATTATGCGCAACTAAATTTTTTTCACAATATACAGGTAAAATAAAAGAATTACGTTAGAAAGAAGAAAACATTCCATGTATTTTAAAACAATAAGCATATAATATCATGCTTATAATAAGCATAAAAAAGCATATATAATATCATATAATATATAAGCATATAATACCATGCTTATAATAAGCATATAATAAGCACCTTAGATAAAATAGTCTTTAAGTTCAGAACAATTTGTCATTATTGTAATTAGTATTATTAGCCCAATTTCTTAAAAATATTGCAATACATTTTCTATTTGAAAAAATATTTTAATATTTTTTTCTTCACTCTTTTGTGGTCTAATACATGGTAAGTATTTAGGTGCTAACATAACCTAAAAATACATGTTGTTTTTTTTACAGCCGAACAAAACTGAATCAAGAAGAAATAGATACCTTGAACATACTGATCACTAAAAGCAAAATACAATCTGTAATTAAAAAAACCTCCCTACCAACAAAAGTCCAGTATCAGATGGTTTCACAGGCAAATTCTTCCAAATATACAAAGCAAAACTTACACTGATTCTTCTCAAACTCTTCAAAAAGGTTGAAGAGTAAAGAATACTTCCAAAGACATTCTATGAAGCCACCATCACCCTGATATCAAAAACAGATGGGGGGGGACTTCCCTGGTGGCACAGTGGTTAAGAATCCGTCTGCCAATGCAGGGGACATAGGTTCGAGCCCTGGTCTGCGAAGATCCCACATGCTGCGGAGCAACTAAGCCTGTGTGCCACAACTACTAAGCCTGCGCTCTACAGCCCAGAAGCCACAACTACTGAGCCTGATAGCCACAACTGCTGAAGCCCGCGCACCTAGAGCCCATGCTCTGCAACAAAAGAAGCCACTGCAATGAACAGCCTGCACAGCACAATGAAGAGAAGCCCCCACTCGCCACAACTAGAGAGAGCCCGTGCACAGCAACGGACACCCAATGCATCCAAAAATAAAGAAAGAAATCTACTAAAACAAGCAAACAAACAAACAAAAATACAGAGGGGGACTTTTCTAGTTGTCCAGCAGTTAAGATTTCGCATTCCAGTGCGGGGGGGGGCAGATTCAATCCCTCATGGTGGAGCTAAGATCCCACATGCCTCACAAACAAGAAACCAAAACATAAAACAGAAGCAATATTGGAACAAATTCATTAAAGACTTTAAAAAAAACACAGAAAGAAAGACACTACCAAAATAAGAAAACTGAAGACCAATATCTTTGATAAATATAGATGCAAAAATTCTCAACTGAATATTAGAAAACCGAATCTGACAACACATAAGAGGATCATACACCATGACCAAATTTGATTCACCCCAGTGTCACAAAGTTGTTTCAACATATGCAAATCAATCAACATGATACACCCCATCAAATACAAAATACAAAACAAATGATCATCTCAACAGATGCCGAAAACGCATTTGAAAAACTTCAACATCCATTGATGATAAAAAACACTTACCAGGGCTTCCCTGGTGGCGCAGTGGTTGAGAGTCCGCCTGCCGATGCAGGGGACACAGGTTCATGCCCCTGTCCAGGAAGATCCCACATGCCGCAGAGCGGCTGGGCCCGTGATCCATGGCCACTGAGCGTGCGCGTCCGGAGCCTGTGATCCGCAACGGGATAGGTCACTACAGTAAGAGGCCCATGTACCGCAAAAAAAAAAAAAAAAAAAAACCACTTACCAAAGTGGGTATAGAGGAAACATATCTCAACATAATAAAAGCTATTTATGACAAACCCACAACCAATATAATACTCAATGTTCATAGGCTGAAAGCCTTCCCCCTAAAATCTGGAAGAAGACAAGGAGGCCCACTCTCACCTCTTCTCTTCAACATAGTATTGGAAGTCCTAGCCACAACAATCAGACAAGAAAAAGAAATAAAATCTAACCACATTGGAAGAGAAGAGGTAAAGTTGTCATTATATGCAGATGACATGATAATATATATAAAGGAAACCCTAAAAGTTCCACACAAAAACTACTAGAACTGATAAACAATTCCACAAAGTAGCAGGATACAAGATAACATACATAAATTGGCTGCATTTCTTGGTTTTTCTTTTTCTTTTTTTAATTTATTTTGGCTGCATTGGATCTTCATTGCTGTGCACGGGCTTCCTCTAGCTGTGGCCAGTGAGGGCTAGTCTTCATTGTGGTGCACAGGCTTCTCATTGCAGTGGCTTCTCTTGTTGCGGAGCACGGGCCCTAGGCACGCGGGCTTAAGTAGTTGTGGCACATGGGCTCAGTAGGCTCACGGGTTCTAGTGTGCAGGCTAAGTACTTGTGGCACACAGGTCTAGTTGCTCCACGGCATGTGAGATCTTCCTGCACCAGGGCACAAACCTATGCCCCCTGTATTGGCAGACGGATTCTCAACGATGGAGCCGCCAGGGAAGTCCCTGGATGCATTTCTTTACACTAACAATGAAATATCAGAAAGGAAATGTAAACAAGCAATCCTTTTTAAAATGGCATCAAGAAAATAAAATACTTAGGAATAAACCTCACCAAGGAGGTGAAAGACTTATATGTTTAGAACTACAAAACATTAGTAAAGGAAACTGAAGATGATTCAGAGAAATGGAAAGACATCCCACGCTCTTGGATGGGAAGAATTAAAACTGTTAAAATGGCTATACTACCCAAAGCAATCTACAGATTTAATGTGATTCCTATCAAATTGCCCATGACACTTTCCCCAGAACTAGAACAAATAATCCTAAAATATATCTGGAACCATAAAAAGTCAGAACTGTCAACACAATCCTGAGGAAAAAGAAAAAAGCAGGAGGCATAACCCTCCTAAACTTCAGACAATACTACAAAGTTACAGTAATCAAAACCGCATGGTATTGGCACAGAAAGAGATACATGGATCAATGGAATGGAATAGAGAGCCCAGAAATAAACCCACACACCTATGGTCAATTAACCTTCGACAAAGGAGGCAAGAATATACAATGGGGAAAAGATAGTCTGTTCAGCAAGTGGTGTTTTTAAAGTTGGACAGCCGTATTCAAATCAGTGAAGTCAGAACATACCCTCACACCATACACAGAAATAAACTCAAAACGGCTTACATGCTTAAATATAACATAGGACATCTTAAAACTCCTAGAAGAGAACATAAGCAAAACATTCTCTGACATAAATCATACCACAGTTTTCCTAGGTAGTTCTCCCTAGGCAGTAAAAATACAGTAAGTCACCTACATAAGCACCTTCAAGTTGCAAACTTTCAAAGATGCAAACGTCCATTTGCATGTCCAATTCGCATGTAAGTTAGTTCACGTGTCTGGCATACATTGTCATGTGCGTACATCCTCTATAAGTGGTTGTGCTTTTGTGTTCTTTACAGTACTGTATAGAGTACAGTAGTACAGTACCTTTATTTCAAGCCCAAGATGTCTGGAAGCAAGTGTAAAAGCACCGGTGATGTAGCTGGTACTGTTAAGAAGGGCCAAACGATAATGATGGAAACAAAAGTGAAAGTAATTGAGAGAGTGGAGCGAGGCAAAAAGATGTTAGACATCGCTCATTCTTATAACATGAATCATTCAATCATTGGCACGAATCTAAAGAACAAGGACAAGATCACGGAACATGTGAAGTCTGCTGTGCTGATGATGTTGACAAAATATTGAAGAAGCATGGAAAAGTGATGGAGGAGATGGAGAAACTTCTCAGTGTGCAGATGCAGGATCAACATTAGCGCTGAGTCCTGCTCAGCTTAATGCTGATTCAAGAGAAAGCTAAAAGGCTTTATGAAGACTTGAAGAAGAAACACGGCAAACCATCAGAGGGCACGTCTTTTAATGCCAGCCATGGCTGGTTTCATCGGTTCAAGGCTAGAGCC
Organism: Lagenorhynchus albirostris; assembly: GCF_949774975.1. Lineage (NCBI taxonomy): Eukaryota > Metazoa > Chordata > Mammalia > Artiodactyla > Delphinidae > Lagenorhynchus > Lagenorhynchus albirostris. The sequence goes on along the minus strand of NC_083107.1, from coordinate 45,527,832 downwards.
AACCTTCACAATGTAAAAGTTAAGTGGAGAGGCAGCAAGTGCAGATAGGGTAGCTGTCCGGGAACTTCCGGAAACACTTTGAGAAATTATTGATGATGGTGTGTATTTACCCAACCAGGTTTTTAATGTGGATGAGACACAACTGTACTGGAAGAGGATGCCAGACCGAAGTTACATCAGTAAGGAGGAAAAGTTGATGCCGGGCTGTAAAGCAGCAAAGGATAGGCTAACTGTTGTTTGGTGGCAATGCTTCCGGTGAACTGAAGCTGAAGCCTCTCTTAGTTTATCATTCAGAGAACCCAAGAACCCTTAAAAACACAGCCAAGGGCTCTCTTCCTGTTGCGTGGAAGCATAACCCCAAATCCTGGATTACACAGGCCACGTTCCAGGACTGGTTTACCAGCACTTTATCCCAGATGTAGAGAAATATTGCTTGGAGAAGGACGTTCCAGCAAAACATTCTTTTGCTGCTCAACAGTGCTCTGCGCCACCCCCCATCCATGGATGACTTTCATCCCAACGTCAAAGTAGTGCATCTGTCACCGAATACTACGTTGCTCATCCAACCTATGGACCAGGGAGTTAGAGCGACTTTCAGGAAATATTATTTATGTCACACTTTTTGTCAGGCAGTAAAGGTAAGTGACAAATCAGGAACAACCTAGGGACAACTTTGGAAGGACTATAACATCTAAAAGACCATAAAAATATTGACTTTGCATGGTGTGAAGGTATGGTGGTCACCATGAATGGGGTTTGGAGGAACCTTTGCCCACAGTTCATGATTTTTGTGGATTTGAGAAGGTAGATCAGAAGTCTGAAGAAGCCTTCAGCAACGTAGTGACCCTCAGCGAGAAGCTGGAGCTAGATCTGCAAGAGGACGATTTCACTGAACTCCTTGCTGTGCAACATGAGGAGCTTACTGATGGAATTGGAGGCCCAGAGAAAGGAAGAAGAGGGACAGGAGGAAGAAGAAGTAACTGAAGAACTGAAGAGATTCACGACACAGAAAATGGCAAGGGAATCTTCTTTATTTGAGGAAGCACTGTTAGTTTTTGAGGCACAGGACCTGAACCTAGAATGGTACCCAAAGGTGGCAGCAGCCATTCAGAATGCAATCCAGTGCTACCTTGTCATCTATGATGAGAAAAAAAGAGCTACGACTCAGACATCAATGGATCATTTTTTCAAGAGGGTAGATAGAATTAAATCCAGCAAGGAACCAGAACTTGTGCCATCAACGTCAGGTATGAGTGAAATGGCAGCTTGACCTCTGTCTCCTACTGTTGATAATCCTTCACCTCTACCTTCTCCCACTTCCTCTCCCTCCTCTAATTAGTAACTCTTCTCGCCTGTTCCCTCGATGCCAGCCCAAGTATCCCAGCTGCTGTACTGTATTACTGTGCTTTTCAAGTTACTGTACTGTAAGATTTGAAATGTTTTCTTTATTTTTGTGTTTGTTTTTTATGTATTGTTTGCGTGAAGAGTATTATAAACCTATTACGGTACAATACCATATAGCCAACTTTGTAAGATGGGTACCTAGGCTAAGTTTGTTGCACTTACAAACAAATTGGACTTACAAATGCACTCTTGGAAGAGAACTTGTTCATATGTAGGGGACTTACTGTAAAAGCAAAAAAGAAACAGGATCTAATCAAACTTATAAGCTGTTGCACAGCAAAGGAAACCATAATCAAAATGAAAATACAACTTTGGACTGGGAGAAAATATGAGCAAATGATGAGACTGACAAGGGCTTAACTTCCAAACTTTACAAACAGCTCATACAACTCAATAACAAAATAACAAATAACTCAATGGAAAAATGGGTAGAAAACCTAAAGAAACATTTCTCCAAAGAAGACATACAGATAGCCAATAGGCACATGAAAAGATGCTCATCATCACTAATTATTAGAGAAATGCAAATCCAAATTACAATGAGGTATCACTTCACACTGATCAGAATGGCCATCATTAAAAAAATCTACAATTAACAAATGCTGGATGGGGTATGGAGAAAAGGGAACTCTTATACACTGTTGGTGGCCATGTAAGTTGATGCAGCCACTATGGAAAACAGTATGGAGGTTCCTCAAAAAAACTATAAAGAGAGTTGCCATATGATCTAGCAATCCCACTTGTGGACATATATCTAGACAAAACTATAATTCAAAAAGATACATAAAACCCTATGTTCATTGCAGCAGTATTTATAATAGCCAACACACGGAAACAACCTAAATGTTCATTGAAAAATGAATGTATAAAGAAGGTGTGGTATATGTATACAATAGATATTACTCAGACATAAAAAAAGAATGAAATAATGCCATTTGCAGCAACATGGATGGACCTAGAGATAATGATACTAAGTGAAGTAAGTCAGAAAGAGAAAGACAAATTCCATATAATATCACTTATATGTGTAATTGAAAACAGGCCACAAATGAACACGTCAGTGAAAAAGAAACAAACACACAGATATAGAAAACAGAGTTGTGGTTGCCAAGAAGAGAGTGATGGAAAGATTGGAAGTTTTGGAATAGCAGAAGCAAACTATTCTACATAGGATGGACAAACCACAAAGACCTACTGTATAGAAGAGAAAACTATATTCAATATCCTGTGATAAACCATAATGGAAAAGAATATATATATATATATATATATATATATATATATATATATAACTGAATCACTTTGCTGCACAGCAGAAATTAATACAACAATGTATAAAGGCTGCAGAGGGTGTGGAGAAAAGGGAACCCTCTTGCACTGTTGGTGGGAATGTAAACTGATACAGCCACTATGGAGAACAGTATGGAGGTTCCTTAAAAGCTAAAAATAGAACTACCATATGACCCAGCAATCCCACTACTGGGCATATACCCGGAGAAAACCATAATTAAAAAAGATACATGTACCAGAATGTTCACTGTAGCACTTTTTACAATAGCCAGGACATAGAAGCAACCCAAATGTCCATTGACAGATGAGTATATAAATCAGATGTGGCCCATATATACAATGGAGTATTACTCAGCCATAAAATGGAACAAAACTGAGTTATCTGTAGTGAGGTGGTTGGACCCAGAGTCTGTCATACAGAGTGAAGTAAGTCAGAAAGAGAAAAACAAATACTGTACGCGAACACATATATATGGAATCTAGAAAAATGTTACTGACGAACGTAGTGACAGGGCAGGAATAAAGACACAGATGTAGAGAACGGACTTAAGGACACAGGGCAAAAGGGGGGACAGGGATATAGTGAGAGAGTAGCACTGACATATATACACTACCAAATGTAAAAGAGCTAGTGGTAAGCTGCCGCATAGCACAGGGAGATCAGCTCGGGGCTTTATGTCCCCCACAGGGGTGGGATAGGGAGTGTGGGAGGGAGCCTCAGGAGAGGGGGATATGGGGATATATATATACATATAGGTGATTCACTTTGTTGTAAAGCAGAAACTAATACAGTGTTATAAAGCAATTATACTCCAATATACATGTATTTAAAAGAACCCACAAAATTGTAAATCAACTACACTAGAAAATATTTCTTAAGTGCAAAAGATTTTTTGAATCTAAGTTTTATTGTGTGTGTGTACCACAGGTTCAATATATATGAATTATGTCAAATTCATTGTTTTTCAAAATAAAAAATTTTTGATATTCTACGTCAGCTTCATTATATAAACACAGAAAAACTATATTATTTTTTCTAAAGTTCAGAAATAGCCATTTTGCTCATTCAGTATGCTATAAACCACTAACTGTTAAAAAGGGATTCGTGACCTCTTCCTTCCAAAGAAATATTTCTGCACTCACACAAGTTTAATAGAATGTTCCGCCATGAACTGACTTCCCACCTTAGAGACACCAGATTTGCATCCTGAAATCTATTTCTTGCAAGAATGTCCAATTAGCATCCTAGCATTACAGAAAAGAAATGCTTTTTTCCAGATCTCAAATTCCATACAATTTTATCAAGACATCATGTATTTTTTTTCACACACACAGACTGTATTTTATATTTACAAAGATAAATCAACTGACACCAAGCATTGTAAATGGATGACCACAACAAAAGCAACAATGACTGCAATTACCAAACATGAAACACACTCACACTAGGTCATAATACTGACATTCAGTCCAGGAATCCTCCACTGTAAGAGCTCCTTTACTTTGCAGTGAAAGATATCATGTATTTTTAAATTATCAGAACTCACCTGAGATCTTCAAAAATCAACAGAAACATAATTTTGTGTTCTCTTTCATTTATTCTGGTTCTAAGTGGTCATTTCTAAACGAAAGTATTTAAGTATGTTAACGTCATCTTATAACATCATATTTCAAATGACTACCGTCTCTCCAAAGATGAAATATGAAGAACTCATAATTAGGCTCTCCAAAGATTTACTCTCTGAATCTGTATTACCCTTCTGCTAAACTCCACACTGTTCATTATTCTCTGAGAATATTCTTTTTTCTTGTATGGCCATCACATGCTCTTTCATTTCATGAAGTGTTTTCCTACAACTTTATGCCTAGTTTATTTCTGAGAATATGCATTATTTCTGATTGATATTTATAGACACAAAGACTTCTCTATAATTCCCTGTGAGTTTCAAGAACTCCTTTTTTTTTTAATACCTAGATTCTGAAGCTCTCCACAAAGCATTACTAAAATTGCATTTACGTAAGTATCTACATATTAATCACACAATGCATTTACAATTGTATTATGCTTTATTGCTAATTTCGGAGCATAAATGTAGCTGTCTTATTTACCACCCTCTTGGAAATCACTTTAATATTTGCACTTAGGACTTGAAAGAGAATGGACAAATAAAAACCCGAAGAATACAATTTATATATTTCTCATAAAATTAGGTGATTATCTAACCTTTAGCCAGAAAAAAGAAGAGCCCAGATACTCTGCAGGCATGATACTCGAGAATGTGTGGTCTTCCACCAGGAAACCATGCAGTAATCCATGTGGCAGAGTTTACCTGTGACCAGCTGGGATAAGTGACCTATGCATTCCTTACATGCAACATATCAGGAGTGGAAAAAGGGAATTTGTCAGTTGTGGCAATAAGTATAATGAAGATTTGTAGCAGGTCATGCTCATATATTCAACACAAGTACAATCAAAATTTTGCTCAATTCTGGTAGATCTAAGTCTCTATCTGTTACCTCTTTAACGAGGAAATGTCAGAACTGACTTACAAAAAAAAAGTGTGTTGTTTGTTTGTTTTAATTGCAGTCACGGTGAGTAAGACATAGCTCAGAACAGCTAATGTGACTTAGTGATTCTCTTATCAGGAAATACAGGTTCTACTTCCCTGTTTATTCTCCACATCCTGTAGTAAGTTAAGTTTCAATGAAAGATAAATCTACAGGGCGAAAAAGAAAAGAAAATTTTCATGTGTTGATAAGATCATTCTGACAGGTTTTACCACGTAGGTCAGTGTTTCTGGCGATGGACACAAGCCAGAGCTCCCTACTCTGACATTTTCACTGATGTCATTCCCCTTGATCCTCAATTTGAAAGTGGATAAATATGTTTTCTATGTTTTCTTCTTTAAGAAATTAAATAATGAATGCTTTCTAGACATGATCCTCTAATGATTTTCAGTCAATGGTCATCAACAGAGGAAAAGCACAGAATCTCATCCCCACAGAAGGGTGACATTCAGTCAGGTAAGAAAATTCTCCCCGAAATCAGAGCTTCATCTTTAACATGCAGTCAGAGGCTTCCACAGGTTCTTCATCACTCCGCACTCAGCCCTACCATATGGGATTGGCTTTAAGAATCTCACATCAGATGACTGACAAACATGTCATAGTACACTGATGTGGTACCAGATCCTGCCTCTCTAATTGCAATATTCTAGGATATTTCCTGGAGCCGTCTACTCTATACAGGTACACTTCCAAGTAGAAACAGAAACTTTGATTCTCACTGGGACCCCTGCTCTGTCCAACCAACCTCTCTAGAAATATGATGTTCTAATCTCTCCTGATTAGAACATTTCAAGGTCTCTCCCTATGCTAATTTACTAAAGGTAAAAGAGAAACAAGAAAAAGCAAATTATGCAGGGAGCAATATATAAGATTCCTTTACTTAATGTATTTATCTGATATACCCAAATATTGAGAAATATAGATTCATTTCATAATGGTCAAGAAAAGAGGAGGAGGAACCTCCATGCCAGCAGTATATATAAAATGGAATCAATATTGCATAAGCTCCAGCTTAAGCTTAGCTATGAGGTACTAACTCTTCTCATAAAGAAGCAATAGTTCTCCATCATTTGAAGCACACTGAGGACTCAGACAGCTGGACACTGAGGGTGTAGTCTCCTCACTCGAATTCTGTACCTGCATCACAGAGCAATGAAATATTCCCAAAGAATTATTAAGGATGAGGTGGGGAGCCGAAATAAAAAAGATGAATCCATAGTCTGCCCTACCATCTGTTCTGCGGGTTATTACCACCATCGTGGCCCAATATGACCTTCCCACTTTTCTCTGGGCCTCGCTACTTTCCACCTCCATCCTCTCATTGTATCTTACCTACACTTGGAAACGACTCTACTTTTTCCACTTATCTTTATCAACAAATAATCCAAAGACCAACTTTGTATATAACTCCTTAGAAACCTCAGGTCTGACTCAGTAATACATAACCTCCGAAGTCCAAAGTTTTCCTAATTCCATTTATTATTTTTTTTCTAATTTCCATGTACTTACACTCTCTGGACCTCCACTGTTCTCAGGTTCGTCTTCCCTGCAAAATCTGTCAACCTAGACATAGACTTAAGTACCACCCTCTAATTATCTCCTAGGGAATCCAGTTTTTAAAAATGCCTCAGCAAGCCTTATGGACTTTATTAAAGACTCTTTGAGATAACCCATGGGAGATAGCAGTACACCCACAGATATCTATTTAATACACCCTCAGAGTATTTTTTTTCTTTTTTATAAAGTCTCTTCTGTCCAATGAAGACTCTCAGCTCTTCTTCTTCAACATATGCAGTGTCTCCCCCTTCTGATTACCCTCTGCTCTATCCCAGGGTCACTCCCTTTCCTGATATTACATTCTTTCTCAATTTTGTATGTTAGTAAAATCAAATAACATAAAATATAACATGTGAATTATTATAAAGTGCACCGTTCAGTGATATTAAATACATTCATATTACTGGGCGAGGAACATCACCATTTATCTAATTCTTTTCTACGTTTTAAAACTGTAACTCTATGTCCTTTAAACATAACTTTCCTTTTTGTTCCATAACCACCTGAAAAGCATCATTACCCTCCCAATTTCTATGGTTTTGACTACACTAAGTACCCCATATAATTGAAATAAGTAGTTGTATTGTTACGACTCACTAAAAGTCACAAAAATGGCATTTTGGTAGCTAAATTTCCTCAAGATTCATCCACGTTGTAGCATATTCCTAGATCTTTTCCTTCCTAACAGTGAACAATATTGTATTATATGGGTATACCACACTTTGTTTATCCAGGAACTAGTGGATGAACACTTAGGTTGCTTTCGTATTTTAGCTACTGTGATTATTACTGCTCTAAACACTGGAGTACTAATATTTCTTTAGGACCCTGATTTCAATTCCTTTGGGTATACCTCATAGTAAAATTCCTGGATCATATAGTAATTCTATTTTTCAATATCTGAAAACTTGCCATACTCTTTTGCAAAGCAACTGTATCATTCTACCTTCCCACTGACACAGCACAATGCTTCCAACTCCCTCACATCCTCAGCAATACTTGTTTTCTCCTTGTGTATGTGTCTGTGTGCTTGTGTGTGTATGCATGCACACAAATATATAAACATGCATTTAGTGATATGGAGCATCTATTCAAGTGCTTAGTCATTTGTACATCTTTCTGAAGAACCATCTATTCAAGTCTTTTATCCATTTTTGAATCAGGGTGTTTGCTTTTTGTTGAGTTGTAGGAGTTCTCTGTATATTCTGAATAGAAATCTCTTGTCAGATAGATGGCTTTCAAATATTTTCTCCTATCTTGTGGGTTGCCACTTTATTCTGTTTACATTTCTTTGATACACATTTTTTTAATTATGTACTGCAAATAGTTTATTTTTTTGTTAGCTGTACCTCTGTTTTTCCTTCATTTCATATTGAGGAAAACACTGCCAAATCCAATGTCATGAAGCTCTTGTCCTGTGTCTTCTTCTAGAACTTTTTATTTTATTAGGTCTTATATTTAGTTTCTTAATACGTTTCCATTAATTTTTGCATATGATGTTAGGTAAGGGTCCATCTTCCTTCTTTTGCATGTTGACAACAAGACTTCTCAGCACCATTTGTTGAAAATACTATCCTTCCTACTTTGAAAAGTCTTGGCAACTTGTCAAAAATCATTTGGCCATATATCAGGGTTTATTTCTGGGTATTCTATTCTATTCTATTAGCCTTGAATAAGGGAGAAAATAGTATAACCTATCCAGGTTGATGAAGAACATAAAGACAGACCAGGACTAAGAATTAGGAGGGCAATATAAAACAGCAGGGAGTAAAAGTGTGAGAGAAGATCTTGTATTTGCAAGTTCATGGAAATATGATCATGTTAAACCACTAAATGCTTGACTTTGAACAATACGGTAAATGTGCTAGCAAGAAACATAACACTTAGCCATCTCTGGGAAATATACTATGGGCATAAAGATAAAATACATACAAATATATTAAAAAGGGAAGGGTTTTCATGGTGTGAGAATATTGTGGGATTTGAAATACAATTTACTTCTGTTCTACCATTGTCTCTAAAATTTATCAAAGTGTATATACAAGCAATTCCAATTCCGGTAATGTGCTTGACAGGTTTATATATGAACTTCAGCAGACCAGTAAATGTACATTCATAGTAGGACTGTTCTCTAATCCAAAAAACAAAACACAAAAACTGGCAAGACTAGAGTTCACTTTGTCAACACACATACAGATGCAGTGATGGTTAACGGTCCCAAAACAGAAGGTGAGCATGGGTGCAAGAGGTTAATTCCCAGGCTGGGGTCGGGTGCAGAGTTTGAGAGCAACACAGGCAGAAAAGGCTTTTGTCCTATCCTTGATTTTTGAGGTATGGAAATTCACAGGTCACTACCTTCATTTCAAAATGAACGAATGCACTATTCAATTTTTTAAAACAGTAGAAGTAAACATGAGTGATAATAAATTTCCAACTGTCGCAAATCAAATAAGATACTAAGAAAAATTAAATAATATGATTTAAGAATGAAGTGGAGAGATTGTCCAAGATGGTAGCATTCAAACACCCAGAGCTTGATGCCTCTCATGGGCACACCAAAGTCACAGCTGTTTACAGAACAGCAATTGATGAAAAAGGCCAGGACCTAACATAAAAAATGTTTTAGAGCTAAAGATATAAGGAAGGCACCTCGGCAAGACAAGAAGGAAGGGAAAAATCTCAATAGAGTCAAGACCCATACCACCAGGTGGGTGGCCCACAAATGGGAGAATAATTACAATTTCTGAGGTGTTCCCAGATAGCGAGGGGTATGAACAGAACATCAGGCTCCCAAGCCCAGGGATCCTGTGCTGGAAAGAAGAGCTCCTAGAAAGTTGGGCTTTGAAGACCAGTAGTGCTTATTTTCCAGGGAGCCAGACGGTTGTGGGAAAAAGGGAATCCACACTTAAAAGATGCTCACAGGGCTTCCCGGGGGGTGCAGTGGTTGACAGCCGCCTGCCGATGCAGGGGCCACGGTTTCATGCCCCAGTCCGGGAGGATCCCACATGCCGCGGGCAGCTGGGCCTGTGAGACATGGCCGCTGAGCCCGCGCGTCGCGAGCCTGTGCTCCACAACGGGAGAGACCACAACAGTGAGAGGCCCACATACCGCAAAAAAAAAAAAAAAAAAAAGAGGCTCACAAAATCCCATATGACCCGAGAATCAGAAAAGAAGCAGTCATTTGAAAGAACCTGGGTCACACCTACCTCCTGATCTTGGAGAGTCTCCCAGAGAGACAAGAGGCAACTACAGCACAGCCTCAGGGACATAGACACTGGCAGCAGCCATTTGGGGGAGCTCCTTCTACCTCGTGGCCACTGGTACCAGCAATCATAATTTCAGAATCCTCCCTCTATCTTTTTAGCCTTTTTAGCCTTTTAACCCTACCCATTTCCACCGGACCACAGACACAAGTACTAGGATGCCGCAGGCCAAGCAACTAACTGAGCAGGGACATAGCCCCATCCACCAGCAAACAGGCTGCCTTCAGACACTCTTAATGCACAGCTGCCCCCTGGACACGGTCCCAGCCACCAAAAGCCCCAGGACCAGCCTCCACACCTCAGTGGACAGGCACCAGCCCCAGAGTCCCTAGCCCCTCTGACAAGTGAGCCTGCTCTGGCCTTGGAATCAGCCTCACCATTGGCAGGTGATTACTGCACAGGGACTGGATGGAGCTTGGATGTACCCAACAGCAAACCTGCTCTAGCAGTGGGATCAGCCTCATACACCAACAGGCATGCACCAGCTCCAGGAATACCACAGCCCAGCAGCCTGTGTGACCAGAAGACTCACTTGCAGGCCAGAAGCAGCCTTGGACTCAGCTGGGTCCTGACCCTGCCCATCAGAATGCCAACACAAGATTCGGGATACCACAGACCCTGCAGATAGCTGTGTCAGGTACAGTAATCCAACACCAACTCTGCGACTCCCGGGCCCTGCAGCCAGAACTCAGGACCTGTGTCTTCCTCCCAGTAGCCAGCATAGCCCCAGGACCAGTGACTGGGCACTAGCCCTGATATCACCTGGACTGCAATTCTACCCATAAGTGAACCAACACTAGATTTGGTGTCCCCCAGCGTTGTGCAGCCACCTGCCTTATGATTTAGCCTCACCAAGCAGCACAGACAGCCTCCATACAAGGCAGAGTCTAGCAAACAAGCACTCTGGGGGCAGCCAAGCCTACCAGACCACCCCCAGTAGTCAGCCCACCACAACAGAAGAGCCCAAGCAGCCCACATAGGAGGTACACCTAGAACATATAGTTCTAGTGACCAGGGGACAGTGGGCTGCTGGGACACATAGGACCTCTCCTACAAAAGGACACTTCTCCAAGGTCAGGAAATGTAATGAACCTACTACATATATAGCAATAAAAACAGCAAGTTAAGAAAAATGAGGTGACACAGAAACACGATCCAAATGAAGGAACAAGATAAGAACCCAGAAGATCTAAGTAAAATGGAGATAGCCAATCTCCTCAACAAAGAGTTGAAGGTAATGACTATAAAGATGATCAAAGAACTCAGGAGAAGAACGGACGACCAGAGCAAGAAGTTAGAATTTATAAAAAAGGAGTTAGACCATTAAAGAACAACAAAACAGAAGTGAGGAATACAATAACTGAAATGGAAAATACTGTAGACTAAATGATACAGAGGAATGAATCAGAAAACTGAAGGACAGAGTGCTGGCAATCACTGAAGATGAACAGTAAAACAATAGATTAAAATGAAATGAGGAAAGTTGAACAGACTTGTGAAACAACATCAAGTGTACTAATATTTGCATTATACTGGTCCCAGAAGCAAAAAGGAAAGAGAAAGCAGTGTAGAACATACCTGAAGACATAAAAGCTGAAAACTTTCCTAACCTGGGAAAGAAAAAAGACATCCATGTCCAGTAAACACAGTAAGGCCAAAACAGGATCAACCCAAAGAGGACCACACCAAGACTCATTGTAATTAAAATGGCAAAAAAATAAAGATAAAAAGACACTATTAAATGGAGCAAAGGAAAAGCAACAAGTTACAAACATGGGAACTTGCATAAAGTTATCAGCTGACTTCTCAGGATAACCTCTGCATGCCAGAAGGGAGTGGCATGGTATATTTAAAGTCATGAAAGGGAAAAATCTATAACCAAAAATACTCTACCCAGCAAGGCTCTCCTTCATATTTGATGGTGAGATGTAAAGTTTTACAGAGACGCAAAACTAAAAGAGCTCAGCATCGCCAAACCAGCTTTATGAGAAATCTTAAAGGGGCTTTTCTCAGTGAAAAAGAAAAGGCCACAACTGAAACATAAAAATTAGGAAAGGAAACTTACTAAAGGAAAAACTGAATTGGATAAGGCAAATATTCAACAAAGGCAGTAAATCAACCATGCACACAACTAGTAGGAAGGATGAAAGAAAACACTAATAAAATCATCTATATTCACAATAAGAAGTTAAGGGACACACAAAACAAGTAGATGTAAAATATAAGGTCAAATTCAGTAACTGTGGGGGAGCAGAGTAACAATGCAGGGTTGTTAATGTCCATGTGAAATTAAGAGCTCAGCAACTTAAATAATCACACACACACACACACACACACACACACACACACACACAACTGAAAGAAATCCAAACATAATATTAAAGATAGTCCTCACATCACAGATGAAGGGAATAAAAGGGGAAGAAAGGAACACTGAAGAAATTAAAGAGGGATTCTAAAAATACCCAAGACAAATGAAAATGAACACACAATGATCCAAAATCTATGGGACACAGCCAACGCAGTTCACAGGGGGAAGTTACAGTGATACAAGCTTATTCTTAGGAAACAAAAAAAATATCAAATAAACAACTTAACATTACACCTGAAGGAATTAGAAAAAGAAGAAAAAACAAAACTCAAAGCTGTCAGAAAGAAAAAAAATTAAGGAAACAATACCATATGCAATCACACCAAAAAGAATAAGATACCTAGGAACAAACACACCTAAGCAGGTAAAAGACATGTACTCAGAAATCTATCAGCCATTGGTGAAAGAAGTTGAAGGCAACAGAAAAAGATGGGAAAATATAGCAGGTGCATGGACTGGAAGAATTAATACTGTTAAAATAAGCATACTACCAAAGACCATCTACAGATTTAATGCAATCCCTATCAGGATACCAAAGCATTTTCACAAAACTTGAAAAAGTAATTTTAAAATTTGTATAGAAACACAAAGACCCCAAATAGCCAAACAATCTTGAGAAAGAACAGAGCTGGAGGCATCACGCACCTTGACTTCAGATTATACTGCAAAGCAAGAGTAATCAAAGAGAATCGGACCAGAGCAAAAGCAGACACAAAGATCACTGTAATAGAATAGAGATCCCAGAAAGAAGCCCACACACTTATATTTAATTGATTTATGACAAAGCAGGCAATATGGACAAAAAACTGTCTCTTCAATAAGTGGTACTGGGAAAACTGGTCAGCTACATGGAAAAGAATAAAATTAGAGTATTTTAGCACACCATATATAAAATAAACGCAAAACTGAATAAAGACCTAAATGTAGGACCATAAAACCCCTAGAGGAAAATACAGAACATTCTTCAACATAAATGATAGCAACAGTTTTAGGTTCAGTCTACTAAGGCAAATGAAACAAAAGCAAAAATAAACAAATGGGACTTCACTACATTTAAAAGATTTTGCACAGCAAAGGAAACCAAAGAGAAAATGAAAAGACAACCTGCTGAAGGAGAGACAATATTTGCACATAAGAGGTTAACACCAAAAAGATGATCAAGCAAGGGTTCATATCTAAACTACAGAAACAGCACATACAACTCAATATCAGAACAACACCCAAAATCTTTTTTTAAAAAATGATAAGACCTAAATAGACATTTTTCCAAGGAAAAAATACAGAGAGACAGCCAGAACTCACAAAGATGCTAAACATAGCTAATCGGCAATAAAATGCAAACCAAAACAATGAGATATATCACCTCAGTCTTGTCAGAATGGCTGTCATCAAAAAGGTCACAAATAACAAAGGTTAGTGAGGATGTGGAGAAAGGGAAACTCTTGTAACTCTTGATGTGAATGTGAATTAGTGAAGCTACTGTGGAAAGCAGAATGGAGGTTCCACACAAAACTAAAAATAGGACTACCATAATATCCAGCAATTTCACTCTTGGGTATATAAGAAGAAAACAAAAACACTATTTCAAAAAAATAACTGCACACCAATGTTCGTAACAGTGTTACTTGCCATAGCCAAGATATAGAGTCAAACTAAGTGTTCATTAATAGGTTAGGGGATAAAAAAGATTTTTTATGATGACTTCAGCAAAAAATGAAATTTTGCCATTTGCAAGAACATGGATGGACTTGGAGGGTATTATGCTTAGCAAAATAAGCCACAGAGAAAACAAGCCTGGTAGGTTATCACTTACACGTGGCATCTAAAAAATTGAATACAACAACAACAACAAAACAGGCTCACAGGTTAAAGAACAGACTAGTGGTTAGCAGCAGGGAGAGACAGGGTGGAGGAGCAAAATAGTGGTAGGAGATTCTGAGGAAGAATCCACTATGTATAAAATCAATAATCTACAGTGACGTACTGTATAGCATGGGGAATAGAGCCACTCTTTTATAATAAGTATAAATGGAGAACAACCTAAACATTTATGAATCACCATGTTGTACCTCTGAAACTAATATAATAATGTAAATTAACTATAGATCAATAAAATATAAAGTAAGAAACAATAAAGGGGAGACACTTATTATTAGATAGAAATCAATTAAATAAACACAAGTTTTGGAAATCAATGAATTAAAAAACAACATGTAAGACACAACATTGGCATTTAAAGTGTACGATCTATTCATTTAAGTGGTGAAAAATGGTACCCATTATCACAATTTTGTATATCTAGGATAAATTATTATCTACAAAAATATGTTACAAATATTCACTCAAAAAGAAAGAGAAAATTTGGATTAATCCATTTTAGTATACATATTTAATATCAAAGTCTCTATGTAACATGGACTTGAATAAGTTCTGTTAGCCACTTCTAGTTTCTTTGTGATGTAAAATCTTTTAAAGCATAAAAATCAGCCTTTCTACATTTTTCCATTAGACATACATAGAAGTTAAAAGAAATGAGAAGAAAGAGCAATCAACCAGGAAGGTGAATTTACTGAGAAACAGTCATTCGTTCTCCCTCCTCCTTTTCTTTTCCTCCTTTTCCAGGTCTCTTTCCGTTCCAATCAGGAAAAGTCTTGAGAGTTCTGAGAATATTTCTTTGAGGGCTTCAAATCACCTTACCTACATCCTCTGCCACAACTACACACACGGGAACAAAAATAAACCTCTGCTATCTACTCATGTAGGAGGGATTCGTGCAAAATAAACTCCTACATGGAGACCAACAGGTGAGTTTTCTACCTGTTCTTTATAATGTCCTTCCATTATCGTAAATCCCACACATTATGAGGCAGAAGCAGTTATGTGAGCTTTTCCTTGAAGTCAAAAAACTCGCAGTCATTTCAAGTACCAGGTGATCATAGGGTACAGCCAGGGAAGGTGCCATCCCCCTTGGCGGGGGGGTGAGGTCAGTGAATGGGCTCCCGCAACCATGCACCTCCTGATGTACAGATTCTGGAAAAACAAAGGGCAGTCACACCACAGTCAGCCTGTCAGGCTGTTGGGCCACTGGGCAACCCCATCAGCCTGGAAGTGCCCCCTCAGTTGCTGAAAGCAAAAGTCTGTGCCCCCTGTGAAGCCAGGCAATTTGGGCCAGAGAGTCAGAGGAGACCGGTAATCAACTCCTCCTCTCTGCTCACCTCCTTGGGGTTACAGCAACCCCATCTCCAAACCCAACTCTGATCCTGGAGTGCCAAAGTGGGAGTGCAGGTGGGCTCTGCCGGTGCTTCAGCACCCTCTGGGAAGCCCCCTAGTTTGAGTATGATTTGAGTTTGATCCTGTGAAACCATCAGAACTTCCCACCAGAGATAAATGAGGAGATTCTGGCCTTTATTAGTACGCACGGTGAACGCAGTTGTCTTGGCTGTACTTTCCAACCCTCCTATTTTACCCACCTATTCTTATCCACCTTCCTCCCTGTGAGTACCTTTGACCAACCCTGAGCTCAGACTCCTGACTTATTACAGTGACTTTGTCAGTCTTTCTTTAAAAATGGACAGGTAGGGCTTCCCTGGTGGCGCAGTGGTTGAGAGTCCGCCTGCAATGTGGGGGACAGGGGTTCGTGCCCCGGTTCGGGAAGATCCCACATGCCGCGGAGCGGCTAGGCCCCTGAGCCATGGCCGCTGAGCCTGCGTGTCCGGAGTCTGTGCTCCGCAACAGGAGAGACCTCAACAGTGAGAAGTCCGCTTACCACAAAAAAAAAAAAAAAAAATGGACAGGTAATAAAATGAATTTAACCTAGAAGCAGCAGGTCAGTAAGGGAAATAAAATCATCAGAAGCTATCTAATCACAGCCACAGCCATCCAGGGCTCTTGTCTTATCTGCTGGGGCATAAGAATGGGACCTTCCTAAACTTGAAGGACATCCAATCAAATAAGTAAAGGTGTCGCTCACCTCTGGCTCTTGGAGGGATTGCTAGGCAGTCTACCCAGTATATACTAACTGCAAAACACTCTCATGGTTTTGAAACACCTATGTTCCAGGAAAGCTTTTGGTGTGCATGGGGAAGGTTTATTTTTGACATCAAGCAAAAAATAAAGCACCAAGCTCTTTGAGCACAGGGGTCCTTAAGAGGGAAGCAGAAAGAAGGAATGGACAGAAAAGATGATCTCCTCGGAAGTGAAGGTCGTTTTTCCAAAAGAGTAGGATTTAGTCTCAGTTTAAGGAGAACACTTTTAAATAGCTAGGACAGCTCCAAACTGCAGTTTAGGGAACGAGTGCTTCAAAAGAACAGTCCTTGGGCTTCCCTGGTGGCGCAGTGGTTGAGACTCTGCCTGCCGATGCAGGGGACACGGGTTCGTGCCCCGGTCCGGGAGGATCCCACGTGCTGCGGAGCGGCTGGGCCCGTGAGCCATGGCCGCTGAGCCTGCGCATCCGGAGCTTGTGCTCCGCAACAGGAGAGGCCACAACAGTGAGAGGCCCACGTACCGCAAAAAAAAAAAAAGAACAGTCCTTTAAAAGTCCTGGCAAGGCAGCAAGTGGATGAAGAGTTGGTTTTGCATAGTTTTGAACACAGGAGTAAAGAAGCAGAGGCATCTCTGACTAAAAGGCCCTGAGATCCTATGGCATCAATGGGTCAGTTGCAGGGAGCAGGGGGTGTGGGGGGCGATATTTCTCTCTCAACGTTTCCCAGGGCAGCCACCCCTCTCTACCCCACCCCCCTACTCCCTTCACCCTTCCTCCCTCCACTGTTGGGTCATCAGGGACAGCACTTCTTAAGCTGGAGCACTCAGGCACCATCTCTGCAATCTGGATTCTTCCTGGAGCCTGACAAGTTCTGGGACAGGAAGCCAGGTCTGCAAGGCCGCTGGGGTGCAGTCGGACCTGGAGGCCTGGAGGGGAACTGGAGCCCTGAAGCCCACCCACGTCCTTGAAGCCGAGGGAGGAACACATCCTCCTAACAGTACTTCTCAGGGGTCAGCGTGCTCCCCACCATACTCCCCACCATTGAGTATGGATCAAGTGATCCATACTCACTTGAGGCGGCAAGGACTGCCTCTAACTGGCCCCCTCGATTCTGCCTTAAGGGTCCTCGCACATATGTGAGAGCACAGGCCCCGGATCTCTTTAGTCAGCTGAGGCCAGTGCTGCCGGGGTCCCTCCAGTCCCATCCCCCAGCCCCTCCCTCTCGGACTGTATCTAATAGAAGAAAGAACACAGAGGAATTGGATGAATCAAGGGACCTGGGAGCCTGGGTATGAGTTTGAAGACCGAGAACCTAAGGCACAATTACATATTATTGGAGACTCTTGTCGGGTGTGTCGGGGGAGGTTAGGAGGCTGAGAAGCTGAGTCGACCCGGTGAGTCCAGCCCCAGGACAACACACAGCCCCACCCACCCTTCCCTGCCATCAGAGAAGGGGTGCCGCAACTCCAGCCCGGACTCTGCACTTCCCCCTCCCTGATTCTCCTCCAGAAGAGCAGGTGGCCCCCCTCTGAGGGCAGGGGTAAGACAACGGACCAAGTCCCCATGGACTAAGGTGCTGCTGGTAGCTCTTCCTGAACAGCAGTGCTGGCTTGGAGCGAACCCGTGCACCACCAAAGTTGGTCTCGTCCTGCAGCTGAGGGAAGTGGGGTTTAAGTCAGCTGCCCTGGCTTTAAATCAATCAGCCACCCCCTTTAAGTCAGGTGACCCGACTTTAAATCACTATGTGCCTCTCAAGCATCAAATCCAAAAGCTGGGAACTTCACTTTGATCCCAGCAGCTCACATAGCTGAACGCACACTATAGTCACCCCCAAGCCTGGCTTAGAGGCAGGATATAAGGTAAGGGGAAGGGCGTGCACTCATGGTGATGAGGGTGTACTTCATGTACCAGAAGGGTCTAGGCACTCTGGGGTACAGCAAGCAGTGCACGATACAGCAGCTCCCTGGCAAAGCTGTTGATGCACAGGGAGAACAGGCACACCCAGGCACGCCGAGGTTCCAGGGCGGGAGCTGGGGCACAGCCAGCTGAGAGGGTGTGAAAGCGGAGGATCTGAGCCTTCTTGAGAAAGGCAGACACAGAGGATGGATGAGAAACAAAGACCGGATTAAATATGGATTTGAGAAACACACCCTGCTCTTGAAATTGGTGAAATTTGAAATTTGGCCTTTGCCTAATTACTTATAAAATTACTGATAATATCTAACCCATAGAATACTGCATTTGTAGTGGTATTGCGTGTTAATGTTTCTATAGCGGAATAATCTTTTCTATAAGAAAAATGTACACTATCTGAAATAAATTAAAACCCCTCTTTATAAAGTACTATATTGGACTTCCCTGGTGGCGCAGTGGTTAAGAATCTGCCTGCCAACACAGAGGACATGGGTTCGAGCCCTGGTCAGGGAAGATCCCACATGCCGCACAGCAGCTATGCCCATGCGCCACAGCTACTGAGCCTGCAGGCCACAACTACTGAAGCCGGCGCACCTAGAGTCGGTGCTCCACGACAAGCACAGCAAGAGAAGCCACCGCAATGAGAAGCCCACGCACTGCAACAAAGAGTAGCCCCCGCTCGCCACAACTAGAGAAAGCCCATGCATAGCAACGAAGACCCAACACAGCCCAAAATTAATTAATTAATTATTTTTAAAAAGTACTATATCATTCTGTACAACTTCTCTGGGAAGAACAGAGAGATGGCATGGTAGAGTGAGAAAGACCAATATTTAGTCCACATCTCTCATGCAGGTGCTCTGCTGAGTCAGATACATTTATCCACACTTTACAAAGGAGGAAACAAGCTCAGAGAGGTTTAGTAATTTTCCCAAAGCCAAACAGCTATTGAGTGGCAGAATCAGGATCTGAACCAAGTCTGTTACCTTCAAAGCCTACGTCCTCATCACAACAAAACTCAATTAATATTTACATTTATCGAATTACACTGAAAACTGGGGAGTTCTTGGCACAATCCTGAATAAAAGTGAGAAAGAAAGAAATAGCATTGTTCCTACAGTCAAAACCACAATTTTTGGAGCAGCTGCTAGATAACTGGCCCTTTTTGGGGTTCAGCAGTGATCACGACAGGAAGAGTCCTGCTTTCATGAACCATTGTAGTGGGGAGGAGAGACGGGTGCAACTTGGGTGAGGGATTTCACCTTGCTGGGCCTCTGTTTTCTCATCTGGAAAATGGGACGGGTGTTCCTCATTTTCTGGGATTGTCCAGCCCTCACATTCTCTGATTCCATAAGAAACATTTGTTTTCCTGTTTCTTTAAAATTCATTCAGGCCATGAGCCGTGATGAATGTTGTTAGCTGCTCCCCAAATCACACTATTCCCACCCTTTTCCTGTGATCAGGTCTTTCCCAAAACATGACTCACAATCAGTCAAGTCACAGAACCTAAGGGGCACCCAGGAGAAAAATTCCAACCTTTGCTCCACAGGAACTCTGTGGTCTACCTGCCAGGTAAATTTAACTCACCTGGCACAAGGTGGCCATCCCCAGTTTCACATCAACATGATCTCAGGCACAAATCTCCTTGTTTTTTCCATTTTGTCTTTAAGTTACTTGTTGAAACAACTGTACAAATATGACAAAGATATAAAATCAGGCATCTTCTGCCCCCAGTGCCTACTAATAAATGATTTTCTGCCACTTTAATGATAAAGATAGAACATTTCAACATTCTGCTGCCCCTATTATTTATATCATTTTTGTTGATATTTCTATTGAATACATCTTTCAATATTTTAACAATGGAACATTTATTTAGGTTGTTGCAGACCCAGCCTTTAGTGGTAAAGGTTTTGTTGTTATATTTCTATTATGTTTCCTTTAAAAATCATTATCCTATTTAAATGGATTAAGTCAATTCTATAGGCACTTATCTTTTGATATTGATGAAATGAATACATAGAGGGCAGTAGTACAAGTTGATTGGACTTGAGAACTTCTAATAGCACAGTTACGCATAAATATTAACTATATGTAAACCAAAGTACATGCTGAGTGAGATTCTCTGACACTTTTTCACTCTGTGCCCCTCAAGCCTGTGAGAAATGGAATATTTCTTGCCATCTCAGTAAACAAAGGATGTCACAGTCATCAGCACTTGCAGCTCTCCAGGGTGAGCCGCGGGAACTCAGGATATGCAAATACAGAATGCAGGCCCCAGAGAGCTGAGGTGCATATCAAAGGAAGGATTTCAGTGAGCCCAGACTCTGGCATCTTCCCATACAAAGAAAAGCGCTACATTCCTCACCTTGGGAGAGCTGGTTTTCCTTAGTTAACAATCACCTTCTGATATTCCCCATTACCTGCGCCAGTCCCCTGCCCTGTCCCCTCTCCCCGGTACTTTAGCTCAGGGAGGAAGGAGCGCAGAGGGACTCGGCTGAATAAGGGGCCTGCAGGGGCCTGCGAGCCTCGGGAGCAGTTTTCAGCCGGTTTCCCCGCAGTCGGGAGGAGGGGCGCTGACGCTGCAGCCGGACCCTGCGCCTCCCTTGCCTCGTTTCCCCTCAGGACGCTCAGGCCGACCCCCTCCCCACGCCCCCCAGGCCCCGCGAGCCAGGCCGACGGCAGGGGCGAGAGGAGGGACCGAAGTTCCCTGGGACCAGACGCTGGGGGCCGATCTTTCTACACAGCAGCGGCGGGTGGCAGCGAACCCCTGCCCCACAGAAGCTGGTCTTGCGCTGCCGCCCGGGCACCGGACCAGGCGGAGGGTCGGCGCCCACTTACCGGCCCGTCGTACACACGACTGTCGCGGCTTCCGCCGCCGGAGCCCCTCCAGAGCGGGCAGCCTCAGTGACGCCGCCCTCCCCTCGGGCTCCGGGTCAGTTCCATGACGGCGGAGGGAATAGACCCCGAGCCGCCGGGAGTTCCAACTCTGCGGAAACGCGGGCTCCGTTCTGGGCTTAGGGGGTGGAACCGCTCTGCCCCGAGGCCTTCCGGGAGGGAGGGGGCGCGGGGGGGGAGGAGGCCGCCAGGAGCGCAGGGCCCCAGCGGGGGTCCTGGAGGGGCGGCCCGGCCTGGGGGCCTCGCACACTGTGACCGCAGCCCAGGCCTTTTTCCTGGAATCCTACACAAAAAAGTTAGAAGATACATGGTCTATAGTAAATATTCACAAATGATTGTTGCTGCTGTGCTTACTATCCTATTAAAGGTGTAAAATCCATAAAACACTTTAAGTTCAAAGTTAACTATGAATTTTTACCTTTCCTTATTTTGTCTCTGCTATTCCCAATTGTGGTAATGAATCATAGACTGTGGCATCACTAGTTAAACATGAGCTTGTTAAAAAAATAGAACTCAGGCCCACCGGACCTACTGAATCACAATAAGAACTTTTACAATCTCCCCAGTGTACTTGTGTACCCATGAATAGTTGAAAGGTACATTCCTACCTCGACGTATCTTTTGTGTCTGAGAAATACACACATTTTATCCAGTTTGATATAAATAAAGCACTCAAAAATGCATATGCCTGTGTTGAAACCATCATTTTATCATTTCTTTTCCAGATAAGTATAGTCTCTATACTGGTTTTGTGGATCACATGCCATACTCTTTTCTCGTAGTAAGAAATAAGATACAGAAACTTACTGTTTAAAAAAAATACATATATATATATATATTACTGGATAATTCAAGACACTCTTCTAAATTAAAACCAGTTCTCTTAACTTGCTGTTTTCTTCTTGGGTCACATTATGAACTCTTCCCGTGGCCACACGATATGTGTACTTTTAGTTTCAGGGACTGCTGACATTCCACGATGTGCCTATAGATTTCTCTCAAGAGGAGTGAGAATGCCTGGACCAAGATCAATGGGAATTGTTACAGGGATGTGATGTTAGACAAGTATAGGAACCTTCTCTCCTTGGGTGAGGGTACCTTCCTTCCAGAATTCCTTATCCACCCACAGGGTTTAGAGTCCTTCATTTGTAGAATGTCTCCTGGAATCTTCTGCTTCCTACAATAGGGTTTCAGGTTGCAACGTTTCAGGAAAGATTGGGAGTTTGTGGGTATAATTTATCTTATTCTTTAAAACTGCAGCCTCCATTTTAATATACTTTGTAACTGCTTGGGATGTGTCTATATGAACTGTGTACTATATGCTTCTGTTATAGTCCTTACAATATTTTATTGTCTTATTTTCTGTAACAATTTTCCATGGATTCTTTGGGCTTAAGGTATACTAAAAGGGAGACTGCAATTCTGGGACTTCCCTGGTGATGCAGTGGTTAAGAATTCGCCTGCCAATGCAGGGGACACGGGTTTGATCCCCGGTCCGGGAAGATCCCACTTGCCATGGAGCAGTTAAGCCAGTGGGCCACAACTACTGAAGCCGGTGCAACTTGAGCCTGTGCGCCATTTATTTTTTGGAGAATAAAACCACCTCTGAGTGATCAAAATTTAGACCTAGCTAGTCAAAATGCTTTATCACCTGTTCTTCTAAAACACTGATCCACGGAACAAGTTTTACTAGGGATAACAGTGTAATTGTATTCTGGAGTTCATATCGGCAATATGGTTTATGACCTTGATGCTGGATCACGACATTTCAATGGTATAACTGCTATTAATTGTCTGTTTGTTCAACGATTAAAGTCTCTCGTGATCTGACTTCAGACTGGAGTCATGCTGGTTGCTTTCTCTCTATTGCAGATTTCTTCCAGTATGAAAGGACAAGAGCAATACCGGCTTACTTTACAAAATGTCTGCAAACTAAATGATGATATAATCTACATTCAATTAATTTATTCATACCCTACTGTAGAACCGGGTTTGTTACGGTTGCAGAGCCTGGTAATTATGAAAAACTGAAACCTTTATCTGCATGGGTTCAAGTCCTCTTCCTAAGAATATGTTTATAATCAACATTCTTTCACAAATGACCCAATTTAATTCACCATAGCATTCCTCATATTAACTAAATGGAAAATCCTAGGCTATATACAAATCCAGAATGGGCCAAAAATCATCAGCCCCCATGGATGATTACAACCCATTGCTGAGGCATTCAAATTACTTATTAAAGAAACTGTATGTCCATCAATATCATCAATTTATATATTATTGCCCCAATGCTAGCCTTAACCCTGTCTCTCACAACATGAATTCCTCTTCCCGTATCTTATCCACTACTTAATATAAATGTAGGCATATTATTTATATTAGCCATATCACACTTAGCCATTTATTCCATCCTCAGTTCTGGATGAGCTTCACATTCAAATACTCACTCACTGGAGCTCTAGGGACAGTAGCACACACAATCTCATACAAAGTAATGTAGCAGTTATTGTATTCTCAGTCTTACTGATAAATGGATCATTTACACTTTCAACAGTAATTATTACACGAGAACACCTATGACTAATTTTCTCCTGACCCCTACCCAGAATTTGATCATCTCCGCAGTAGCAGAAATCCAATGAAGCCCCACTTGATTTAACAGAAGTAGAATCAAAACCTGTATATGTCTTCAATGTAGAAAATGTAGCAGGCCCATTCACCCCGTCCTTCCTAGAGAATATGTCAATTTCCTTATAATAAACGTTTCCACAACAATCTATTTTTAGGAGCATTGGACAATCACTAGTTGCCAGAATTATAGATTCTTTCATCTTGTGAATATAGATTTTTTTAAAAAATAATTTTTATAGTTTTACTACCTTTAAACAAAATGTACTCCATTGCTGTGGAATATTCCTTCATAGGAGCGTGCATGGTTTATTTCTGCATCCACTTGTGATGGCCTTCAGGTTCTTTCAGGTTTGGCTCCTGTGGCTGCAGACTCCATGTCCATGTGTCCTGGTGCAGGGCTGGGGGGTTTGTGTTCAGCTGGGATGAACAGTGTGGGTCTGTGTGCATGGACTTCGCTCTCTGAGGTCCGATTGTTTCACAAGTGTTTGCACCCCGCACTGTGCACCAGGCTTTCCATTGCTCCACATCCTGCTGATATTTGATACTGTGTCTTCATGTCTGCCATTCTGGTAGGTGTGTGCACAGTAGTTTTCTTATGGTTTTAATCCCTCGGTTGTTAGTGAAGTTGTGCATCTTGTGGTATTCATGGACTACTTCCTGTTGTTTTTTAAAAAGTTTTAAAAATTGTGGTCAAATACACAAAACATAAACTTTACTATCTTAACCATTTTTAAGTGCACATTTCAGGGTCAAGAAGTAATTCGCACTGTTATGCAAACCTGACCGCCATCGTCCTCCAGAACTTTTTCATCTTGCAAAATTGAAACAGTCCCCATTAAACACTCAGTCCCCATTGTCCCTCCCTCAGCCCCTGGCACTCAACATCCTACTTTCTGTCTCTATGTTTCCAACTGCTCTAGGGGCCTTGTATGAGTGGATCAAGCAATGTTTGTTTTTTTGTGTCTAGCTTACATCACTGAGCATAATGCCCTCAAGGTTCATCCCTGCTGCAGCCTGTGTCAGAATTGCCTTCCTTTTTAGGCTGAATAACATTCCCTTGTATTGATGGACCATGTTTTTCTTCTCCTTTCATCCATTAGTGGACACATGTAATATCTACATTCATTTCTCCTGTCATAATATTTGTGGAATAACGTCAGAAACGCCTATGAATCAAAAGTCATTTGTCATTAACTTTTTTCTTAAACTTTTTATTGTGAAAACATCAAAGCTAAGAAAAGGGAAAAATACATGTCAGCTTCACTTGTGTTCAGGACTTAATGCTTTATGGACTCACTTTATGGATTCACTTTATTCCCTGTGTGTGTGCTATGTACATGCGTGTGCATGTGCCTGTTTGCATACATATGCTGTGCATGTGCATAGGTATGTGCACTTGCACACGTTAGTGTGCACTTGCTCACGTTAGTGTGTGCATGGGCATATGTGTGCATGTGTGTTCATATGCTAGTGTGTAAATATATTTGTGCTGTGCACCTGCGTATGTTTGTGTGTGTGCTGTGCCTGCCTGTGTGCACAACTGTGTGTTTGCTGGAACCACTTGCAGATATATCCACATGCAGCTGCTCTAACAATCCTGCATAGCCACGTAAAGGTCACAGATCTCAGGGGTTTAAATGGATGGAGCAGGATGTCCTGACACAGAGTCTGTCTTCCAATGACTGTCACTGTCTCAGTAACATCCTTCACACCTTCTTTAAGCCCCATTCAGGGTCCAGTTTAGACCTCCATTACATTGTCACCTGCCCCAGGTCCCCTAAAGCTACAATGTCACAGTTGGAGAGCCCGGCCAAGGCTGGGGGTGCCCCTCCTGTTGGCCTGGCCTCCAGGCTCTGCACTTGGCTCCTGTGTTCCCATCTCTCAGCCAGGCCCTGACTTGGATGGGGCCGCCACCTCTTTCCTCACAGGGTCCCATCGCCCAGTCAAGGGGGTTCATTCTCCCAAACTCAGCATCAGGAGTGGGAGCGTGACAGTCCCCACTGGGTCTCCTTCATGTGAGACCTTGTGCTTTTGAAAGAGCAGGTTCCCTGCCCTCGGGGGTGGGGGCTGAGGGGTGACATGCGGCCCTCGATGGGCAGGCGGGTCACCAGGTGGGGCGAGCCAGTGTGCAAGGAATTCCACCGTGGGTTCTCCTCTCCAGCGGCTTCTGTGCCCCTACCTCTCCCCGTGCCTCCCCTCGAAGACAGCGCGGTCCCTGGGACCGGAACCATGGGAGCCGTCAGCCACCGCCCCCTCTACACACACAAACACGCACACGCACACACACACACGCACACGCTGCAGGGAAAAAGGACCTGAGTGCAAGGCTCTCAGCGGCCCCGAGGTCCCTGCCCGGAATTGGCCAGCAGAATGGACAGACCGGATCTCCCGGGCCGGACCATGAAGGACTGTCCTGCCTGGGCTTCCAGAGCGGCCACTTCCTTCTGGAAGCCTGGGAGGCTGGAATCAGGCCACTTCTTGTCTATCCTGGCAGCAGACTGGGCTGCACTCTAAGAAGTTCGTGGCTCACCCGTGGATCCTGACCATCAGGTGGCCAGAGATATTGGTAACATTTCTGTTTTGCCCATTGAAATGTTTAATGACAAAGATTTTGTTCAGTTTCCTGAGGTTGGGTGTCCAAAGATGAGAGACCCATGTGTGTGATCTGTACCACCTATGAGATCAGCCCTAAGCTAGTTTAAACACGATCAAGTTCTGTCTACACGGTAGATTTAGACCTCTGCATGTCCTGTCTAATGATTATGTTTAGAGCTGACCATGTGTTGTCTATAATAAGAAGATTTAGACCTGACCATGTTCTGTGTACGCTAGGACTATGGGAACCTGGGTAGAGACCCGGCATGGCCTCAGTACTGGGAAGCTCCGTGCCTGCATCTGAAGGTCACTGCTTAGATGTCTGGGGTCTGGAGCTGAGGTGGGCTTGTCTAAGTAACAGCCTCTCTTCTGAGCGTGGTTACCTGGTCCTCCCAAGGGTCAGTGCTATGGTCGGGGCCTTAGTCTTAATCCCTGCAAGGTTCACCTACCCTGGGGCTTGTGGAGAATCCACAGGGGGGCTACCTGGCAATAATTCCAATTCACCAGCACATGCATAGTGCGTAGGGAGGCAGGTTTAGCTGGTGAATTGATTGCAGGGCAAGCAGATCGGGCAAAAGGCCGATGGGTAACAGCTGAGGCTGCTGCTGAGCTCTCCTTCCAGTCTACCGTCCCTACTCAGAAGCGTCCAGAGCTGCCCCTCGGCTTTCAGCCCTGCTGTCCTGTGAGTTATCTCAACAAGTATGTGAGACAAGAAAGGACTGAGCCTGCCAGAACCAAGTAGTGTGTTCACCTCTAGCATGAAAGCTTTAAAAACAGGTAAAATCAACAGAACCAAAGTGAAAAGAGGAGGACTTCTCTGGAACAAGTGTGGGGAGAGGAGGCCCACCTGCCACTTTTTCCCATCCCAGGAGGTCCCAGGAACACAGCTTGTTTCCACATTAGGGGAGCCACCAGCAGAGCCGTGGTGTCCTGACCAAGGGGACATGTCCCCCAGGTGCAGGGTCTGGGGAGGTGAGGTCACCCTGGACACTGTGCACGTGTGACCCCAGTTGGGGGAGTCTGGGGAGGGCGGTTCACCCTGGGACTGTGGACATGTGACTCAGGTGGAGGGGTCTGGGTAGGATGGGTCACCTGTTGAGAGAGAACGTGTGACTTTAGGTGCAGGGTCTGGGGAGGTGGGGTCACCGTGGTGAGTGTGGATGTGTGACCCCAGGTAAAGGGTGTGGGGAATGTGTGGGTCTCACCACATCTGCATGGGTCAGGATCACACGTACAGGGAGACGCCATATGTGCTCTTTGCCTGCAGTGTTTCTTTTCCCCTTTGAGATTTCCAACCTCTGCATTAAAGGTGGTGGGTTTTTACCTTGCTCCTTCATATGCTGTGTGTTTCTCTGTCTTCCCATTTTGCTTAACTTACTGTGTTTGGGGCCTCCTTTTTGCAGGCTGCTGGTTCGTAGTGTCCCATTGTTTTTCGTGTCTGCCTCCAGTGGCAAAGTTTGGTTAAGTGGGTTGTGTACGCTTCCTGGTGGAGGGTACTAGTGCCTGTGTTCTGCTGGGTGGGGATGGATCTTGTCTTTCTGGTGGGCAGGTCCACATCCGGTTGTGTGTTTTGGGGTGTCTGTGACCTTATTATGATTTTAGGCAGCCTCTCTGATAATGAGTGGGGCTGTGTTCCTGTCTTGCTAGTTGTTTGCCGTAGGGTGTCCACCACAGGAGCTTGTTGGTCTTTGAGGGGAGCTGGGTTTTAGCATTGAGATGGAGATCGCTGGGAGAGCTTTCGCCTTTTGACATTTCATGGCACCGGAGGTCTCTGGTACACCAATGTCCTGAACTTGGCTCTCCCACCTCAGAGGCACAGGCCAGACCCGGCTGGAGCACCAAGACCCTTCAGCCACATGGCTGGAGGTGAGAGCAAGAGGTAACTTTCGTACATCTCAAAGACCACCAATGGGATTCACTGACCATTTTCTCTCCAGATGTGAAGAAAACAAAATTCAGTCTTCGGCTAGTCAGCCACTTTGGTAGCCAGCCTCCAAGATGGCCCTAATCATCCCCTAAGTATCTCCCAATCTTCATGCACCTTTGTGGCCCCTCACACTTGAAAAGTGTTGAGTGTTTAACTATTAAGACATTGCAGAAATGACAAAGTGCAGCTTCTAAAGGTGGGTCATAAAAGACATTGCAGCTTCTGATTTGTTTTCTGCTAGATCGCTCATCCTGGGGTAAGCCAGCTGCCATGTCATGAGGACACTCAAGCAGCCCTAAGGAGAGATCCATGTGGCAAGAAACTGAGGCCTCCAACTGCAGCCACGTTAGTAAGTCATCTCATAAGTCAAAAGATTTAATTTTATTTATTTTTCATTGCGTTGGGTCTTCGTTGCTGCACAGGGCTTTCTCTAGTTGTGTCGAGCGGGGGCTATTCATCATTTTGGTACACGGGCTTCTCCTTGCGGTGGTTTCTCTTCTGTGGAGTATGGGCTCTAGGTGCATGGGCTTCAGTAGTTGTGTCATGCAGGCTCAATAGTTGTGGCTTGTGGGCTCTAGAGCACAGGGTCAGTAGTTGTGGCACATGGGCTTAGTTGCTCTGCAGCATGTGGGATCTTCCCAGACCAGGGTTTGAACCCCTGTCCCCTGCATTGGCAGGCAAATTCTTATCCACTGTGCCACCAGGGAAGTCCAGTGTGCTCCTTTTTAAACCTAGTCTGTTTTCTTTATTTTCTATCTTAACTATTCTGTATTAAATTAAGAAAATAATACTCCTTTCTACCCCTCCTTTTTGAGTATTATATATGAAGAAGTATGCCTTATTTATTAATCTCAAATTTTCAGATTACTTTTAAGAAGTAATCACAATGTCAAGTGTTTAATATCTTTCACTTCCACCTTGAAAAGCATGGATATTAAAGTGCTAATATAATTACCTTCCCTAGTCTATATTTTTTACTTTTTGTTATGTATAAAAAACAACTAAAAACATGCACGGTTTGTAAGAAAATGACAAATTTCAGAAAATTCAGAATCTGAATACACTCTATACCTAGCTTCTAGATAAAGACACAGAAAATTTCCAGATACTCAGAGGCCCCCTGGTCCCATTCTAGTGGCTCCCCTTAAGGTTTACAGTTGTTCTGGTATGTAACAAAAAGATCACTTTACCTGTATTTTGCATTTTATATAAACGTTATGACACAGTATAAACACTTTTGGACAGGGCTTTTTATTCCTTATATTGTTTGTGAACATACCTATATGGTTGCCTGTTGTGATCATGTATTGACACTGTTGCATAGGATTCCATAATGTAAACATTTAACTATAAGTAATTTATTCCAATGTGTATTAAAATATGAGTGATTTTTAGTTTGTGTCTGTTGAGAATAGCACTGGTATATAAATTCTAGAACTTGAGCTTTGGTGGTATGTGTATAAATTATTGTTCAGTATACATGTAGTAGTAAAATTTTCGAGTCATAGCTTTCGTGTGTTTATCTTATATATATTTTTTTTTGCAGTATGCGGGCCTCTCACTGTTGTGACCTCTCCCGTTGCGGAGCACAGGCTCCAGATGTGCAGGCTCAGAGGCCATGGCTCATGGGCCTAGCCGCTCCGCGGCATGTGGGATCTTCCCAGACCTGGGCACGAACCCGTTTTCCCTGCATCGGCAGGCGGACTCTCAACCAGTGCGCCACCAGGGAAGCCCTCATGTGTTTATCTTTTCAGAAACTTCTAAATATTTTCAAAACATTTGTATGAATTTTCATGCTCAGCAGCAGTGAATGAGATTCAAGAATTACACACATTCTTGTCAAACTTGATAATACCTGTCATTTTCATTTGAACTTTCTGGTTGGTGAGTGATAATTAAAGGTATCATGCCTTTGCATTTAATTGACTACTAAGAAGCCAAGCATCTTTTGATATGTTTACTTAACATTCTGTACTCTCTTTTTTGAAATATCTTTTGGTATATTTTCCCCATTTTTGCTCTTACATTATCTTCTTATTGAAGACTGTTTTTTTAAACATCTTAAGACTTCTTATTTAGGAGTTTTTTTAATATATGCTTGATATGAGTTCCTCTCTCTTTCTGTCACTCCTTCTCTTCCTTTAGATGATTGTCAGTTTTTAATGTTAATAACATCTAATTTGTTATTTTCCTCTTTGTTTACTTATTTAGTCATATTTCTATTTATTTATGTATCTTCTTATCTGTAGCAGAGCACATTATTTATTCTAAACCAGAAAGATGTTTTCGTTTCTTCAACAAATGTAATTATTAAGCTTTAAATTTAAGTTAACTTTGTAAACTAAATATGTCGTATCATGGTGAAACTTAATTTTTTCTAGGACAGCTGAAAGGTTACATTTATTCATAAAATGTTGTATTCAACTTTCATTTGCTCCTACCTCTCTCATTGATTCACAGAGGTAAACATCACTTCATCCATTGATCTGACTTTTCTCTCATGTCTCATGGTCATTCTCACCAATTCTTCTTACCTCCTGAAATCTTTAGCAATCCCATTATTCCACAAAAGCAAAAACCTTCCTTGGGCCTTTTTCCTCAGAAGATTGATTATTCCCACATTTTAAATGGGAGATTGCAGTAAGTTAGGAGAAAATGCCACAAGGGTGTCTCTCTCTTTTTTTTCCACACCTTTTATCAGCCTCTGTTGCACTCTGTGTTCAAAGATTTTTGTACAACACATTGATGGAAGATGCCAGTTGTTTCTCTCCCTGGGGCAAAAGACAGATTAAGTACCTGACAAATAAAATAAAGACAGTGTCTTGCTCTGCTCAAATGTTGGACAGGATTGCTTGCATCCTACTTTAAAAGTTTCAGGTGACTGAAGCTTAAGATTCCTAAGCTTTAATCCATACTTACACATGCATAGCATCCAACAGGACTACTTTACATCACCCCATGAGACTTTTGTGTGCAAGTGGAACAGATAAAAATATAAAACTATTGCTGTCTGTTTGTGTCATAAAAAGGATTTTTTGTCTCATTTAAAATATTTTTTTGTAAAATCCAAAACGTGACAGGCTAAAATATTGGAATTTCAAATATGGTAAAATCTAAGACCCTTCAAATTTCTTTCCAGTATTGGTGATGATGGATGCCATGCGAGATATGACTTCCTCAAACAGAATAGGTAAGATGCCTTCATAGGACTGATTGGAGAATATGAAAATAATCCCTGGAAAAATTTGGACATTCGCTAGTTCTCCAGTATTGGGTAAGATGGTAGTAAGGACCCCTCATTTTCCTATACGTGAATGCAGATCAGTTGTGAGAGGTGTGGATAAAACAAGCAGCCTAAATATCCTTTATATTTGTTTGTTGTACTACTAGTAGAAAGAGGAAGGGTCAACATATCACCATGGTTGATATAGGAAATAAGCTGCTTGAAACTACACAGAAATGTACCTGCTTGTATTTTATGTGCAGTTACCCTCTCTTTTGGTGTGCCCTGATACCTCCCTCAACTTATGTACCAACTCCAGCAGCATTAAGCAGAAATCCAAAGAAATCTATTCTTTGGAATTATGAGGAAGGGAAAAGTCGAAAATTTTATAGCATGTTTTATACAAATATACACGTCACTATCTTTTTCTATATGATGCCATGCATGGAAGGTCAGAAGGTTTAGGGAATTCTGGAAGCACCAAGGTCTGTGCGGTTCATCACTGGTACATTCAGGGGCAAGAAAAGAGAAGGGCCTTATCTTGGTCACTTTCTCAATGCTAGTAGCTACAAAAAGAAGAGGACAGCAGACATCTTAGGGAGAAGAGCCAACATTAAATGAAATGTCCTAATTACTCTAGGCAACCTCTCATGATAGCCTCCCATAGCTCCTCAAATCCCTATATACGTGCACGAGGGATAGTGTAATATTACTGGAGCATGTGACTGCAGATTAACCTTATTGTTGTTGAAAAAAATAAAAACAGGTTCAAGTGATAGGGTTTGAAAAGGGTTCACAGTGCGAGGGAATCTATTGTAACAATGTGGACAGAACGCTTTGGATGATTTCATCGTTTTTATTTTTATTTTTATTTTTTTGCTGCTTCAGAATCTGTAGTAGTGATTGGTGTGTTCCATGATGCAGTTCCGCTTCTTATAAGGTCTAGGTGGAATACCCCATTAGGAAGAAATGCACGTAAGGAAGGTTAGTGATTCAAACTCCTCTGCCCTCTGTCAGCAGTGGGTGCAAAACGATAGAGACCAAGTGCTGTCATCCTTTGATATGCAAAGTTTTCACTATATGAATGATGTGTTTTTTGTTTGCAGGTCAGGAGCCTTGGTCTCAATATCCCTGTTTAAGAAGTGTTATCACATGTCTGTCAGAAAGAATTGCTGATGACACTGGAAAAAATTGAGAGTTATCCTTAACAATTAAGGGTTTCTCAGCAACATGGATGGACTTAGAGATTGTTATGCTGAGTGAAGCAAGTCAGACACAGAAAGACAGATATCATATGATATTGCTTACATGCGGAATCTAAAAAAAAACGGTAGAAAAGAACTTATTTACAAAACAGAAATAGAGTCATGGATATGGAAAATTAAATTATGGTTTCCAGGGGATAAGTGGGGGAGGGATAAATTTGGAGAATGGGACTGATATATACACACTACTGTATATAAAATAGATAAGTATTGGTATGGACCTGCTGTATAGCACAGGGAACTCTAGTCAGTGCTCTGTACTGACCTATATGGGAAAAGAATCTTAAAAAAAACCAAGGGTTTCAAGATTATATAAGAAATGTATATGTGCAAAACCTTTAACATGAAAGGAAAAATAAATTAACCGTGTGGTCCCGGTTATGCTATAAACATTTTGTGCCTCTAATTTTCAAATTTTGAAAACAAGCTCCCTTGTTGATGGCATTCGGAGGTGGGGCTTTTGGGAGGTGATTAGGTCATGAGGCCAGAGATCTCAAATATGGGATTAGTGACTTAATAAATGTAGCACACAAAAGATCTTATGCCCATTACATCATTTAATTGCAGAACCAGAAGACCCACATTATGAACCAGAAATTTGGCCCTCACCAGGCACTAAGTCAGATGGCAACTTGGTTTTTTTAATTAATTAATTAATTGGCTGCCTTGGGTTTGGTTGCGGTGCTCAGGCTACTCATTGGGTGGCTTCTCTTGTTGCCAAACACACGCGCTGGTGTGCGGGCTTCAGTAGTTGTGGCACATGGGCTCAGTAGTTGTGGCTTGCCAGCTCGAGAATGCTGGCTCAGTATTTGTGGTGCACAGGTATAGTGGCTCTGCGGCATGTGGGATCTTTTCGGACCAGGGCTCGAACCTGTTTCCCCTGATTGGCTGGTGAATTCTTAACCACTGTGCCAACAGGGAAGCCCTAAATGTGTGACTCCATTTCTCTTCTTTAATTTGTTCATGTGTAGCCATTTTTAGATTCCACCTCTAAGTGATATCTTATGATAAGTCTCTTTTTCTGGCTGACTTATGTCACTTAGAATGATCGTACCTAAGTCCACCCGAGTTGCTGCAACTGGCCTTATTTCATTGATTTTATGGCTGATTAACATTCCACTGTACATAAGTACCACATCTTCTTTATCCGTTTTTCCTTCCAAGTACAATTAGGTTGTATCCAAGTTGAGGCTCTTGTAAACAGAGATGCACTAAAAGTTGGGTTCGCTGTGTCCTGTCGAATTTTGTTTTTCCCAAGACATACGCCCATGAGTGGAAGTGCCATATGCTCTGTAGCTCTGTTTTTTAGATTTTTTAGGAAAGACAATACATTTCTCCAGAGTTGCCATTGGAAATTTACGTTCCTAGCGTCAGCGAAACAGGGCTCCCTTTTCTCCACGCCCTGTCCTGCTTTTCTGGTGTTTACACTTTGTGATGATGGCCGATCTGACTGATACGAAGTGTTGATTTTCATTGCCCGCCTGTTTGGTTGGTACAAAAGGGCATATGCATTTTTCCTGAATATATTCAGAAAAAACGCATATGCCCTTTTGGGCCAGATGGATCATTGGCATAGTTCAGCCGCTTTTCATGTGCTTTAACTGCGAGTCCAATCTACCTCTTGAAATCCTGTTCCTGCAATTCTGCCTTGCTTTCAAGTCCTTTTTCGTGACTTACCTCAAGGCATTTTTCCACGTTAGGTATCTTTTACAATGCTGCAGGATTGTGAATTGCAGTGCCCCTGAGCTCCTTTTTTCAACTTGTTTCTTTGGGAACTGGCCACCAAACAGCAGGATTGCTTCAAGCCCTATTCTGGTTCCTAGGGCAAGCTGAGCCTTTGGTCAATTCCTCTTCCTCATTGGAAATTAGAGTGGCATATGCCTGTCCAAACACCTAGGCGTTGTCTCTCATTGTTCCCCCCATTCCAGTTCATCCTCCGGACAAATTCCAAAGTGTGCGAAAGAGGGTGTTGAAGGTGCTGACTTCCCCAAGTGGGACGATTGCCAGGAAAGAGGCTGGAGGTGGGAACCCGACCACTAGGAGATGAGGAGATGAGGTGGTTTTCGCAAACTCTTCCTGATCCGTTGGTGTACCATCCTCTGTGTGTCCCATGCATGTTTTAGTTGTATGAAGGGTGGCCTGCATCTGGAGATTTGGGACCCATGGAATCAGGGCCAGGCAGTATTACTCTAAAGGGGCTGTATTTGCTGACTCATGCTCACCAAGACTCTCAGCCCCACGAATGTCCAGCCTTAGGTCCCATCCAGCTGTGTGTTTAGATATGCTCAATCCAGCTTGCATCCCAGCCCGTGAACAAATTCTGTAGGAATTTATCTCTTACTCAGTGTCTTTTTTAAAATTTATTTTTATAAGGGGGTGTAGCTGATTTTCAGTGCTGTGTTTCTTGCTGCTGTACATCCACTTGATTCACTTACAGAGAGACATGGATAAATTCTTTTTCAGATTCTTACCTGTCATATATAATTTTTTCAGTGTGTAGATTGTGCTAAGTCCAGTCCTTTGAGCTTTAGAATAAGTCTTGTTGATTCCCTATTTGGTCTATGGAACGGTATCTGCTCATTTCAAACTCCTGGTTTATGCCTCACCTCAACTGACATTTGCACTCTAGCAATCATAAGTGTGTTTTCTAAATGTGTGATTCTGTGTCTCTTTTGTCATTTAGTTCATGTGTAGCAATGTTGATATTCCACCTATAACTGATATCTTATGATAAGTCTCTTTTTCTGTCTGACTTATGTCACTTAGAATGATTGTACCTAAGTACACCTGAGTTGCTGCAACTGGCCTTATTTCATTGATTTCATGGCTGAGTTATATTCCATTGTACATAAGTATCACATCTTCTTTATCCATGTTTTCCTTCCAAGGAGATTTCGGTTGTATCCAAGTCAAGGCTCTTATAAACAGACCAGCACTAAACGTTGTGGTGCCTGTGTCCTGTCGAGTGTTGCTTTTCCCAAGATATACACCCATGAGTGGAAGTGTCGTACGCTCTATAGCTTTGTTTCTGAGATTTTTTTGGGAAACACAATACACTTCTCCACAGTGCCATTGGCAATATACCGTCCCACAATCACCGTGAAAAGGCTCCCTTTTCTCCATGCCCTATGCTGCATTTCTGGTTTTTACTCTTTGTGAGGATGGCCTTCGGAGTGATGTGAAGTGATATCTCTTTTTAGTGTTGATTTGCACTGCGCGCCTCTTTGGTTGTCGAAAATGCGCATATGCGTTTTTCTTGAATATGTTCAGAAAAAATGCATACGCCCTTTTTGGCCAATGGCATCGTTGAAGAAGTTCTATCCCTTTCCATTTGCTTTCATGGCGAGTGCAATCTACCTCTTGAAAACCCCTTCCTGCAATTCTGCCTTGTTTTCTTGTCCTTTTTTGTGACTTACCTCAAGGCATTTTTCCAGGATTGCTTCCAGCCCTATTCTGGTTTCGGTGGCAAGCTGAGCCTTTGGTCAATTCCTCTTCCTGATTGGAAATTAGAGTGGCATGTCCCTGTTCAGACACCTCGGGCTTGTCTCTCATGGTTCCCCCTCTTCCCCTTCATCCTCCAGACAAATTCCAAACTGTGCGAAACAGGATGTTGAAGGTGCTGACTTCCCCTAGTGAGTAGATTGTTAGAAAAGAGGCTGGAGTTGGGACCCGAGCACCAGGAGATGAGGAGATGAGGTGCCTTCTCCAAACTCTTCCCGATCAGACAGTGTACCATCCTCTGTGTGTCCCAATGCGTATTTTAGCTCTAGGAAGGTTCCCCTGCACCTGGAGGGACCCTTGGAATGGGGCCAGGCAGTATTATTCTAAAGGTGCTGCATTTGCTGGCCCATCTTCACCAATTTTCTCACTCCACGAGTGTCCATCCTTAAGTCCCATCTCTCTGTGGGTCTAGATGTAGTCAATCCAGGTTGCATCAGAGAGCCTGAAGGAGTTCTGTAGGAATTTCTCTCTCTCACTGTCTTTTTAAAAATTTTTTTGTAATTTATTTTTATAATGGGGTACAGCTGGTTTTCAATGTTGTGTTTCTTGTTGCTGTACATCTTCTTGATTCACTTACTGAGAGACCTCAATAAATTCTTTTTTAGATCCTTACCAGTCATATATATTCTTTTCCGGTGACTAGAGTGTTGTGAGTCCAGTTCTTTGAGCTATAGAGTAGGTCTTGTTGATTAGCTATTTGGTTTGGAACCATATCTGTGCTAATTTCAACCTCATGGTTTATGCCTCACCCCACGCCACCTTTCACCTTTAGCAGCCATAAGTGTGGTTTCTAAATGTGTGACTCTGTTTCTGTTTCGTAATTTAGTTCATGTGTAGCCATTTTTAGATTCCACCTATAAGTGATATCTCATGATGTCTCTTTTTCTGTCTGACTTATGTCACTTAGAATGATCGTACCTAAGTCCACACGAGTTGCTCCAACTGGCCATATTTCATTGATTACCTGGCTGAGGTATATTCCATTGTCTGTAAGTACCACTTCTTGTTTATCCATTTTTCTTCCCCAAGGACATTTATGTTGTATCCAGTTCGAGGCTCTTGTAAACAGCAGCACTAAACTTTGGGGTGCTTGTGTCCTGTAAATTTTTGGTTTTCACAGGATATATGCCCATGAGTGCAAGTGTCGTATGCTCTGTATTTCTGTTTTTTAAATTTTGTAGGAAACACAATACACTTCTGCAGCCTGGCCGTTGGCAATTTACATTCCCACCATCAGTGTAGCAGGGTTCCATTTTCTCCAAGCCCTGTCCTGCATTTCTGGTTTTTACATTTTGTGAGGATAGCCCTTCTGACTGATTCGAATTGATACCTCTTTGTAGTGTTGATTTGCATTGCCAGCCTGTTTTCTTGGCCAAAAAGGGCATATGCGATTTTCCTGAATATTCAGGAAAAACGCATATGCCCTTTTTGGCCAACTGCGTTATTGGTGAAGTTCAGCCGCTTTTTCATGTGCTTTAATGGCTAGTTCAATCTACCTCTTGAAATTCCTTTCCTGCAATTCTGCCTTTCATTAAAATCCTTTTCCATGACTTACCTGAAGACATTTTTCGATGATAGGTATCATTTTAAACCCTGCAGGTTTGTGAATTACAGTGCTCCTGACCTCCATTTTTCAACTTGTTGCTTTGAGATCTAACAACAAAACAGCAGGATTGCTTCAAGCCCTATTCGGGTTCCAGGGGCAAGGTGAACCTTTGGTTAATTCCTCTTACTAAATGGAAATTAAATTGGCATTTTCCTGTCCAAACACCTAGGGCTTGTCTCTCATTGTTCTCCCCCTTCCCCTTCATCCTCCGGACAAATTCCAAACTGTGTGAAACTGGGTGTTGAAGGTGCTGACTTCGTTAAGTGGGGAGATTGTTTGGAAAGAGGCTGGTGGGGTAACCTGAGCACCTGGAGATGAGGAGATGAGGTGCCTTTTCCAAACTCTTCCCGATCAGACGGTGTACCATTCTCTGGGTGTGACAGGCATGTTCCAGCAGTAGGAAGGGTCCCCTGTAAGTAAGGGGAACACCAGGGATCTTTCCAAATCCGTGTGTCCCAGAACCCCAAAACTGGGAAGTTTTAAGCTACGGGTACATGCATGTATGTTCATGAAGTGCCTTGGGCAGTAGGCAGAGTCCAAGCTTTAGATGATTGAGGGTCAGAAGCGGTCACCATTGGCCTCCCTTAAGTTACATTTTGTCTGGCCTTGGTAGATGATGTAGATATAGGTATCTATTTTTTCAGATTCTTTCCCTTTATAGGTTATTACAAAATATTGAGTGTAGTTCCCTGTGCTATACAGTAGGCCCTTGTTGATTATCCATTTTATATATAGCATTGTGTATGTGTTAATCCCAAAATCTTAAATTATCCCTCCCCGCCCCTTTCCCCTTTGGTAACAATAAGTTACAAGATTTTATATTCCTCAGAAATGGGGGAGCTGAAAGAATGGTATCATTTTCAATGGAAAAGCATTCAAAAGAAGATTGAAGCTTCAGCCAAGATCATTAGATGTACATCTTTGGAAAACAATCACTTAATTTCTCTAAACTTGACCTGACAAATAAGACAATAACCCTCCACTGACCTTGCTTATAATAAAGTGATGGAAATAACAAATGGAATTGTTAGAAACATCTTACTTTACACTAGCCTTATACACTGCTCTGCGTTCCTTACAGTTTGGTTCACGCATCTGTTCACTGAAGTTACAATGTTCTCAAATTCTGTTACTGATCCTCCAGAGTGGGCCCCAACAAGAGTCCCCCTGCCCAGTGTCATTGGAGTCAACAGATCGAGACTGAGTTTGGTTCAGAAGCAAAGGAAACTTTATATTTTGATCAGAGAATGGAGAGGTGAGAGCGTGCGTTCCCCCGCAGGCTGTGGGCTGGGCTGCTGTTTAGGGATCCCGTCAGCATCAGCGGGAGGGAGAGGGCGGAGCTCTCGAGGACCGGGTTAGCTGCAGCTCAGGCTCTATGTCGAGGAGTCTGCACGGGGCCCCACGAGATGAGGTGTGGGCCCAGCCATTCTGTACTAGGAAATCGGGTCTGAAGTGCCGGGTGTGGGACCTCTGAATGCGGAACCCTAGGAGCACGTGAAATTAGACAAAGCACAAAGGAAAAAAAGGTTAGACTTTATTTTATTGCCCAGATTCTATTTTTATCTCCCAGGAATTTTTAATGGGCTTTGCCGGTGACAAACCCCTCCTCTGCCTTTTGTCCCGTTCCTCATTCTTGGGGCGCTGAGGGTGCAGACCCCTCTTCTGTAACTGCTTCGTGCTGAGTTGGGCGTCCTCATTCCCGGGGGGAGGGGCGGAACTTCTCCCCAGCAGCCTCCAGGTGAGGTTGATTGTCCCCAGGCCTCCTGCCTCACTGCTTGTCTTCCTGAGCACCAGCATTGGAGGCGTTATAGATTCCAATGACCTTTAAGGGTCCAGGAAAGAGATGCGCAGAGACGCTGGGGGGGCCGGTTTTACCCCGGCCAACATTTGTTCGGCCACCTTAGGCTGACGGTTTCTGCCAGCCTAGATGCTCTGACCAGTAGTCTGTGCTTTCTTCAATTAGGCCACTGAATTAACGTACAAACAGCATCAGGTGTCAGAGCCCTGCCCGCTCAACTCCCAGGCAGTCCAGGGTCGGTGGTGATCCAGGACCATGACGGCCACTGAGTCAACGGCCTTTTGAAGTAGACAGGAGTCCAGCCGGTCTTATTGACCGCCATCACCGCGGTGTCTGTAGGCTTTTCTATGGTGACAGCGTGATATACGGTTCCCCCGCCAAGCTTATTAGCTCCCCTCTGGCTGCAGTAAGTCCTGCAAGCAGTAGTCTGCTCTTTTGGGGCACACTCTTCTTGTTTTCTGAGAGAAGCTCCAGGTCAAGTGATGGTCACATGAGTCGTCATGGGGGCCCGTTGCCCCCGGTTGTCTCTCTGAAGGTTGGAGTTGGAGGGCCTCCTCACTCGAGGTCAGTGTGCCCACGGAGCGACCCCTGCAACTTCAGGGCATGGTGGGCGGTTAGGATCACCACGTGGGGTCCTTTTCCCTTAGGAGGGAGCTGGCCTTGCGGGTTGCTGATTTCCATGTTCTTAGATACCCCCAGTACCCTGGCCAGATGGGGCGGTGGGCCAAGCCCTTGGTGACCGTAGCTTCTCCTACCTGGATGGCATACTTGAGTTGTTCTAGTTCAAGTGGTCCCAGGTTTTGCACTAATACTCCAAGGGCGGTTCACCTTCTACCAGGAATGTAAAGGTCAAAGGGTTTAGCTAAATTAGGGAGGTCCAGGGCAAGGATCTGAATTAACTGCTCTTTCCATTCTTGAAAGGCTGCTTCTGGATTCTATTCGAAAGGATCATCATCTTTTCCTTTCAGTGTTTCATATAGAGGCCCAGCTAGTAGACTGTAGTTCGGGATCCAGATGTGGCAAACCCCGACCTCCCCAGGAACCCCTAAGCTGACTTCTAGTTTTAGAAGGGGTAAGTCTGCAAATGGCTTCTTCCCTTTCCTAGGATGGGCTTCTCCAACCTTCTGTGAGAATGAAGCCCAGGCAGGCCACCTTAGTCTGTGATATTTGAGCCTTTTTCTTGGACACCTTCTAATCCTTTATTGGCTAGGTGGTTCAGAGGCCTCCTTAGTAGGGCTGGCGATCAGAATGTTGTCTGCATATTGAAGGAGGGTTCCCTTCTCCAGAGGTAGATCTTCTAGGTTTTAGTTAAGTTTCCCCAAAGGTGGTGTGGGAATTTTTGAGCCCTTGAGGCAGGACGGCCCCAGCAGTATTGTCTTCGTTGTATGTTGAGTCCTGCCAATCACAAGTCAAAATTTCTTGTGACTCTGGGACTAATGGAATACAGAAGAAGGCATCATCTAACTCTAATACAGAATACCATGCCCTGGTGGATGGTAGAATTACCAGCAGGGTGTAGGAATTAGGAATGACTGGATGTATATCCTCAGTGGCTTCACTTACTGTCCTGACTTCCTTTACCAGGTACCCAGTAGCCCACAGGGCTCTCGTGGTCAGGTCAATCTCAGGATATGGAGCTCACCCGGGCAGGTACCCAGCAGCCCACGGGGCTCTCGTGGTGAGGCCCCTACCAGGATATGGAGCTCACCTGTGTAGGTACCCAGCAGCCCACGGGGCTCTCGTGGTCAGGCCCCTCCCCGGGTATGGAGCTCACCTGGGCAGGCACCCAGCAAGCCTGGGCAAACAGGAACCGTGCACATAGCCCTCATTGCAGAGCATCCCCAGCTCACCTATCAGTCAGAGCTGACACAGAGCACCTCAGAGCAGTACTTGAAATAACAAACAGCAGCTCCAACAGGTCTG
Source organism: Lagenorhynchus albirostris (assembly GCF_949774975.1). NCBI lineage: Eukaryota > Metazoa > Chordata > Mammalia > Artiodactyla > Delphinidae > Lagenorhynchus > Lagenorhynchus albirostris. Next base: position 45,486,113 of record NC_083107.1, on the reverse strand, counting down.
TGACCCTGGGCATCACTCTGCGTGGCCTCCCTCTGCCTGGTCTTCCAGAGACTTCCACTGCAGCCGGGGCACCAGGCCTCTGTCTCCACCCACTACCCCTCCTCTCCCTGACTCCTGGGTTCCTCTCATTAGGAGAGGGTCTTCTTGAAGTTGTCTCCCACTCATGGGCCAGATAAAATGATTAGAAAACAAGCCAGAGCTGCAACCCCTTGTCTATCCTGACTCAGGAGCCCACACCTGTTCCTTGGACCTGGCCGGTTCAGCAAGGTCAATTTTCTGCAACTGTGAGCCCCTGAGGTGCGAGGATTGGCTGACCTGGGCCGCCTGACCCTGCCGGCCAGCCCTCCCCAGGTGTGCTTGGGTTGAGATCAATATAAACACTCCTCCAGGCAGCAAGAGCCCCTGCAGCTGTGCCTGACGCCATATTCTCTGCCCCGTCAGCAGTCTCAGGGCTGGGCTGGTGGGAGGGAGTGAGGGGCCACGGCTTTGTGGGTGGCCCGGTGTGAGTGGGGCTCTGCTGGACTTTCTGCAGGACTTGCCAGGCTGCCACCTGCTAAAGAAGAGGATGTGTCACCCACACCTACCGCTGGAATTTCTCCCCGGGCAGAGGTGAGGAAAGAAAAAAGCACTGGGGGCTGGAACAGGAAGGGTATCTCAGGCAGGGAATTGGAAAGCTTCCAGAAGTGCGCCCGGGGCCAGGACCATCCTGGCTGGCCTGCAAGCCCAAGTCGGCCTGCGTGCTGTGGCTGGTGTGGCTCCACGGCCCTTCCTCTAGGCTTTCAAGTCCTTGCACACATTCAGGTATTTTACCTGGGAAGGGTGGGAAAAGTTCAGCAGCAACTGGCCTGGGGCTCAGCTCACGTTTACTCACAGACACCTTGGCACGGTCCCCCAGCTTTGCAATGAGGACGCTCCTTGCGGCGGGGGTGGGGTGCTGCTGGCTGCATGCGAGACGATTCCCCACCTCTGACCAACTTCAGAATTGTTTACCACTGGAGCAAGTGCCCTGATAGGGTTTTCCTCTGTATAACTGGTGTGTTCTGTTTTTTTTTTCTTTTTTTCTTTTTTGGTTCAAGGTGGATTGTATTCCTCTTTTCTGTATTTATAGATATAAGCATGGAAATAATTCATTCATATAAATACATCGATGTGAAGGGAAGAACTTTTTTTCTGTTTTATTTTTAAATTTTATTTTTAATTTTTTAATTTTATTTATTTTTTATATAGCACATTGTTATTGGTTATCTATTTTATACATATAAGTGTATACCTGTCAATCCCAATCTCTCAATTCATCCAACCACCACCCTCCCATGGCTTTCCCCACTTGGTGTCCATACGTTTGTTCTCTACATCTGTGTCTCTATTTCTGCCCTGCAATCTGGTTCATCTGTACCACTATTCTAGGTTCCACATATATGCATTAATATACAATATTTGTTTTCTTCTTTCTGACTTACTTCACTCTGTATGACAGTCTCTAGATCCATCGACGTCTCTACAAATGACCCAATTTCATTCCTTTTTATGGCTGAGTAGTATTCCATTTTATATATGTACCACATCTTTATCCATTCGTCTGTCTGTGGGCATTTAAGTTGCTTCCATTACCTGGCTATTTTAAATAGTGCTGCAATGAACATTGTGGTGAATGTGTCTTTTTGATTTATGGTTTTCTCTGGGTATATTCCCAGTAGTGGGATTGCTGGATCATATAATAATTCTATTTTTAGTTTTTTAAGGAACCTCCATACTGCTCTCCATAGTGACTGTATCAATTTACATTCCCACCAATAGTGGAAGAGGGTTCCTTTTCTCCACAGCCCCTCCAGCGTTTGTTGTTTGTAGATTTTCTCATGATGCCTATTCTAACAAGTGTGAGGTGATACCTCATTGTACTTTTGATTTGCATTTCTCTAATAATTAGTGATGTTGAGCAGCTTTTCATGTGCTTCTTGGCCATCTCTATGTCTTCTTGGAAGAAATGTGTATTTAGATCTTCTGCCCATTTTTGTATTGGGTTGTTTGTTTTTTTAATAATGAGCTGCATGGGCTGTTTTGCAAATATTTTCTCCCATTCTGAGGGTTGTCTTTTCGTCTTGTTTGTAGTTTCCTTTGCTTTGCAAAAGCTTTTACGTTTCATTACGTCCCATTTGTTTATTTTTCTTTTTTATTGCATTACACTAGGAGGTGGATCAAAAAAGATCTTGCTGTGATATATGTCAGAGTATTCTTCCTAAATTTTCCTCTAAGAGTTTTATACTGTCCGGTCTTACATTTAGGTCTCTAATCTATTTAGAATTTATTTTTGTGTATGGTGTTAGGGAGTGTTCTAATTTCATTCTTTTACATGTAGCTGTCCATTTTTCCCAGGACCACTGATTGAAGAGACTGTCTTTTCTCAACTGTATAGTCTTGCTTCCTTTGTCATAGATTAGTTGACCATAGGTGTGTAGGTTTATCTCTCGGCTTTTTTTTTTTTCCTTCTACACCTTTATTGGAGTATAATTGATTTACAATGGAGTGTTAGTTTCTGCTGTATAACAAAGGGAATGAGCTATACATATACATATATCACCATATCCCCTCCCTCTTTCATCTCCCTCCCACCCTCTGTATCCCACCCCTTTATGTGGTCACAAAGCACCGAGCTGATCTCCCTGTGCTATGTGGCTGCTTTCCCGTAGCTCTTGATGTTACATTTGGTAATGTATATATGTCCATGCTACTCTCCCACTTCATCCCAGCTTACCATTCCCCCTCCTCGTGTCCTCAAGTCCTTTCTCTACGTCTGTGTTCTTAATCCTGTCCTGTTCCTAGGTTCTTCATAAACTTTTTTTTTCCTTTGGATTCCATATATCTGTGTTAGCATATGGTATTTTTTTCTCTTTCTGACTTACTTCACTGTGTAGGACTGACTCTAAGTTCATCCACCTCACTACAAATAACTCAGTTTTGTTTCTTTTTATGGCTGAGGAATATTCCATTGTATATATGTGCCAGATCTTCTTTATCAATTCATCTGTCGATGGACACTTAGGTTGCTTCCATGTCCTGGTTATTGTAAATAGAGCTGCAATGAACATTGTTGTACATAACTCTTTTTGAATTATGGTTTTCTCAGGGAAAATGCCCAGTAGTTGGGTTGCTGGGTCGATGGTACTTCTATTTTTAGTTTTTTAAGGAATCTCCATACTGTTCTCCCTAGTGGCTATATCAATTTACATTCCCACCAATTGTGCAAGAGGGTTCCCTTTTCTCCAATAAATGCCTCTCCAGCATTTATTGTTTGTAGATTTTTTTTTTTTTTTTTTTGCGTACATGGGCCTCTCCCGTTGTGGAGCACAGGCTCAGTGGCCATGGCTCACGGGCCCAGCCGCTCCACGGCATGTGGGATCTTCCCAGACCAAGGCCCGAACCCGTATCCCCTGCATCGGCAGGCGGACTCTCAACCACTGAGCCACCAGGGTAGCCCTGTTTGTAGATTTTTGATGATGGCCATTCTGACTGCTGTGAGGTGATACCTCATTGTAGTTTTGATTTGCATTTCTCTAATGATTAGTGATGTTCAGCATCCTTTCATGTGTTTGTTGGCAATCTGTATATCTTCTTTGGAGAAATGTCTATTTAGGTCTTCTGCCCATTTTTGGATTGGGTTGTTTGTTTTTGTCATATTGAGCTACATGAGCTGCTTTTAAATTTTGGAGATTAAACCTTTGTCAGTTGTTTCATTTGCAAACATTTTCTCCCATTCTGAGGGTTGTCTTTTCGTCTTGTTTGTTTTCCTTTGCTGTGCAAAAGCTTTTAAGTTTCATTAGGTCCCATTTGTTTATTTTTCTTTTTACTTCCATTTCTCAAGGAGGTGGGTCAAAAAGGATCTTGCTGTGATTTATGTCAGAGTGTTCTGCCTGTGTTTTCCTCTAAGAGTTTTATAGTGTCTGGTCTTACATTTAGATCTCTAATCCATTTTGAGTTTATTTTTGTGTATGGTGTTATGGAGTGTTCTAATTTCATTCTTTTATGTGTAGCTGTCCAGTTTTCCCAGCAGCACTTACTGAAGAGACTGTCTTTTCTCCATTGTATATCCTTGCCTCCTTTGTCATAGATGAGTTAGCCATAGGTACGTAGGTTTATCTCTGGGCTTTCTATCCTGTTCCATTGATCTATATTTCTGTTTTTGTGCCAGTACCATATAGTCTTGATTACTGTAGCTTTGTAGTATAGTCTGAAGTCAGGAATTCTGATTTCTCCAGCTCTTTTAATTTCCCTCAAGACTGCTTTGGCTACTGGGGGTCTTTTGTGTCTCCATACATATTTTAAGATTTTTTTTCTTCTAGTTCTGTAGAAAATGCCACTGGTAATTTGATAGGGATTGCATTGAATCTGTAGATTGCTTTGTGTAGTATAGTCATTTGCACAATATTGATTCTTCTAATCCAGGAACATGATTTATACCTCCATCTGTTTATATCATCTTTGATTTCTTTCAGCAGCGTCTTATAGTTTTCTGAGTACAGGTCTTTTACCTCCTTAGGTAGGTTCATTCCTACATATTTTATTATTTTTGTTGCAATGGTGAATGGGATTGTTTCCTTAATTTCTCTTTCTGATCTTTCATTGTTAGTGTAGAGGAATGCAAGAGATTTCTGTGCATTAATTTTGTATCCTGCAGGTTTATCAAATTCATTGATTAGCTCTAGTAGTTTTCTGGTGGCATTTTTAGGATTCACTTTTTATAGTATTGTGTCATTTGCAAACAGTGACAATTTTACTTCTTCTTTTCAAATTTGTATTCCTTTTATTTCTTTTTCTTCTCTGACTGCTGTGTCTAGGACTTGAAAACTATGTTGAATAATAGTGGTGAGAGTGGACATCCTTGTCTTGTTCCTGATCTTGGAGGAAATGCTTTTAGTTTTTCACCATTGAGAATGATGTTTGCTGTGGGTTTGTCATATATGGCATTTATTATGTTGAGGTAGATTCCCTCTGTGCCCACTTTTTGGAGACTTTTTATCATAAGTGGGTGTTGAATTTTGTCAAAAGCTTTTCCTGCATCTATTGGGATGATCATATTTTTATTCTACAACTTGTTAATATGGTGTATCAGATTGATTAATTTGTGTATATTGAAGAATTCTTGCATCCCTGGGATAAACCCCACCTGATCATGGTGTATGATCCTTTTAATGTGTTGTTCAATTCTGTTTCCTAGTATTTTGTTGAGGAGTTTTACATCTATATTCATCAGTGATATTGGTCTCTAATTTTCTTTTTCTGTAGTATCTTTGTCTGGTTTTGGTATCAGGGTGATGGCGGCCTCATAGAATGAGTTTGGGAGTGTTCCTTTCCCTGCAGATTTCTGAAGAATTTGAGAAGGTTGGATGTTAGCTTTTGTCTAAATATTTAATAGAATTCACCTCTGATGCCATCTGGTTCTGGACTTTTGTTTGTTGGAAAATTTTCAGTCACAGTTTCAATTTCATTACTTGTGATTGGTCTGTTCATATTTTCTGTTTCTTCCTGGTTCAGTCTTGGAAGGTTATACCTTTCTAAGAATTTATCCACTTCTTCCAGGTTGTCCATTTTATTGGCATAGAGTTGCTTGTAGTAGTGTCTTAGGATGCTTTGTATTTCTGTGGTGTCTGTTACAATTTCTCCTTTTTCATTTCTAATTTTATTGATTTGAGTCCTCTCCCCCTTTTTCTTTCTTTTGTTTTTTTTTTGTGGTATGCAGGCCTCTCACTGTTGTGGCCTCTCCCATTGCGGATCACAGGCTCCAGACATGCAGGCTCAGCAGCCATGGCTCACAGGCCCAGCTGCTCCGCTGCATGTGGGATCTTCCCAGACCAGGGTATGAACCCATGTCCCCTGCATCGGCAGGCGGACTCTCAACCACTGCACCACCAGGGAAGCCCTCTCCCTCTTTTTCTTGAGTCTGGCTAAAGGTTTATCATTTTTTGTTTATCTTCTCAAGGAACCAGCTTTTAGTTTTATTGATCTTTGCTATTGTTCTCTATGTTTCTATTTCATTTATTTCTGCTCTGATCTTTATGATTTCTTTCCTTCTACTAACTTTGGGTTTTGTTCTTTTTTCTCTAATTCCTTTAGGTGTAAGGTTAGATTGTTTATTTGAGATTTTTCTTGTTTCTTGAGGTAGGCATGTATTGCTATAAACTTCCCTCTTAGAACTGCTTTTGCTGCATCCCATAGGTTTTGGATCATCATGTTTTTGTTGTCATTTGTCTCTAGGTAGTTTTTAATTTCCTCTTTTATTTCTTCAGTGATCTCTTGGTTATTTAGTAACGTATTGTTTAGCCTCCATGTGTTTTTGTTTTTTACGTTTTTTTCCCCCTGTAATTGATTTCTAATCTTACAGCCTTGTTGTCGGAACAGATGCTTGATATGATTTCAGTTTTCTTAAATTTACTGAGGCTTTATTTGTGACCCAAGATGTGATCTATCCTGGAGAATGTTCTGTGTGCAGTTGAGAAGAATGTGTAATCTGCTGTTTTTGGATGGAATGTCCTATAAATATCAATTAAATCTATTTGGTCTATTGTGTCATTTAAAGCTTGTGTTTCCTTATTAATTTTCTGACTGAATGATCTCCATTGGTATAAGTAAAGTGTTAAAGTCCCCTGCTATTATTGTGTCACTGTCGACTTCCTCTTTTACAGCTGTTAGCAGTTGCCTTATGTATTGAGGTGTTCCTATGTTCGGTACATATATATTTATAATTGTTGTATCTTCTTCTTGGATTGATCCCTTGATCATTATGTAGTGTCCTTCCTTGTCTCTTGTAACATTCTTTCTTTATTTTTTAAAAATTTATTTATTGTATTTATTTATTTTTGGCTGTGTTGGGCCTTCGTTGTGGTGTGCGGGCTTCTTATTGTGGTGGCCTCTCTTGCTGCAGAGCATGGGCTCCAGGCGCATGGGCTTCAGCCACTGTGGCTCGTGGGCTCTAGAGCACAGGCTCAGTAGTCGTGGCCCATGGGATTAGTTGCTCCGCTGCACGTGGGATCTTCCCGGACCAGTGCCCAAACCCATGTCCCCTGCATCAGCAGGCGGACTCCCAACCACTGTGCCACCAGGGAAGCCCCATTCTTTATTTTAAAGTCTATTTTATCTGATATGAGTATTGCTACTCCAGCTTTCTTTTGATTTTCATTTGCATGGAATATCCTTTCCATCCCCTCACTTTCAGTGTGTATGTGTCCCTAGGTCTGAAATGGGTCTCTTATAGACAGCATATATATGGATCTTGTTTTTGTATCCATTCAGCAAGCCTGTGTCTTTTGGTTGGAGCATTTAATCCATTCACATTTTAGGTAAATATCAATATGTATGTTCCTATTACTATTTTCTTAATTGTTATGGGTTTGTTTTTGTATATCCTTTTCTTCTTTTGTGTTTCCCACTTAGAGAGGTTCCTTTAGCATTTGTTGTAGAGCTGGTTTTGTGGTGCTGAGTTCTCTTAGCTTTTGCTTGTCTGTAAGCTTTTAATTTCTCCATCGATTCTGAATGAGATCCTTGCTGGGTAGAGTTCTCTTGGTTGTAGGTTCTTCCCTTTCATCACTTTAAATATATCATGCCACTCCCTTCTGGTTTTTAGAGTTTCTGCTGAGAAATCAGCTGTTAACCTTATGGGAGTTCCCTTGTATGTTATTTGCCATTTTTCCCTTGTTGCTTTCAATAATTTTTCTTTGTCTTTAATTTTTGTCAATTTGATTGCTATGTGTCTCGCCATTTTTCTCCTTGGATTTATCCTGCCTGGGACTCTCTGTGCTTCCTGGACTTGGGTGGATATTTCCTTTCCCATGCTAGGGAAGTTTTCGACTATAATCTCTTCAAATATTTTCTCAGGTCCTTTCTCTCTCTCTTCTCCTTCTGGGACCCCTATAACACAATTGTTGTTGCCTTTAATGTTGTCCCAGAGGTCTCTTAGGCTGTCTTCATTTCTTTTCATTCTTTTTTCTTTATTCTGTTCCACAGCAGTGAATTCCACCTTTCTGCTTCCAGGTCAGTTATCCGTTCTTCTGCCTCAGTTATTCTGCTATTGATTCCTTCTAGTGTATTATTATTATTATTATTTTTTTTGCGGTACGCTGGGCTCCCACTGTTGTGGCCTCTCCTGTTGCAGGGCACAGGCCCCGGACGTGCAGGCTTAGCATCCATGGCTCACGGGCCCAGCCGCTCCATGGCATGTGGGATCTTCCCAAACCGGGGCACGAACCTGTGTCCCTGCATTGGCAGGCAGACTCTCAACCACTGCACCACCAGGGAAGCCCTGTCTTTTATTCTTTACAGAAGCTTAATAAATGTTTTGTCTACTACCCTTACTCTATGTATACTTTTGCAATGAGATTTTTACTTTTGTTTGTTTTCTTGTTATTATCAATAATTAGTGAGACTTCTTTTAAGCTTAAGTAAATTCCTTCAACATTGCGTATAAATCTGGTTTATTAGTAATGAACTCTTTTAGCTTTTGCTAGTCTGGGAAACTCTTGATCTCTCCTTCAATTCTCTTTTTTTCCATAGATTTATTTATTTATTTATTTTTGGCTGTGTTAGGTCTTCATTGCAGTGCGTGGGCTTTTCTCTAGTTGTGGCAAGTGGAGGCTACTCTTCGTTGTTGTGCACGGGCTTCTCATTGTGGTGGCTCTTCTTGTTGCGGAACATGGGCTCTAGGTGCTCAGGCTTCAGTAGTTGTGGCTCGTGGGCTCAGTAGTTGTGGCTCATGGGGTCTAGAGCACAGGCTCAGTAGTTGTGGCACACAGGCTTAGTTACTCTGTGGCATGTGGGATCTTCCTGGATCAGGGCTCGAACCTGTGTCCCCTGCATTGGCAGGCAGATTCTCAACCACTGTGCCATCAGGGAAGACCTCTCTTTCAATTCAGAATCATAATCTTGCTGGTAGGGTATTCCTGTTGTAGACTTTTTCTTTTTAGCCCATTGAATATATCTTATCATTCCTTCCTAGTCTGCAAATTCTGCTGAGAAGTCATCTGACAGTCTTATGGGAATACCTTGAACATAACTAGACTCTTTTATTTCACTGCTTCTGTGATCCCTCTTAAATTTTTAAATTTTTGGTGCTTTATAATATGTCTTGGTGTGGACCTGTTTGTCTTCATCTTGTTTGGGACTCTGTGTTTCCTGGACCTGGTTGTGTGTTTCCTTCCCCAGGTTAGGAAAGTTATCAGTTACTATATCCTCTAATAAGTTCTCTGCCCGTTTCTCTCTTCTCCTCGTTCTGGGACCCCTGTAATGCTCATGTTAATATACTTGATATTGTCTCAGAGGTCCCTTTACCTATAGTCTTGTTTTTTCTTTGTACTATTCAGTTTGGGTGATTTTCACTACTCTGTTTTCCATTTCACTGATCTGTTCTTCCGTATCATATAATATAATGTGGCTTCTCTCGTCTGTGTGTGTGTGTGTGTGTGTGTGTGTGTGTGTGTGTGTGTTTTAAGCTCTTTTATTGTATTGTTCAATGTTTGGTTCTTTTTGACATGTTATTACTCTTTGTTGAAATTCTCACTATATCCATCTATTCTTCTCCTGACTTGGGTGAGCATCTTTATAATCATTACTGTGAACACTTTTTTTATCGGGTAGAATGCTTATCCCTGTTTTATTTAGTTCTTTTTCTGATGTCGTGTCTTGTTACTTCATTTGTAACATATTCCTCTATTTCCTTATGTTTCCTAATTCTCTGTGCATTTCTATTCATTAGGTTCAGGTTGTTACATTCCCGGGTCTCAGAAAAGTGGCCTTATATAGGAGATGACTGATAGGGCCCAGCAGCGCATTGTACTCTGGCCAGCAGAGCCACATGCTCCAACGTTGTCCCCTGTGTGGGCTGCACAAACGTCTCTCTTACGGCAAGGCCAACTGCTGTAGACAAGCTGGTAGGCAGTGTTGGACCCTGGCCTAAATGGCTGTGAGCCCCTGTATGTGATTGCCATGGGTGTGCTGATAACCCAGGCAGCCCTCCGTTATGGGTGGCTGTGTGGTGCTCCAGGTGTACAGGCAGACAGGGTAGGCCCCCAGTGTGTCTGGTTGTGAGGCCTCTGGTGCAGGAGTGCTATGGGCATGGTGGTAAATGGGGCAGGCCCCTGATTCTAATCAGTTCCAGGGAAGACTCTAAAATGTTGCTTGCCAATGTCTCAGTTCCTAGCGGGAGTCCCAGCTGCCTCTTGCCTTTCCAAGAAGCTCTCCGAGATTAGCAAGTGGGTCTGACACACGTGTCTTTCACACTATTGGCTCTGTACAGGGACTGAGAACATGTGAGATTTGTGTGTGCCCTATGAGAGCAAAGTCTCAGTTTTCTTTAGCCTCCAGCTTTCCTGAAAATAAGCCCTGCAGGTTTTCAAAGCCAGACCTGCTGTGTTCTTTTCTTCCAGTGCAGGAACCCTGGGCTGAGCAGCCTGATGCCAGGCTCAGACCCTTCCCTCCATGTGGAGGACCTGTGCAATTGTGATATCTTCCAGCTGTGGGTCACTGTGCTCCATGTGTGGGTTCCAATTAGACTGTGTTTCCAGTCCTCCTACCTGCCTTGTGGTTTCTCCTTCCTTATATCTTGAGTTGTGGAAAACGTTCCCTGCTAGTCTTCAGAGATAATTTCCGTGTAAGTTGTTGTAATTTGGGTGTGTCCGTGGCATGAGGGGAGCTCAGTATCTTCCTACTCTATCTTCTTGATCCCCTCTCAAGAATTCTTTGAAAATATATGCATTTATTACTGTAAACATAACTCTTTGAATTGCAGTCTTGTTCCTGTATTCCATAAATTTAGGTACTTTGTGTTTCCAATTTTGTTTGCTTTAAGATTTCTTTTAAATTTCCCTTTTGATTTATTCCTGTATGCATTGGCTATTCAGGAGCTTATTGTTCACTTTCTAAGTGTTCTTGAATTTTCAATTATTCTGTTTAATATTGAATTTCAGTTTCATACCATTGTGGTTGGAAATGATTCTTGATATGATTTCAATATTCTTGGATTTTTGAAGACTTGTTTTGTGGCTTAACATAGGATCTACCCTAGGCAATGTTCTATGTGTACTTAAGAACAATGGAAAGTTTGCTGCTGTTGAGTGGAACATACTGTAGATGTATGTTAGGTTCATTTGATATCAAGTGTGTGTTCAAGTTCAGTGTTTCCTGATTGATATTCTGTCCAGGTGATCTATACAGTGTTGAAAGTTGGGTATCGATGTTTCTTACCATTATTTTATTTCTGCACATTTTCCCCTTCAGGTGGGTTAATATATTCTTTATATGTTGAGAGGCTCCAAAGCTGGATACATACATATTTATAATTGTCATGATTTCTTGATGAATTAATCCACTTATCATTATATGATAACCTTCTTTCCTTTGAGAGGTTTGACTTCAAGTCTTTTAACCTGATAATAGACTTGTCAGGCAAGTATCATTTCATGGAGTGTTTTTTTCCAATCATTCAATTTTATGCTATATATGGATTAGAAGTTAGCACGAATCTCTTGTACACAGTATAATTAAACGTCCTTTAATCCATTCAGCCACCCTATGGATTATTTAAATTGAAGTATATTTGATTTACAATATTACATTGGTCTCAGGGGTACAACATATGGATTGAATATTTTTATAGATCACTAAAGTGATCACAAAATAATGGCTATATTTCCCTGTGTTGTACTATATATCCTTGTTTGTTTATTTCATACATAGGGGTATTGGATTTAGAGAAACAAACTACTGTATTTCCCTCCCCCCTTCACTTGCCTCACCAGTAACCACTAATTTGTTCTCTGTGAGTCTATTTCTGTTTTGTTATATACATTCCTTTCTTGCATTTTTAGATTCTACAGAGAAGTGAGAACATAGAGTATTTGTCTTTCTCTAACTTATTTAAGTAGGTATAAATATTCTAGGCCTATCCACGTTGTTGCAAGTGGCAGAATTTGATCCTTTTTAATGGCTGAGCAATAGTCTATTGTGTATACATACCACATCTTCTTTATCCACTCATCTGTTGATGGACATTTAGTTTGCTTCCATATGTTGGCAATTGTAAATAATGCTGCTATGAACATTGGGATGCCTGTATCTTGTCAAATTGGTGTCTTCATTTTCTTTGGACATATACCAAGCAGTGGAATTGTTGCCTAATATGATAGTTCTACTTTTAGTTTTTCTCAGGACCTCCGTATTCTTTTCATAGTGGGTGTACCAATTTACAGTCCCACCAACAGTGTACTAGGACTCCCTTCTCCGTGTCATGAACAACATTTCATATTTGTAGACTTTGGAATAATAGCCACGTAGAGAGGTGTGACGTGACTTCTCATTATGGGTTTTCTTGTGGGTCATTCATTAAATTTAATTTACAAAAGAAGGTGATAGGCTGGATGTGATCTCCAGGTTTAGTTTGCTAATGCCTGGTATAGGTTAATTTGGGGAGAATTAATACCTTTACAATGTTGTTTATTGCTAACATTTTTCAGGTTGACATTTAATGATTGGTAACAGATTAAAAATTTTTTTCCCTGAAGGATATCTGAAGTCTGTTGGTTCTGTATTATAAATTTGTTCATTTCTATCACTTTTTAGACTCCACTATAAGTGATATCATATGATATTTGTCTTTTTCTATCTGACTTACTTCACTTAAAATGAAATACTGCCATTTGCAGCAACAGGTATGGACCTAGAGATGATCATGCTTTTTCATTTTTGAGTAATATTTGATTGTGTACATGTACCACTTTTTCATTATCCATTCATCTGTTGATGGACATTTTGGTTGCCTCCATGTCTTGGCTATTGTAAATAGTGCTGCAGTGCATGTTTGGGTTTGGGTGCATTTGTCTTTTTGAATTCTGGCTTTCTGCTGATGTATGCCCAGAAGTAGGACTGCTGGATGATATGGTAGCTCTATTTTGACTTTTTAAAGGCATCTCCATACTGTGCTTTATAGTGGTTGTTACCAGCTTACATCTCACCAACAGCATAGGAGGGTTCCCTTTTCTCCATGTCCTCTCCAGCATTTATGGTTTGTAAACTTTTTGATGATGGCCATTCTGACTGTGCAAGGTGATACCTTGTTGTGGTTTTGATTTGCATGTGTCTAATAATTCGAGGTGTTGAGCATCTTTGCATGTGTTTTCTCTAAACACTGTGAGAAAAAGTTACAGTTGACATTGGCTTTTTGAAAGTCTGACTATTTTGAATTTTTGTTCGATAACTACCACAGGACATTTGTTAAAGGGCAGGTGTCATTTACACCCTGGCAGTCCTTGTGAATATTAAGTGTCCATAAGCACATATTTTAAAGTTGCTGTTGTGGAAATGGGCACAGGCGGTAGGATTTCCTTCATGCCCCTCTCTGGTTACTTGGGTAACCAGACCCACTGTGGAAGACGGGCTCCTGGATTGTAAATTAGTGTGGGCTGTGGCAGAACAAACACCCAAAATCTTCTGTTTTGTTACTTCTTGTTTTTGTTTTAATTTAATTTTTCTTTTTTATTGAAGTAAAGTTGATATAAAATATTCTGTTTGTGGTAGGCATACAGAATCTTGTTCAGTTATGTTCAGTAAACATATTCATATGTCTATTCATCTTCAGATTCTTTTTCCATATAGGTTATTAGAGAGTGTTGAATAGACTTCCCTTTGTTATACAATAGGTCCTTGTTGATAATCTATTTTATATGTATTAGTGTGTAAATATTTTCCCCAGCCTCCTGATTTATTCCTTCTGCCCACTTTTCTCATTGGGTAACCATAAGTTTGCTTTCTAATTCTGTGAGTCTGTTTCTCTCTGTTTTATTTTATTTTTTTGGCTGTACTACGAGGCATGTGTGATATTAGTTCTCCCAACACCAGGGATCGAACCCATGCCCCCTGAAGTGGAAGCTCAGATTCTTAACCATTGGACCACCTGGAAAGTCCCTGTTTCTCTCTTGTAAATTAGTTCATTGGTATCAATTTTTAAATTTCAGCTATAAGTAGTATCATATGATATTTGACTTTCTCTTTCTGACTTACTTACTTCACTTAGTATGATTATCTCTAATTCTATCCATGATGCTGCAAATGGCATTCCTTCATTCTTTTTCATTTCTGAGTAATATTTCACTGTGAACATGTACCACTTCTTTATCCATCCATCTGCTGATGGATATTTTGGTTGCTTCCATGTCTTAGACATTGTAAATTGTGCTGTGGTACACATATGGGTGCATGTGTGTTTTCCAATTCTGGTTTTCTCCTGTTATATGCCTGGGAGTGGGACTGCTGGATCATATGGTACCTCTAATTTTACCTTGTAGAGGCACCTCCATACTGTTATTTATAGTGGCTGTTACCACGTTAGATCCAAACAGCAGCATAGGAGGGTTCCCTTTTTTCTACAACCTCTCAAGCATTTATTGTTTGTAGACTTTTCGATGATGGCTATTCTTACTCATGTGAAGTGATCCCTCATTGTAGTTTTGATTTCTATGAGGCTAATAATACAGGAATTAGAGCATCTTTTCAAGTGCTTTTCTTTTAAACAGTGTAAAATTTACCTATTGAAATAGGATCTTGAAAGTCTGTTCCTTTGGAATTTATTTTGCTTACCCACCCCTGGACATTTCCTGATTGTGGGTGTCATTTACAGCCCAACAATCCTTGTGAATATTAAGTACCCATAAACATTGTTTTTAAAGTTGCAGTTGTAGTAAAGGGCAACAAGGCAGCGGAATTTATTCATACTCAACTTGATTTCTAGGGAAAACAGAGGCTTAGTGGAATTCCTCTTCCTAGGTTGTAAATTGGAGTGTAAAGTGCCAGGACAGGTACCCAAAATCTTGTGTCACATTACTTCTTGTTGAATTTACTTTTTATTCCTTATCAGAGTAACTTTGATTACAATGTTGTATTTGTTCTAGGTGTACAGAATCTGGTTCATTCATACGTATACATATATCTAAACAGGTTTAGATTATTTCCCATGTTGGTTATTAGAGAGAGTTGAGTAGACCTCCCTTGGCATCCAGTAGGTCCTTCTTGATTATATATTTTATATGAATTATTAAATGCATGTTAACCCCAACATCCTAATTTCTCCATTCCTTTCACCTTTTTCAAAGTCTGTATGGGTCATTCTCAGTGGAAATATGCTCATGGGTATCAGTTTTTAGATTACACTAGTAAATGATATCATCGGATATTTGTCTTTCTGTGACTTACTTTACATAGTATGATTACCCCCAGGTTCATCAGTGGTGCTGCAAAAGGCATTGTTTCATCTTTTCCATGGCTAATATTCGATTGTGTACATGTACCACTTCTTTGTCCATTCATCTGTACTTGGACATTTTGCTTGCATCCATATCTGGCTATTGTAAGTATCGCTGAAGAGCTCTTTTGGTTACCTGTGTCTTTTTCAATTCTGGTGTTCTCGGGTTACAGACCCATTAGTGGTTTGGCAGGATCACATAGTAGCTCAATTGTTAACTTTTTTTTTTTTTTGTGGTACGCGGGCCTCTCACTGTTGTGTCGTCTCCCGCTGTGGAGCACAGGCTCCGGACACGCAGGCCCAGCGGCCATGGCTCACTGGGCCCAGCCGCTCCGCGGCACGCGGGATCCTCCCGGACCGGGGCACGAACCTGTGTCCCCTGCATCGTCAGGCGGACTCCCAACCACTGCGTCACCGGGGAAGCCCCGATTGTTAACTTTTAAAGGCACCTTCATTCTGTTCTGATTAGTGGCTATTACCAGTTTACATCCCCGCAACAGCATAGGGGTGTATCCATTCTCGGAAACCCATTCAGCAATTATTGTTTGCAGACATTTTTTTCTGATGGCCATTCAGAGTATTGTGAGGTGATGCCTTTTTGTAATTTAAATTTGCATTTCCCTAATAATTCTTGATGTTGAACATTTTTTCATTTCCTTTAAAAAAACACTGTGAGGAAATTTACCTCTTGAATTGTCTTCTCCAGATTTTCTACTGTTTTGAATATTAATGTCTATTCCTGACAGCAGGATATTTTTTGAGGGCAGGTCTCATTTAAAGCCCTGCAGTCCTTGTGAATATTGAGTGACCAATAGCACTGGAATTAAAGCTGCTGTTGCGGGAATTGGCCACAAGGCGGCAGATTTCTACATTCCCAGCTTTGGTTACAAGGGCAGGAGAGTCTTCCTGGAAGTTGTGTTCCTAGGTTGCAAATTGTAGTGGAATGTTCCAGGACAAACTCCCAAAAGCTTATGTCTCCTACTTATGTTTGTTTTTTAAATTTATTTTATGTTTTTCATCGGAGTAATGTTTTTTAAACTAGATCCTTACTCTATCTACAATTTCCCCTTTCTTCTTTGCCTTTAATATTTATTTATTTATTTATTTATTTATTTATGGCTGTGTTGGGTCTTCGTTTCTGTGCGAGGGCTTTCTCTAGTTGCGGCAAGTGGGTGCCACTCTTCATTGCGGTGCACGGCGTCTCACTATCGCGGCCTCTTTTGCTGCAGAGCACAGGCTCCAGACACGCAGGCTCAGTAGTTGTGGCTCACGGGCCTAGTTGCTCCGCGGCATGTGGGATCTTCCCAGACCAGGGCTTGAACCCGTGTCCCCTGCATTGGCAGGCAGATTCTCAACCACTAGGCCACCAGGGAAGCCCATATCGGAGTAAATTTTATTAGGGTGTTGTGATTCTCTGGGTGTACCGATTCTGATCAATTTTTCATACATATATCTGTTCATCTTTGGATCCTGTTACCATGTAGGTTATTACAGAGTGTTGAGTAGACCTCCCTTGGTATTTGGTAGGTGTTTATGTAATTTATATGTATTAGTGATTATATAATTTATATATTTTATATGTTATAAGTTTATATACATAAAACATACATTAGTGTATGTATGTTAACCCCATAATCCTAATTTATCCACCCTCCCACCTTTCATTTTTGTTAACCATTAGTTTGTTTTATACGTCTCTGAGTGTCTTTTCCTTTGGAAATATGTTCATTTGTACGAATCCTAAGATAACATCTATAAATTATATTATAGGATATATATCATACACTTTTGACTTAATGTAATATGATTATTTCTAGACTCTCCTCTAGTCATGAAAACTGTGGTTGGATTTGCATGCGTCTCATAATCCCTTCAAATTGAGCTTTCAGGCATGTCCTTTGTTTTCAAACAGTGAGTACAGCTTACCTCTCCAAATTGTTTTTTGAAGTCTGTGCCACATTTGGAAGTATTTTGGCCATTACCTCCCTCAAGACATTTTGAGGGCAGGTTACATTTACAGCCCTCCAGTACTTGTGCATATGAAGTGACGATTAGCACAGGTTTTAAAGCTGCTGTTGCAGGTAATGGCCAGAGGGCGGCAGCATTTCTGCTTTCCCCACTCTGGTAACTAGGGAAAGAGACCTTCCTGCCAGGGGTGTTCCTCAGTTATAAATTAGAGTGGAATGTGCCCGGATAAACCCCCAAAAGCTAATGTCTCCTTCTGTTTTTTTTTAAAAATTGAATTTATACTTTTTATTGGAGTAATATTCCATTGTGTACATGGACCACTTCTTCTTTCTGCATTCCTCTGTTGATGGACATTTTCATTGCTTTCAAGTGTTGGCTATAGTAAATATGGCTGGAGTGCAGGATTGCCAGCCTGTGCCTTTCTGATTCTTATTCTCTCAGGCGATAGGACAAGCAGTGGGTATGCTTGATTGAATGGTAGCTCAATGTTTACCTTTTCAAGGCACATCCATTGTGTTTTCATTACTGGCTCTTACCACGTCCCACTTAGAACCAATGGTCCGCATTTCTCCACAACCACTTCAGCCTTTATTGTTTGCAGAATTTTTGCTGATGGCCATTCTGATTGGTGTGAGCTGATAGGTTTCTGTAATTTGGATTTGCATGTCTTTAATAATTCCTAATGTTCAGCATTTTTCTATGCCAGTTTAATTTCTGTTAAACAAAAAAGAAAAAAACCTCTTGAAATTGTCTCCTTGGAAGGTTGCCCTCTTTTGAATTTTTTGGTCTATTTTCGACCCCAGGATTTTTTTGGGGGGGAGCAGGTGTCATTTACAGGGCTGCAATAAGTGTGAATATTTAGTGACCACTAGCACTGGTTTTAGTTGTTGTGGGAAACGGCCACAAGGGGGCAGCATGTCTCCATTTCCCAAATCTGGTTACTAGGGCTGCAGAGCCTTTCTGCAAGTCGTGTTCCCAGGTTTTATATTAGAATGGAATGAGCCAGCAAAAGCCCCCATAAGTTTATGTCACATTACTTCTTGTTCGTTGTTTTAATTTTATTAATCGGGGTAATGATTACAATGTTGTTTGTCCTAGGTGTACACAATCTGGTTCATTTGTACATTATATATATATATATATATATATGTATATATATATACATACATACACAGATCCTCTTCCCATGTAAATTACTGCAGAGTGTTCCGTAGACCTCCCTTGCTATATGGTCGGTCTTTTTGATACATGTATTTAATATGTATTTGTACACCTATGGTAAACCTGATCTTAATTTATCCATTGCCACCACCTTTCCTTTTAGATAAGCACAGTTTTTTTTTCCTAAGTCTGTGAGTGTCTTTCTCTGTGGAAATATGTTTATATGTGTCAGTTGTTAGATAACACCTATAAGTGATATCATAGGATATATGTCTTCGCTTTCCTATTTACCTCATGTTCTGTGATTATCTCTAGGCTCATTTATGGTGCCACAAAGAGCAGTGTTTCATTATTTCCATGGCTAATATTCCATTGTGTACATGGACCACTTCTTTATCCATTCATTTGTTGATGGACATTTTGGTTGCTTCTGTGTCTTGGCTATTGTGAAAATGGCTGCAGTGCTGCTCTTGCAGCCTGTGTCTTCTTGATTCTGGTCTTCTCAGGTGAGAGGCTCACCGGTGGGTCTGCTGGATGGAATGGTGGCTCAATTTTTACTTTCAAACGCAGCTCCTTTCTGTTCTCATTATTGGCTGTTACCACTTTACATCTCAGCAGCAGCTAGAGGGTACACATTTCTCTAAAAATTCCTTCAGCATTTATTGTTTGTTGA
Source organism: Lagenorhynchus albirostris (assembly GCF_949774975.1). Lineage (NCBI taxonomy): Eukaryota > Metazoa > Chordata > Mammalia > Artiodactyla > Delphinidae > Lagenorhynchus > Lagenorhynchus albirostris. Next base: position 45,467,037 of record NC_083107.1, on the reverse strand, counting down.
CTTTTGGCTGATGGTAGTTGACTTGTGTGAGTTGAAACATTTTTGTAGATTAGATTTGCATGAGTCTAATAATTGCTGATGTTGAGCTTTTATCCATTTTCCTTTTTTTGAAAAAGAGTGAGTAAAGCTTACTACTTCATAATATCTTCTTGAAACATTTGCCTGTTTTGAATTTTTTTGGCCATTCCCTAGCTCAGGACATTTTTTGAGGGCAGGTGTCCTTTACAGCCCTGAGTCCTTGTGAATGTTAAGTGAGCGTTAGCGGTGGGTTTAAAGCCGCTCTTGCGGGAAACGACCACAAGGCGGCAGCATTTCTACATTTCCAACTCTGGGTTTTTGGGCAACAGAGCCTTCCTGGAAATGGTGTTAGTAGGCTGCAAATTAGAGTGGAATGTGCCAGGGCACACCCCCAAGAGCTTATATCTCCTCACTTGTTTGTTTTTTAAATTTAATTTTTATTTATTATCACAGCAAATTTGATAAAAATATTGTGTTTGTTCTAGATGTACAGAATCTGGTTCATTATATCTATGTATTGATCTATTCATCTTTGGATCCTTTCCCGTGTAGGTTATTACAGAGTGTTGAGTAAACTTCTCTTGGTATTCCATAGGTATTTTGTGATTATATATTTCATATGTATTACTACATGTCAGTTAACCCCCGCATCCCAATTCATATATTCCTTACACCTTTCCATTTGGTTAAACATAATTTGGTTTTCTGAATCTATGAGTGTCCTTCTCTTGGCAATAATTTCATGGGTATCAATTTTTAGGTAACACCTATAAGTGATGTCTTTTGGTTTCTTTCTTACTTCAAGTTGGGTGATTATGTCTAGATCCTAGTATGATGCTGCCAATGGCACTGTTTCATAGTTTTCCATGGCTAATATTCCATTGTGTACATTGACCACTTCTTGTTGCATTTTTCTCTTGACGGACATTTTGGTTTCTTCCAAGTCTTGGCTATGGTACATGTTGCTAGAGTGCAGGATTGCCAGCCTGTGTCTTTTTGATTCTGGTCTACTCAGGACATAGGCCCATCAATGGGCCTACCAGATAACATGGTAGCTCAATTTCTACCTTTAAATGCACTTCCATTCTATTCTCACTACTGGCTCTTACCAGGTTGCATCCCAACAGCAGCTAGAGGGTACGCAGTTCTCTGAAACCCCTTCAGCATTTATTCTTTGTAGACTTTTTGCTGATGATCATTCTGACGGCTGTGAGGTGAAAGTTTTTGTAGATTGGATTTGCATGGCTTTATTAATTCTGATGTTTAGCATTTTTCAATGCCCTTATTTTTAACAGAAAAAAAGAAAGAGAAGACAAAATGTGTGTAAAATATGCCTCTTGAAATTGTCATTTTGAAATGTGCATGTTTTTTGAGTTTTTTGCTCGATTTATTCCCCAAAAGTTTGTTTAGAGGGCAGGTGTCATTTACAGGTCTGGAATTATTTTGAATATCAAGTAAAGATTAGCGCTGGGTTTAGAGCTGCTGTTGTGTGAAACAGGCACAAGGTGGCATCAGTTCTCCTTAACAAGTTTGGTTACTAGGTCAACAGAGCCTTAAGGGAAGTCATATTCTAGGTTGTAAATTAGAATGGAATGTGCCAGGAAAAAGCCCCTTATGTTTATGTTTCACTACTTCTTCTTCGTTTTTTTTAAATTTAATTTTTATTTTTTATCACAGCAACTTTGATTACTTTTGGTTGTTCTAGGTGTGGGAGATGTGGTTCTTTTACATATATAAATATATCTACTCTTCTTCAGATTCTTTTCCCATGTAGGTTATGACACAATGTTGAGGAGTCTTCTCTTGGTATTCCATAGGTCTTTGGTGATTATATATTTCACATGTGTTTGTATATCTATGTTAACCCCAATATCGCTATGTATCCAATCCTCACACCTTTCCATTCGTGAACCATAAGTTTGATTAATGAATCTGTGATTGCCTTTCTCAGTGGAAATATCTTCACTGGTATCAATTTTTAGGTAACACCTCTAAGTGATATCCTAGGAAATGTGTCTTTCGCTTTCTGACTTACTATAAGTTGCGTGATTACCTCGAGACTCATGTACGGTGCTGCAAATGGCATTGTGTCATTTTTTTCCTTGGCTAATATTCCATCTGTACATGTACCAGTTCTTTGTCCACTCATCTGTTGATGGATTTTTTTGTTGCTTCCATGTCTTGGCTATTGTAATACTGCTGCAATGCAGATTTTCCTGCCTGTGTCTTTCCAATTCTGTCTTCTTAAGTTATAGGCCCAGTAGTGGGCCTGCTGGATCATATGGTAGCCAAATGTTTACCTTGTAAAGGCACCTCCATTCTATTCTCATTAGTGGCTCTTACAAGGTTAAGTCCCAGTTAAAGTTGATGGTATGCACTTCTCCACAACCCCTTCAGCATTTATTGTTTGTAGTTTTTTTGCTAATGTTTATTCTGACTGGTGTGAGCTGCTACCTCTTTGTGGGTGGATTTGCATGAGTCTCATAATCCCTTGAAATTGAGCTTTCAGGCATGTCCTTTGTTCTTCAAGCTGTGAATACAGCTTACCTCTTCAAATTGTTTTCTTGAAGTATGTGCCACATTTTGAAATATTTTGGCCATTACCTCCCTCAAGACATTTTGAGGGCAGGTTTCATTTAAGGCCCTTCAGTACTTGTGCATATGATATGACCCTTAGCACAGATTTTAAAGCTGCTGTTGCCGGTAACGGCCAGAGGGCGGCAGCATTTCGGCTTTCCGCACTCTGGTAACTTGGGAAACAGACCTTCCTGCCAGTGGTGTTTCTTGGTTATAAATTAGAGTGGAATGTGCCCGGATAAACCCTCCAAAGGTAATGTCTCCTTACTTACACTTTTCTTTTAAATTGAATTTATATTTTTTATTGGAGTAATATTCCATTGTGTCCATGGACCACTTCTTCTTTCTTCATTCTTCTGTTGATGGACATTTTCATTGCTTCCACGTGTTGGCTGTGGTAATTATTGCTGGAGTGCAGGATTGCCAGCCTGTGTCTTTTTGATTGTTATCCTCTCAGGCGATAGGCCCAGCAGTGGGTATGCTTCATTGAATGGTAGCTCAATATTTACCTTTTCAAGGCACCTCCATTGTGTTTTCATTACTGGCTCTTACCACGTCCCAATTAGAACCGAGGGTACGCATTTTTCCACAACCCCTTCAGCATTTTTTGTTTGCAGAAATTTTGCTGATGGCCATTCTGACTGGTGTAAGATGATAGTATTTTGTAATTTGTATTTGCATACCTTTAATAATTCCTAATGTTCAGCATTTTTCCACGCATTTTTTGATTTCTGTTAAACAAAAACAGAAAAAAACTGTGAGTAAAATAAACCTCTTGAAATTGTCTTCTTGGAAGGTTGCCCTCTTTTGAATTTTTTGGTCTATTTTCGACCCCAGGATTTTTTTTTGAGGCCAGGTGTCATTTACAGGCCTGCAATGAGTGTGAATACTTAATGACCATTAGCACTGGTTTTAAAGCTGCTGTTGTGGGAAACGGCCACAAGGCGGCAGCATTTCTCCATTCCCAAATCTGCTTACTAGGGCAGCAGAGCCTTTCTGGAAGTCATGTTCCCAGGTTGTAAATTAGAATGGAATGTGCCAGGAAAACCCCCAATAAGTTTATGTCACATTACTTCTTGTACATTGTTTTAATTTTTTTAATTGGGATAATGATTAGAATATTGTTTGTCCTAGGTGTACACAATCTGGTTCATTTGTACGTTATATATATATAGAGAGGGAGGGATGTACAGATCCTCTTCCCATGTAAGTTATTGAAGAGGGTTCCGTAGTTCCGTAGACCTCCCTCGCTATATGGTCGGTCTTTTTGATATATGTATTTAATAGGTATCTGTACACATATGGTAACACTGATCTTAATTTATCCATTCCCCCCACCTTTCCTTTTAGATAAGCATAATTTGTTTTCTAAGTCTGTGAGTGTCTTTCTGTGTGGAAATATGTTCATTTGTGTCAATTGTTAGATAACGCCTATAAGTGATATCATTGTATATGTCTTTTGCTTTCCGACTTACCTCATGTACTGTGATTATCCCTAGGCTCATCTATGGTGCCTCAAAGGCAGTGTTTCATTGTTTTCCATGGCTAATATTCCATTGTGTACACGGAGCACTTCTTGTTTTTCCATTCATCTGCTGATGGACATTTTGGTTGCTTCCGTATCTTGGCTATTGTGAAAATGGCTGCTGTGCAGCTGTTGCAGACTCTGTCTTCTCGATTCTGGTCTTCTCAGTTGAGAGGCTTAGCGTTGGGTATGCTGGATGGAATGGTGGCTCTGTTTTTCTTTTTTTGTGTTTTTTTTTGAGGTAAGCGAACCTCTCACTGTTGCGGCCTCTCCTGTTGCGGAGAACAGGCTCCGGATGTGCAGGCTCACCGGCCATGGCTCAGGGACCTAGCCGCTCCGCAGCATGTGGGCTCTTCCCAGACCGGGGCATGAACCCGTGTCCCCTGAATCTGCAGGCGGACTCTCAATCACTGTGCAACCAGGGAAGACCCAGTTTTTACTTTTAAACGCAGTTCCTTTCTGTTCTCATTATTGGCTGTTACCACTTTACATCTCAGCAGCAGCTAGAGGGTACAGAGTTCTCTAAAACACCTTCAGCATGTATTGTTTGTAGAACTTTTGATGATGGTAGTTGACTTGTGTGAATTGAAACCTTTTTGTAGATTAGATTTGCATGAGCCTAATAATTCCTGATGTTGAGCTTTTATCCATTGTCCTTTCTTTTGAAGAAGAGTGTAAAACTTATCTCTTCATACTATCTCCTTGAAACATTTGCATGTTTTGAATTTTTTTGGCCATTCCCTAGCTCAGGACATTTTTTGAGGGCAGGTGTCCTTTACAGCCCTGAGTCTTTGTGAATGTTAAGTGAGCGTTAGCGGTGGGTTTAAAGCCGCTCTTGTGGGAAATGACCACAAGGCGGCAGCATTTCTACATTTCCAACTCTGGGTTTTTGGGCAACAGAGCCTTCCTGGAAATCGTGTTAGCAGGCTGCAAATTAGAGTGGAATGTGGCAGGGAAAACCCCCAAGGGCTTGCATCTCCTTACTTCTTGTTTGTTTTTTTAATTTAATTTTTATTTATTATCACAGCAAATTTGATAAAAATACTGTGTTTTTTTCTAGGTGTACAGAATCTGGTTTATTATATCAATGTATTGATCTATTCATCTTTGGATCCTTTCCCGTGTAGGTTATTACAGAGTGTTGAATAGACCTCTCTTGGTATTCCATAGGTATTTTGTGATTATATATTTCATCTGTATTACTACATGTCTGTTAACCCCCATATCCTAAATCATACATTCCTTACACCTTTCCATTTGGTTAAACATAATTTGGTTTTCTGAATCTATGAGTGTCCTTCTCTTGGAAATTATCTCATGGATATCAATTTTTAGGTAACACCTATAAGTAATGTCATAGGATAATATGTCTTTCGTTTTCTTCAAGTTGGGTGATTATCTCTAGATCCTTCTATGGTGGTGCCAACAGCATTGTTGCATGCTTTTCCATGGCATTGCATTGCATTGTGTACATGGACCACTTCTTCTTGGTGCATTTTTCTGTTGATGGACATTTTGGTTTCTTCCAAGTCTTGGCTATGGTACATGTTGATGCAGTGAAGGATTGCCAGCCTGTGTCTTTTTGGTTCTGGTCTACTCAGGTGATAGGCCCATCAGTGGTAGCTCAATTTTTACCTTTATGGTAAAGGTAAAATGGTAGATCATATGGTAGCTCAATTTTTACCTTTAAACGCACGCCCATTGTGTTCTCACTACTGGCTATTACCAGGCTACATCCCACCAGCAGCTAGAGGGTATGTAGTTCTCTAAAACCCCTTCAGCATTTATTCTCTGTAGACATTTTTGCTGACGATCACTCTGACAGCTCTGAGGTGAACATTTTTGTAGACTGGATTTGCATGGCTTTATTAATTCCTGATGTTGAGCATTTTTCCTTGCCCTTTTTTTTAACAAAAAAAAAGGAAAGAAAAAGAAAGAGAAGACAAAAGGTGCGAAAAATATGCCTCTTGAAATTGTCGTTTTAAAATGTGTACGTCTTTTGAGTTTTTTGCTCGATTTACGACCCAAGGATTTCTTTTGAGGGCAGGTGTCATTTACCGGCCTGCAATTATTTTGAATATCAAGTGACCATTAGCGCTGTGTTAAAAGCTGCTGTTTTGAGAAACGGCCACTAGGCGACAGCAGTTCTCCTTTACAAAATCTGGTTACTAGGGCAACAGAGCCTCAATGGAAGTCGTGCTCTAGGTTGTAAATTAGAATGCAATGTGCCAGGAAAAAGCCTCTTAAGTTTATGTCTCACTACTTCTTGTTCGTTGTTTTAATTTTTATTTTTTATCACAGCAACTTTGATTACAATATTTTGTTTGTACTAGGTGTGCGAGATGTGGTTCTTTTACACATATACATATATCTCTTCTTCTTCGGATTCTTTTCCCATGTAGGTTATGACCCAATGTTGAGTAGTCTTCTCTTGGTATTCTGTAGGTCTTTGGTGATTATATATTTCACCTGTGTTTGTATATCTGTTAAACCCAATATCCTAATGTATACAATCTCACACCTTTCCATTGGTGAACTATAAGTTTGTTTAATGAATCTGTGATTGCCTATGTGGAAATATGTTCACTCTTATCAATTTTTAGGTAACACCTCTAAGTGATATCATAGGATATGTGTCTTTCGCTTTCTGACTTACTACAAGTTGCGTGATTACTTCTAGACTCATGTACGGTGCTGCAAATGGCATTGTGTCATTTTTTTCCTTGGCTAATATTCCATCTGTACATGTACCAGTTCTTCTTTGTCCACTCATCTGTTTATGGACTTTTTGGTTGCTTTCATGTCTTGGCTGTTGTAATACTGCTGCAATGCACATTTGCCTGCCTGTGTCTTTCCAATTCTGTCTTCTTCGGTTATAGGCCCAGTAGTGGGCCTGCTGGATCATATGGTAGCCAAATGTTTACCTTGTAAAGGCACCTACATTCTGTTCTCAATAGTGGCTTTTACCAGGTTAAGTCCCACTTAAAGTTGAGGGTATGCACTGCTCCCCAACCCCTTCAGCATTTATTGTTTGTAGTTTTTCTGTTAATTTTTATTCTGACTGGTGTGAGCTGCTACCTCTTTGTGGTTGGATTTGCAGGCATCTCATAATCCCTTGAAATTGACCTTCCAGGCATGTCCTTTTTTTCTTCAAACTGTGAGTACATCTTACCTCTTCAAATGGTTTTCTTGAAGTATGTGCCACATTTTGAAATATTTTGGCCATTACCTCCCTCAAGACATTTTGAGGGCAGGTTTCATTTAAGACCTTACAGTACTTGTGCATATGAAGTGACGATTAGCATAGGTTGTTGCTGCTGTTGCACGTAACGGCCATTGGGCGGCAGCATTTCTGCTTTCCCCACTCTGGTAACGAGGGAAACAGACCTTCCTGCCAGTGGTGTTCCTCGTTTATACACTAGAGGGGAATGTGCCCAGATAAAGCCCCAAAGGCTGATGTTGTCGTACACTAAACTGTACCCTAAACCGTACCCATTCCCTAAACCTAATACTACCTGTAACCCTAAACGTTACACTAACCCGTACCCTAATAATAACCCATACACAAACACTAACACGTACCCTAAGCCTAACCCGATGTCGTAGCCTAACCCTAACCCTAAACCTAACCATAAACCTTACACTCACCCGTGTCCTAATCGTAACCCATACACTAACAGCAAGCCTAACCCTAACATGTATCCTAACCCTAACCCGTTGTCATATCATAACCTGTTGACTAATCCGTACCCGTTCCCTAAACCTAAACATAACCCTAAACCTTACCCTAATCCACATCCTAATCCTAACCCATACACTAACCCATAGCCTAACACATATTATAACTTTAACCACTTGTCGTACACTAACCTGTACCCTAAACCGTACCCGTTCCCTAACGCTAATCCTAAACATAACCCTAACTCTAACCCTAACCCTAAACCATACCCTAAACTGTACCCTAATCCTAACCTGTACACTACCACTAAACCATACCTTAACACGTACCCTAACGCTAACCCGTTGTCATACCCTAAACTGTACCCTAAACAGAACCCATTCCCTAACCCTAACCCGAACCCAAACACTAAACCTAACCATAACCCATTGTTGTACCCTAAACTGGATCCTAAACGGTACCTCTTAGCAAAACCTAACCCGAACCAAAAACCTAAACCTTACACTAACCCGTACCCTAATCCTAACCCATACACTAACACTAAAGCGTACCCTACCACGTAACCTAAGATGATGTCGTACCCTAATCTGTACCCTAAACCATACCCGTTCCCTAAACTTAACCCTAACCTAACCGTAAACGTAAACCTTACACTAACTCGTACCCTAATACTTACCCTTATAGTAACACAAAACCGTACCCTAACATGTACACTAAGCCTAACCCATTGTCTTACCTTAAATTTTACCCTAAACCTAACTCTAACCCTAAACTGCACCGTAAACCGTACCCTAATTCTAAGACATACACTACCACTAACTAGTACCCTAACACTTAGCCGAATCCTAACACGTTGTCATACCACAACTACTACACTAAACCATACACATTCCCTAACACTAACCCTAACCCTTACCCTAACTCGTACCCTAATCCTAACCCGTACACTAACACTAACCTATACCCTAAACCGTACCCTAAACCTAACCCATTGTCGTACCCTAACCTATACCCTAAACCGTACCCTAACCCTAAACCTTACCCTATCCTGTACCCGAATGCTAACCAGTACACTAACACTAACCTATACCCTAACACACATGGTAAGCCTAAACCATTATCGTACCCTAACCTGTACCCTAAACCATACCTGTTCCCTAACCCTAACCCTAAACCTAACCAAACCCTAACACGTAGGCTAACCCTAAACTGTTGTCGTACAATAACCTGAACCCTAAAGCGTACACATTCCCTAACCCTAACCCTAACCCCGAACCTAACACTTACACAAAGCCTTACACTAAACCGTACACTAACACTAAACCGTACCGTAACAAGTACTCTAACCCTAAACCGTTGTCGTACCCTAACATGTACCCTAAACTGTACACGTTCCCTAACCCTAACCCAAAACCTTACCTGAAGCCTTACGCTTACCGTACCCTAATCCTAACCCATAGACTGACAGTAACCCGTACCCTAACACATACGCTAACCCTAAACTGTTGTCGTACCCTAACATGTACCCTAAACCGTACCCATACCTTAACCCTAACTCTAAACTTAACCATTACCTGAAGCCTCAACCTAACCCGTAACCTAAGGCTAATCCGTACACTAACACTAACCCGTACCCTAACACGTACTCTAACCCTAAAGTATTGTCGTACCCTAACCTGTACTCTAACCCACAACCATTCCCTAAACCGAACCCTAAACCTAACCCTAACACTTACCCGAAGCCTTACACTAACCCATACCCTAATTGTAACCCATACAATAACACTAACCCATACCTTAACACGTACGGTAACCATAAACCTTTGTCCTACCCTAACATGTTCCCTAAACCACACCTGTTCGCTAACCCTAATCCTAAACCGTTGTCGTAACCTGAACTGTACCCTAAACCCGACCCGTTCCCTAAGCCTAATCCGAACGCTAAGCCTTACCAGACGCCTTACACTAACCCGTACCCTAATCTTAACCCGTACACAAACACTAACCTGTACCATAACATGTATGCTAACCCTAAACAGTTGTCGTAACCTAAACTGTACCCTAAACCATACCCATTCCCTAACCCTAACCTTAACCGATACCCGAAGCCTTACTCTAACCCACACCCTAATCCTAAACTGTACACTAACACTAACCCATACCCTAACACGTACGCTAACCCTAAAAACCTGTCGTCACTTAACCTGGACTCTAACCCATAACCATTACCTAATGTTAACCCTAACCTTAACCCTTACCCTAACCCTTACTTTAACACATACCCTAATCCCAACCCGTACACTAACACTAACCTGTACCCTAACATGTATGCTAACACTAAACCGTTGGTGTACCCTAACCTATACCCTAAACCGTAGCCATTCCCTTACCCTAACCCTAACACTTACCCGAAGCCTTAACCTTACCTGTACCCTAATCCTAACACATACACGAACACTAAACCGTACCCCAACATGTAGGCGAACACTAAACTGTTGTCATACCATAACCTGTACCCTAAACCATACATGTTCCCTAACCCTAACACTAACAATTACCCAAAACCTTACCGTAACCCATACCCTAAACCTAACACATACACTAACACTAAACCGTACCCTAACCCGTTCGCTAACCATAAACCGTTGTCGTAGCCTAAACTGTACCCTCAACCATACACATTCCCTAACTGAAAACTTAACTCTAATCCTTACCTGAAGCCTTAACCTAACCCGTACCTTAATCCTAACCCGTACACTAACACTAACCCTAACCCTAACACGTACGCTATCCCTAAACTATTGTTGAACCCTAACCTGTACTTTAATCCGTAACTGTTCCTTAATCCTAAATCTAAACCTTACCCGAAACTTTACCCCATACCCTAATCCTAACCCGTACACTAACATGAACCAATACCCTAACACGTACGCTAATACTAAACCTTTGTCGTACCCTGAACAGTACGCTAAACCCTATCCATTCCATAACACTAAACCTAAACATAACACTAAAGCTAATCTCTACCCGAAGCCTTACCCTAACCTGTAACCGAATCCAAGCCTATACACTAACACTAACCCATAACCTAACACGTACGCTAACACTAAACCGTTGTCCTAAAATCACAGGTACCGTAAACCCAACCTGTTCCCTCACGCTAAACCTACCCCATACCCGAAGCCTTACCCTAACCCGTACCCTAAACCTAGCCTGTACACTAACACTAACACGTACACTACCAAGTACGCTCACCCTAAACCGTTGTCGTACCCTAACCTGTACCCTAAACCGTCCCCATCCCCTAACACTAAACCTAATCCTAACCCTTACCCGAAGCCTTACCCTAACCCGTCCCCTAATCCTAACCCGTACGCTAACACTAACCCATACCCTAACACGTACGCTCAACCTAAACCATTGTCGTACCCTAACCTGTACCCTAAACCGTCCCAGGCCCCTAACCCTAACCCTTAACCTAACCCTTACCCGAAGCCTTACACTAACCCGTCCCCTAAACCTAAACCGTACGCTAACACTAACCCGTACCCTAACACGTACGCTCACCCTAAACCGTAGTCGTACCCTAACCTGTACCCTAAACCGTCCACGTCGCCTAACCCTAACCCTAACCTACCCTAACCCTTACCCTTAACCTTACCCGAATCCTTACCCTAACCCGTCCCCTAATCCTAAACCGTATGCTAACACTAACCCATACCCAAACACGAACGCTCAACCTAAACCGATGTCATACCCTAACCTGTACCCTAAACCGTCCCTATCCCCAAACCATAACCCTAGACCTAACCCTAACCCTAACCCTTACCCGAAGCCTTACCCTAACCCGTCCCCTAATCCTAACCCGTACGCTAACACTAACCCATACCGTAACACGTATGCTCAAACTAAAGCGTTGTCATACCCTAACCTGTAGCCTAAACCGTCCCCGTCCCCTAACCCTAACCATAACCCTTACCTGAAGCCTTACCCTAACCCGTCCCCTAATCCTAACCCGTACGCTAACACTAACCCGTACCCTAACACGTACGCTCACCCTAAGCCATTGTCGTACCCTCACCTGGACCCTAAACCATCCCCGTCCCCTAACCCTAACCCTAGCCCTAACCCTAAACCTAACCCTTACCCAAAGCCTCAGCCTAACCCGTCCCCGAATCCTAACCCGTACACTAACACTAACCCGTACCGTAACATGTACGCTCACCCTAAACTGTTGTCGTACCCTAAACCGTCCCCATCCCCTACACCTAAACCTAGCCCTAACCCTAAACCTAACCCTTACCCGAAGCCTCAGCCTAACCCGTCCCCAATCCTAACCCGTACGCTAACACCAACCCATACGCTCACACCTACGCTCACCCTAAACGGCTGTCGTACCCTAACCGGTACCCTAAACCGTCCCCGTCCCCGTCCCCTAACCCAAACCCTAGCCCTAACCCTAACCCTAAACCTTACCTGAAGCCTTACCCTAAAACGTTCCCTATTTTAACATGTATGCTAACACCTAACTGTACCATAACATGTACGCTCACCCTAACCATTGTCGTACCCACACCTTTGCCCTAAACCGTCCCCGTCCCCTAACCCCAACCCTAGCCCTAACCCTAACCCTAACACTTACCCAAAGGCTCAGCCTAACACATCCTCTAATCCAAACCCGTATGCTAACACTAACCCGTACCCTAACACGTACGCCCACCCTAAACCGCTCGTACACTAAACTGTACCCTAAACCGTCCCCGTCCCCTAACCCTAACCCTAGCCCTAACCCTAACCCTAACCCTTACACGAAGCCTTACCCTAAGCCATCCCCAAATCCGAACCCGTACGCTAACACTAACACATACCCTAACACGTAAGCTCACCCTAAACCATTGTTGTACACTAAACTGTACCCTAAACTGTCCCCGTCCCCTAACCCTAACCCTAGCACTAACCCTAACCCTAACCATTACCCGAAGCCTTACCCTAACCCGTCCCTTAATCCTAACCCATACGCTAACACTAAACCATACCCTAACACGTATGCTCACCCTAAACCATTGTCAACCCTAACCTGTACCCAAAACGTCCCCATCCGCTAACACTAACCCTGGCCCTAACCCTAATCCTAACCCTTACCCAAAGCCTTACCCTAAACCGGCCCCTTATCCTAACCCGTATGCTAACACCTATTTGTACCCTAACACGTACGCTCACCCTAAACCGTTGTCGTACCCTCAACTTTGCCATAAACCGTCCACATTCCCTAACCCTAACCCTAGCCCTAACCCTAACCCTACCCCTTACTCGAAGCCTTACCCTAACCCATCCTCTAATCCTAACCCGTACGCTAACACTAACCCGTACCCTAACACGTACGCTCACCCTAAACCATTGTCGTACCCTAACCTGTACCGTAAACTATCCCCGTACCCTAACCCTAACCCTAGGCCTAACCCTAACCCAAAACATTACCCAAAGCCATAACCTCTACCGTCCCCTAATCCTAACCCATACGCTAACATTAAACCATACCCTAACATGTACGCTCACCCTAAACCATTGTCATACCCTAACCTGTACCCTAAAACGTCCCCATCCCCTAACCTTAACACTAACCCTTACCCGAAGCCTTACCCTAAGCCATCCCCAAATCCTAACCCGTACGCTAACACTAACACATACCCTAACACGTACGCTCAACCTAAACCGTTGTGGTACCCTAACCTGTATCCTAAACTGTCCCCGTCCACTAACCCTAATCCTAGCCCTAACCCTAACAATTAACCAAAGCCTTACCCTAACCCATCCCCTAATCCTAACCCATACACTAACACTAAACCATACCCTAACACGTACGCTCACCCTAAACCATTGTCATACCCTAACCTGTACCCTAAACAGTCCCCATCTCCTAACCCTAAACATAGCCGTAACCCTAACCCTAACCCTTACCTGAAGCCTTACCCTAAGCCATACCCAAATGCTAACCCATACGCTAACACTAACCCATACCCTAACAGGTATGTTCACACTAAAACGTTGTCGTACCCTAACCTGTATCCTAAACTTCCCCGTGCCCTAACCATAACCCTAGCCCTAACCCTAACCCTAACCATTACCTGAAGCCTTACCCTAACTCATCCCATAATCCTAACCCATATGCTAACACTAAACCATACCCTAACACGTACGCTCACCCTAAACCATTGTCATACCCTAACCTGTACCCTAAACCATCCCCATCCAGTCAACCTAACCGTAGCCCTAACCCTAACCCTAACCCTTACCCGAAGCCCTAACCTAAGCCATCCCCAAATCCTCTTCTGTACGCTAACACTAACCCATACCCTAACACGTACGCTCACCCTAAACCGTTGTCATACCCTAACCTGCATCCTAAACTGTCCCCGTCCCCTAACCCTAACCTAGCCCTAGCCCTAACCCTAATCATTACCCAAAGCCTTACCCTAACCCTTCCCCTAATCCTAACCCATACGCTAACAATAAACCATACCATAACACGTACGCTCACCCTAAAGCATTGTCATACCTTAACCTGTACCCTAAACCGTCCCCATCACCTAAACCTAACCCTAGCCCTAACCCTAACCCTAACCCTTCCCCGAAGCCTTACCCTCACCCGTCCCCTAATCCTAACCCATACGCTCACACTAACCCGCGCCCTAACTCGTACGATCCCCCTAAACCGTTGTCGTACCCTCACCTGGACCCTAAACCGTCCACTACCCTAACCCTAGCCCGAACCCTAACCCTAACCCTTCCCCGAAGCCTTACCCTCACCGTCCCCTAATCCTAACACTTACGCTCACACTAACCCGCGCCCTCACACGTACGCCCCCCCTCAACCGTTGTCATACCCTCACCTGGATCCTAAACCCTCACCGTCCCCTAACCCTAACCCTAGCCTGAACCGAAAGGCTAACCCGAACCCTAACCCTAACCCTTCCCCGAAGCCTTACACTCACGCTTCCCCTAATCCTAACCCGTACGCCCACACTAACCCGCGCCCTCACACGTACGCTCCCCCTAAAACGTTGTCGTACCCTTACCTGGACCCTAAACCGTCCCCGTCCCCTAACCCTAACCCTAGCCCGAACCCTAACCCTAACCCTTCCCCGAAGCCTTACCCTCACACGTCCCCTAATCCTAAACCGTACGCTAACGCTAACATGCGCCCTCACACGTACGCTCCCCCTAAACCGTTGTCGTACCCTGACCTGGACCCTAAACCGTCCCCGTCCCCTAACCCTAACCCTAGCCTGAACCCTAACCCTAACCCTTCCCCGAAGCCTTACCCTCACCCGTCCCCTAATCCTAACCCGTACGCTCACACTAACCCGCGCCCTCACACGTACGCTCCCCCTAAACCGTTGTCGTACCCTCACCTGGACCCTAAACCGTCCCCGTACCCTAACCCTAACCCTAACCCTAGTCCGAATCCTAACCCTAACCCTTCCCCGAAGCCTTACCCTCACCCGTCCCCTAATCCTAACCCGTACGCTCACACTAACCCGCGCCCTCACACGTATGCTCCCCCTAAACCGTTGTCGTACCCTCACCTGGACCCTCAACCTTCCCCTCCCATAACCCTAATCCTAGCCCGAACCCTAACCCTAACCCTTCCCCGAAGCCTTACCCTCCCCCGTCCCATAATCCTAACACGTACGCTCACACTAACCCGCGCCCTCACAAGTACAATCCCCCTAAACCGTCGTACCCTCACCTGGACCCTAAACCGTCCCCGTCCCCTAACCCGAAACCTAGCCCGAACCCTAACCCTAACCCTTCCCTGAAGCCTTACCCTCACACGTCCCCTAATCCTAACCCGTACTCTCAACTAACCCGCGCCCTCACACGTACGCTCCCCATAAACCGTTGTCGTACCCTCACCTGGACCCTAAACCGTCACCGTCCCCTAACCCTAACCCTAGCCCGAACCCTAACGCAAACCCTTCCCCGAAGCCTTACCCTCACCCGTCCCCTAATCCTAACCCGTACGCTCATACTAACCCGCGCCCTCACACGTATCTTCCCTCTAAACCGTTGTCGTACCCTCACCTGGACCATAAACCGTCCCCGTCCCCTAACCCTAACCCTAGCCCGAACCCTAACCCTAACCCTTCCCCGAAGCCTTACCCTCACCCGTCCCCTAATCCTAACCCGTATTCTCTCGCTAACCCGCGCCCTCACATGTACGCTACACCTAAACCGTTGTCGTACCCTCACCTGGACCCTAAACCGTCCCCATCCCCTAACCCTAACCCTAGCCCAAGACCTAACCCTAATCCTTCCCCGAAGACTTACCCTGAACCGTCCCCTAATCCTAACCCGTACGCTCACACTAACCCGGCCGTCACACATACGCTCCACCTAAACCGTTGTCGAACACTCACGTGGACCCTAAACCGTCCCCATTCCCTAACCCTAGCCTGAACCCTAACCCTAAAACTTCCCCGAAGCCTTACCCTCACCCGTCCCCTAATCGTAACCCGTACGCTCACACGAAACTGCGGCCTCACACGTACGCTCCCTCTAAACCGTGTCGTACCCTCACCTGGACCCTTAACCATCCCCGTCCCCTAACCCTAACCCTAGCCCAAACCCTAACCTTAACCCTTCCCCGAAGCCTTACCCTCACCCGTCCCCTAATCCTTACCCGTACTCTCACACTAACCCGCGCCCTCACACGTACGCTCCCCCTAAACCGTTGTCGTACACTCACCTGGACCCTAAACCGTCCCCGTGCCCTAACCCTAACCCTAGCCCGAACCCTAACCCTAACCCTTCCCCGAAGCCTTACCCTGACCCGTCCCCTAATACTAAACCGTACGCTCATACGAACACGTGCCCTCAAACGTATCCTCCCCCTAAACCGTTGTCGTACCCTCACCTTGACCCTAAACCGTCCCTGTCCCCTAACCCTAACCCTAGCCCGAACCCTAACCCTAACCCTTCCCCGAAGACTTACCCTCACCCGTCCCCTAATACTAAACCGTACGCTCAAACTAACCCGCGCCCTCACAGTATCCTCCCCCTAAACCGTTGTCGTACCCTCACCTGGACACTAAACCGTCCCCATCACCTAACCCTAACCCTAACCCTAAACCGTTGTCGTACCCTCACCTGGACCCTAAACCGTCCCCGTCCCCTAACACTAACCCTAGCCTAAACCCTAACCCTAACCCTTCCCCGAAGCCTTACTCTCACCCGTCCCCTAATCCTAACCCGTACGCTCACACTAACCCACGCCCTCACATGAACGCCCCCCTAAACCATTGTCGTACCTTCACATGGACCCTAAACCGTCCACGTACCCTAGACTAACCCTAGCCCGAACCCTAACCCTAACACTTCCCCGAAGCCTTACCCTCACCCGTCCCCTAATCCTAACCCGTACGCTCACGCTAACCCGTGCCCTCACACGGACGCTCCCCCTGAACCGTTGTGGTACCCTCACCTGGACCCTAAACCATCCCCTTCCCCTAACCCTAACCCTAGCCCGAACCCTAACCCTAACCCTTCCCCGAAGCCTTACCCTCACCCGTCCCCTAATCCTAACCCGTACGCTCATACTAACCCGTGCACTCAAACGTAACGTCCCCCTAAACCGTTGTCGTACCCTCACCTTGACCCTAAACCGTCACCGTCCCCTAATCCTAAACCTAGCCCGAACCCTAACCCTAACCCTTCCCCGAAGCCTTACCCTCCCCCGTCCCCTAATCCTAAACCGTACGATCACACTAACCCGCACCCTCACACGTACGCTCCCCCTAAACCGTTGTCGTACCCTCACCAGGACCCTCAACCATCCCCGTGCCCTAACCCTAACCCTAGCCTGAACCCTAAAACTAACCCTTCCCCGAAGCCTTACTCTCACCCGTCCCGTAATCCTAAACCGAACGCTCATACTAACCCGCGCCCTCACACGTATCCTCCCCCTAAACCGTTGTCGTACTCTCACCTGGACCCTAAACCATCCCCGTCCCCTAATCCTAACCCTAGCCCGAACCCTAACCCTAACCCTTCCCCGAAGTCTTACCCTCACCCATCCCCTAATCCTAACCCGTACGCTCACACTATCCCGCGCCCTCACACGTACGCTCCCCCTAAACCTTTGTCATACCCTCACCTGGACCCTAAACCGTCCCCGTCCCCTAACCCTAACCCTAGCCCGAACTCTAACCCTAACCCTTCCCCGAAGCCTTACCCTCCCCCGTCCCCTAATCCTAAACCGTACGCTCACACTAACACGCGCCCTCACACGTACGCTCCTCCTAAACCGTTGTCGTACCCTCACCTGGACCCTAAACCATCCCCGTCCCCTATCACTAACCCTAGCCCGACCCCTAACACTAACACAACCCCGAAGCCTTACCCTCACCCGTCCCCTAATCCTAACCCGTACGCTCATACTAAATCGTGCCCTCAAACGTATCCTCCCCCTAAACCGTTGTCGTACCCTCACCTGGACCCTCAACCTTCCCCTCCCATAACCCTAATCCTAGCCCGAACCCTAACCCTAACCCTTCCCCGAAGCCTTACCCTCCCCCGTCCCATAATCCTAACACGTACGCTCACACTAACCCGCGCCCTCACAAGTACAATCCCCCTAAACCGTCGTACCCTCACCTGGACCCTAAACCGTCCCCGTCCCCTAACCCGAAACCTAGCCCGAACCCTAACCCTAACCCTTCCCTGAAGCCTTACCCTCACACGTCCCCTAATCCTAACCCGTACTCTCAACTAACCCGCGCCCTCACACGTACGCTCCCCATAAACCGTTGTCGTACCCTCACCTGGACCCTAAACCGTCACCGTCCCCTAACCCTAACCCTAGCCCGAACCCTAACGCAAACCCTTCCCCGAAGCCTTACCCTCACCCGTCCCCTAATCCTAACCCGTACGCTCATACTAACCCGCGCCCTCACACGTATCTTCCCTCTAAACCGTTGTCGTACCCTCACCTGGACCATAAACCGTCCCCGTCCCCTAACCCTAACCCTAGCCCGAACCCTAACCCTAACCCTTCCCCGAAGCCTTACCCTCACCCGTCCCCTAATCCTAACCCGTATTCTCTCGCTAACCCGCGCCCTCACATGTACGCTACACCTAAACCGTTGTCGTACCCTCACCTGGACCCTAAACCGTCCCCATCCCCTAACCCTAACCCTAGCCCAAGACCTAACCCTAATCCTTCCCCGAAGACTTACCCTGAACCGTCCCCTAATCCTAACCCGTACGCTCACACTAACCCGGCCGTCACACATACGCTCCACCTAAACCGTTGTCGAACACTCACGTGGACCCTAAACCGTCCCCATTCCCTAACCCTAGCCTGAACCCTAACCCTAAAACTTCCCCGAAGCCTTACCCTCACCCGTCCCCTAATCGTAACCCGTACGCTCACACGAAACTGCGGCCTCACACGTACGCTCCCTCTAAACCGTGTCGTACCCTCACCTGGACCCTTAACCATCCCCGTCCCCTAACCCTAACCCTAGCCCAAACCCTAACCTTAACCCTTCCCCGAAGCCTTACCCTCACCCGTCCCCTAATCCTTACCCGTACTCTCACACTAACCCGCGCCCTCACACGTACGCTCCCCCTAAACCGTTGTCGTACACTCACCTGGACCCTAAACCGTCCCCGTGCCCTAACCCTAACCCTAGCCCGAACCCTAACCCTAACCCTTCCCCGAAGCCTTACCCTGACCCGTCCCCTAATACTAAACCGTACGCTCATACGAACACGTGCCCTCAAACGTATCCTCCCCCTAAACCGTTGTCGTACCCTCACCTTGACCCTAAACCGTCCCTGTCCCCTAACCCTAACCCTAGCCCGAACCCTAACCCTAACCCTTCCCCGAAGACTTACCCTCACCCGTCCCCTAATACTAAACCGTACGCTCAAACTAACCCGCGCCCTCACAGTATCCTCCCCCTAAACCGTTGTCGTACCCTCACCTGGACACTAAACCGTCCCCATCACCTAACCCTAACCCTAACCCTAAACCGTTGTCGTACCCTCACCTGGACCCTAAACCGTCCCCGTCCCCTAACACTAACCCTAGCCTAAACCCTAACCCTAACCCTTCCCCGAAGCCTTACTCTCACCCGTCCCCTAATCCTAACCCGTACGCTCACACTAACCCACGCCCTCACATGAACGCCCCCCTAAACCATTGTCGTACCTTCACATGGACCCTAAACCGTCCACGTACCCTAGACTAACCCTAGCCCGAACCCTAACCCTAACACTTCCCCGAAGCCTTACCCTCACCCGTCCCCTAATCCTAACCCGTACGCTCACGCTAACCCGTGCCCTCACACGGACGCTCCCCCTGAACCGTTGTGGTACCCTCACCTGGACCCTAAACCATCCCCTTCCCCTAACCCTAACCCTAGCCCGAACCCTAACCCTAACCCTTCCCCGAAGCCTTACCCTCACCCGTCCCCTAATCCTAACCCGTACGCTCATACTAACCCGTGCACTCAAACGTAACGTCCCCCTAAACCGTTGTCGTACCCTCACCTTGACCCTAAACCGTCACCGTCCCCTAATCCTAAACCTAGCCCGAACCCTAACCCTAACCCTTCCCCGAAGCCTTACCCTCCCCCGTCCCCTAATCCTAAACCGTACGATCACACTAACCCGCACCCTCACACGTACGCTCCCCCTAAACCGTTGTCGTACCCTCACCAGGACCCTCAACCATCCCCGTGCCCTAACCCTAACCCTAGCCTGAACCCTAAAACTAACCCTTCCCCGAAGCCTTACTCTCACCCGTCCCGTAATCCTAAACCGAACGCTCATACTAACCCGCGCCCTCACACGTATCCTCCCCCTAAACCGTTGTCGTACTCTCACCTGGACCCTAAACCATCCCCGTCCCCTAATCCTAACCCTAGCCCGAACCCTAACCCTAACCCTTCCCCGAAGTCTTACCCTCACCCATCCCCTAATCCTAACCCGTACGCTCACACTATCCCGCGCCCTCACACGTACGCTCCCCCTAAACCTTTGTCATACCCTCACCTGGACCCTAAACCGTCCCCGTCCCCTAACCCTAACCCTAGCCCGAACTCTAACCCTAACCCTTCCCCGAAGCCTTACCCTCCCCCGTCCCCTAATCCTAAACCGTACGCTCACACTAACACGCGCCCTCACACGTACGCTCCTCCTAAACCGTTGTCGTACCCTCACCTGGACCCTAAACCATCCCCGTCCCCTATCACTAACCCTAGCCCGACCCCTAACACTAACACAACCCCGAAGCCTTACCCTCACCCGTCCCCTAATCCTAACCCGTACGCTCATACTAAATCGTGCCCTCAAACGTATCCTCCCCCTAAACCGTTGTCGTACCCTCACCTTGACCCTAAACCGTCACCGTCCCCTAACCCTAACCCTAGCCCGAACCCTAACCCTAACTCTTCCCCGAAGCCTTACTCTCACCCGTCCCGTAATCCTAAACCGAACGCTCATACTAACCCGCGCCCTCACACGTATCCTCCCCCTAAACCGTTGTCGTACCCTCACCTGGACCCTAAATTGTCCCCGTCCCCTAATCCTAACCCTAACCCGAACCCTAACCCTAAACCTTCCCCGAAGCCTTACCCTCACCTGTCCCCTAATCCTAACCTGTACTCTCACGCTAACCTGCGCCCTCACACGTACGGTCCCCATAAACCGTTGTCGTACCCTCACCTGCACCCTAAACCGTCCCTTCCCCTAACCCTAAACCTTACCCGAAGCCTTACCCTCACCCGTTCCCTAATCCTAACCCGTACGCTCACACTATCCCGCGCCCTCACACATACGCTCCCCCTAAACCGTTGTCATACCCTCACCTGGACCCTAAACCGTCCCCATCCACTAACCCTAACCCTAGCCCGAACCCTAACCTAACCCTTCGCCGAGCCTTACCCTCACCCATCCCCTACTCCTAACCCGTACGCTCACACTATCCCGCGCCCTCACACGTACGCTCCCCCTAAACCTTTGTCATACCCTCACCTGGACCCTAAACCGTCCCCGTCCCCTAACCCTAACCCTAGCCCGAACTCTAACCCTAACCCTTCCCCGAAGCCTTACCCTCCCCCGTCCCCTAATACTTACCCGTAAGCTCACACTAACCCGCGCCCTCACACGTACGCTCCCCCTAAACCGTTTTCGTACCCTCACCTGGACCCTCAACCGTCCCCGTATCCTCACCCTAACCCTAGCCCGAACCCTAACCCTAACCCTTCCCCGAAGCCTTACTCTCACCCATCCCGTAATCTTAAACCGAACGCTCATACTAACCCGCGACCTCACACGTATCCTCCCCCTAAACCGTTGTCGTACCCTCACCTGGACCCTAAATCGTCCCCGTCCCCTAATCCTAACCCTAGCCCGAACCCTAACCCTAACCCTTCCCCGAAGCCTTACCCTCACCTGTCCCCTAATCCTAACCTGTACTCTCACGCTAACCCGCGTCCTCACACGTACGCTCCCCCTAAACCGTTGTCGTACCCTCACCTGGACCCTAAACCGTCCCTTCCACTAACCCTAACCCTAGCCCTAACCCTAACCCTTCCCCGAAGCCTTACCCTCACCCATCCCCTAATCCTAACACGTACGCTCACACTATCCCGCGCCCTCACACGTACGCTCCCCCTAAACCGTTGTCGTACCCTCACCAGGACCCTAAACCGTCCCCGTGCCCTAACCCCAACCCTAGCCTGAAGCCTAACACTAACCCTTCCCCGAAGCCTTACCATCACCCGTCCCCTAATCCTAACCTGTACTCTCACGCTAACCCGCGCCCTCACACGTACGCTCCCCATAAACCATTGTCATACCCTCACCTGGACCCTAAAACGTCCCTTCCCCTAACCCTAACCCTAGCCCTAACCCTAACAAAACCCTTCCCCGAAGCCTGACCCTAATCCGTCCCCTAATCCTAACCCGTACGCTAACACTAACCCGCGCCCTCACACGCACGCTCCCCGTAAAGCGTTGTCGGACCCTCACCTGGACCCTAAACCGTCCCCATCCCCTAACCCTAACCCTAACCCTAACCCTAACCCTAACCCTAACCCTAATCCTAACCCTAGCCCGAACCCTAACCCTAAACCTTCCCCGAAGCCTTACCCTCCCCCGAACCCTATTCCTTACCCGTAAGCTCACACTAACCCGCGCCCTCACACGTACGCTCCCCATAAACCGTTGTCGTACACTCTCCTAGACCCTAAACCGTCCCCGTCCCCTAAACCTATCCCTAGCCCGAACCGTAACCCTAACCCTTCCCCGAAGCCTTACCCTCACCTGTCCATATTCCTAACCTGTCCTCTCACGCTAACCCGCGTCCTCACACGTACGCTCCCCATAAACCGTTGTCGTACCCTCACCTGGACCCTAAACCGTCCCCGTATCCTAACCCTAACCCTAGCCCGAACCCTAACCCTAACCCTTCCCCGAAGCCTGACCCTCACCCGTCCCCTAATCCTAACCCGTAGGCTCACACTAACCCGCGCCCTCACACGCACACTCCCCCTAAAGCGTTGTCGGAACCTCACCTGGACCCTAAACCGTCCCCGTCCCCTAACCCTAACCCTAGCCCGAACCCTAACCCTAACCCTTCCCCGAAGCCTGACCCTCACCCGTCCCCTAATCCTAACCTGTACGCTAACACTAACCCGCGCCCTCACACGCACGCTCCCCCTAAAGCGTTGTCGGACCCTCACCTGGACCCTAAACCGTCCCCATCCCCTAACCCTAACCCTAGCCCGAACCCTAACCCTAAACCTTCCTCGAAGCCTTACCCTCATCCGTCACCTAATCCTAACCCGTACGCTCGCACTAACTCGGCCGTCACACGTACGCTCCACCAAAACCATTGTCATACCCTCACGTGGACCCTAAACCGTCCCCGTTCCCTAACCCTAGCCCGAACCCTAACCCTAACCCATCCCCGAAGCCTTACCCTCACCCGTCCCCTATTCCTAACCCTTACGCTCACACTAACCCGCGCCCTCACACGTACGCTCCCCCTAAACCGTTGTCGTATCCTCACCTGGACCCTAAACCGTCCCCGTCCCCTAACCCTAACCCTAGCCCTAACCCTAACCCTAACCCTTCCCCGTAGCCTTACCCTCACCCGTCCCCTAATCCTAAACCGTTCGCTCACACTAACCCGCGCCCTCACACGTACGCTCCCCTTAAACCGTTGTCGTACCCTCACCTGAACCCTCAACCTTCCCCGTCCCCTAACCCTAACCCTAACCCGAACCCTACACCTAACCCATCCCCGAAGCCTGACCCTCACCCGTCCCCTAATCCTAAACCGTACGCTCATACTAACCCACGCCCTCACACGTACGCTCCCCCTAAACCTTTGTCGTACCCTCACCTGGACCCTAAACCGTCCCCGTCCCCTAAACCTAACCCTAGCCCGAACCCTAACCCTAACCCTAACCCTTCCCCGAAGCCTTACTCTCACCCGTACCCTAATCCTAACACGTACGCTCACACTATCCCGCGCCCTCACACCTACGCTCCCCCTAAACCGTTGTCATACCCTCACCTGGACCCTAAACCGTCCCCGTCCCCTAACCCTAACCCTAGCCCGAACTCTAAACCTAACCCTTCCCCGAAGCCTTACCCTCACCCGTACCCTAATCCTAACCCGTACTCTAACGCTAACCCGCGCCCTCACACGTACGCTCCACCTTAACCGTTGTCGTTCCCTCACCTGGACCCTGAACCGTCCCCGTCCCCTAACCCTAACCCTAGCCCGAACCCTAACACTAACCCTTCCCCGAAGCCTTACTCTCCCCCGTCCCCTAATACTTACCCGTAGGCTCACACTAACCCGCGCCCTCACACGTACGTTTCCCCGAAACCGTTGTCGTACCCTTACCTGGACCCTCAACCGTCCCCGTCCCCTAACCCTAACCCTAGCCCGAACCCTAACCCTAACCCTTCCCCGAAACCTTACCCTCACCCGTCCCCTAATCCTAACCCGTACTCTAACACTACCCTGCACCCTCACACGTACGCTCCCCTAAACCGTTGTCGTACCCTCACCTGGACCCTCAACCGTCCCCGTCCCCTAACCCTAACCCTAGCCCGAACCCTAACCTAACCCTTCGCCGAAGCCTTACCCTCACCCGTCCCCAATTCTAAACCGTACGCTCACACTAAACCGCGCCCTCACACGTACGCTCCCCCTAAACCGTTTTCGTACCCTCACCAGGACCCTAAACCGTCCCCGTCCCCTAACCCTAACCCTAGCCCAAACCCTAACCCTAACGCTTCCCCGAAGCCTTATCCTCACCCGTCCCGTAATCCTAACCCGTACGCTCACACTAACCCGCACCCTCACACGTACGCTTCCCCTAAACCGTTGTCGTACCCTCACCTGGACCCTCAACCGTCCCCATCCCCTAACACTAACCCTAGGGCGAACCCTAACCGTAGCCCTTCCCCGAAACCTTACCCTCACCCGTCCCCTAATCCTAAATCGTACGCTCATACTAACCTGCACTCTCACACGTATCCTCCCCCTAAACCGTTGTGGTACCCTCACCTGGACCCTAAACCGTCCCCGTCCCCTGACCGTAAACCTAGCCCGAACCCTAACCCTAACCCTTCCCCGAAGCCTTACCCTCCTCCGTCCCCTAATCCTAACCCGTACTCTCACACTAAATAGCGCCCTCACACGTACGCTCCCCCTAAACCCTTGTCGTACCCACACCAGGACCCTAAACCGTCCTTGTCCCCTAACCCTAACCCTTGCCGGAAACCTAACCCTAACCCTTCCCCGAATCCATACCCTCACCCGTCCGCTAATCCAAACCCGTAAGCTCACACTAACCCGCGCCCTCACACATACGCTCCCCCTAAACCATTGTCGTTCCCTCACCTGGACCCTAAACCGTCCCCGTCCCCTAACCGTAACCCTATCCTGAACCCTAAACCTAACCTTTCCCCGAAGTCTTACACTCACCCGTCCCCTAATCCTAACACGTACGCTCATACTAACCCGCGCCCTCAAACGTTTCCTCCCCCTAAACCGTTGTCGTACCCTCACCTGGACCCTAAACTGTCCCCGTCCCCTAACATTAACCCTAGCCCTAACCCTAACCCTAACCCTTCACCGAAGCCTTACCCTCACCCGTCCCCTAATCCTAACCCGTACACTCACACTAACCTGCGCCCTCACACGTTCACCCCCCCCAACCGTTGTCGTACCCTCACCTGGACCCTAAACCGTCCCTTCCCCTAACCCAAAACCTAGCCCTATCCCTAACCCTTCCCCGAAGCCTTACCCTCACCCGTCCCCTAATCCTAACACGTACGCTCACACTATCCCGCACCCTCACACGTACGCTCCCCCTAAACCGTTGTCATACCCTCACAGGGACCCTAAACCATCCCCGTCCCCTAACCCTAACCCTAGCCCGAACTCTAAACCTAACCCTTCCCCGAAGCCTTACCCTCCCCTGTCCCCTAATCCTAAACCGTACGCTCACACTAACCCGCGCCCTCACACGTACGCTCCCCCTAAACCGTTGTCGTACCCTCACCAGGACCCTAAACCGTCCCCGTGCCCTAACCCTAACCCTAGCCTGAAGCCTAACACTAACCCTTCCTCGAAGCCTTACCCTCACCCGTCCCCTAATCCTAATCCGTACGCTCACACTAACCCACGCCCTCACATGAACGCTCCACCTAAACCGTTGTCGTAACTTCACCTGGACCCTAAACCGTCCCCGTGCCCTAACCCTAACCCTAGTCTGAACCCTAACACTAACCCTTCCTAGAAGCCTTACTCTCACTCGTCCCGTAATCCTAAACCGAACGCTCATACTAACCCGCGCCCTCACACGTATCCTCCCCCTAAACCGTTGTTGTAACCTCACCTGGACCCTAAACCGTCCCCGTCCCCTAATCCTAACCCTAGCCCGAACCCTTACCCTAACCCTTCCCCGAAGCCTTACCCCCACCTGTCCCCTAATCCTAACCTGTACTCTCACGCTAACCCGTGCCCTCACACGTACGCTCCCCTTAAACCGTTGTCGTACCCTCACCTGGACCCTAAACCGTCCCTTCCCCTAACCCTAACCCTAGCCCTAACCCTAAGGCTTCCCCGAAGCCTTACCCTCACCCGTCCCCTAATCCTAACCCGTACGGTCACACTATCCCGCGCCCTCACACGTACGCTCCCCGTAAACCGTTGTCATACCCTCACCTGGACCCTAAACCGTCCCCATCCCCTAACCCTAACCCTAACCCGAACCCTAACCCTAACACTTCCCCGAAGCCTTACTCTCACCCGTCCCCTAATCCTAACCCGTACGCTCACACTAACCCACGCCCTCACATGAACGCCCCCCTAAACCATTGTCGTACCTTCACCTGGACCCTAAACCGTCCCCGTACCCTAAACCTAACCCTAGCCCGAACCCTAACCCTAACCCTTCCCCGTAGCCTGACCCTCACCCGTTCCCTAATCCTAACCCGTAGGCTCACACTAACCCGCGCCCTAACACGCACGCTCCCCCTAAAGCGTTGTCGGACCCTCACCTGGCCCCTAAACCGTCCCCGTCCCCTAACCCTAACCCTAGCCCAAACCCTAACCCTAACACTTTCCCGAAGCCTGACCCTCACCCGTCCCATAATCCTAACCCGTACGCTAACACTAACACGCGCCCTCAAACGCACGCTCCCCCTAAAGCGCTGTCGGACCGTCACCTGGACCCTAAACCGTCCCCGTCCCCTAACCCTAACCCTAGCCCGAACCCTAACCCTAACACTTCCCCGAAGCCTGACCCTCACCCGTCCCCTAATCCTAACCCGTAGGCTCACACTAACCCGCGCCCTCACACGCACGCTCCCCCTAAAGCGTTGTCGGACACTCACCTGGACCCTAAACCGTCCCTTCCCCTAACCCTAACCCTAGCATGAACCCGAAACCTAACCCTTCCCCGAAGCCTGACCCTCACCCGTCTCCTAATCCTAACCCGTACGCTAACACTAACCCACGGCCTCACACGCACGCTCCCCCTAAAGCGTTGTCAGACCCTCACCTGGACCCTAAACCGTCCCCGTCCCCTAACCCTAACCCTAGCCCGAACCCTAACCCTAACCCTTCCCCGAAGCCTGACCCTCACCCGTCCCCTAATCCTAACCCGTACGCTAACACTAACCAGCGCCCTCACACGCACGCTCTCCCTAAAGCGTTGTCGGACCCTCACCTGGACCCTAAACCGTCCCCGTCCCCTAACCCTAACCCTAGCCCGAACCCTAACCCTAACCCTTCCCCGAGCCTTACCCTCACCTGTCCCCTAATCCTAACCTGTACTCTCACGCTAACCCGCGCCCTCACACGTACGCTCCCCATAAACCGTTGTTGTACCCTCACCTGGACCCTAAACCGTCCATTCCCCTAACCCTAACCCTAGCCCTAACCCTAACCCTTCCCCGAAGCCTTACCCTCACCCGTCCCCTAATCCTAACCCGTACGCTCACACTATCCCGCGCCCTCACACGTACGCTCCCC
Organism: Lagenorhynchus albirostris; assembly: GCF_949774975.1. NCBI lineage: Eukaryota > Metazoa > Chordata > Mammalia > Artiodactyla > Delphinidae > Lagenorhynchus > Lagenorhynchus albirostris. Next base: position 45,438,663 of record NC_083107.1, on the reverse strand, counting down.
CTAAACCGTTGTCATACCCTCACCTGGACCCTAAACCGTCCCCATCCCCTAACCCTAACCCTAGCCCGAACCCTAACACTAACCCTTCCCCGAAGCCTTACTCTCACCCGTCCCCTAATCCTAAACCGTACGATCATTCTAACCCGCGCACTCACACGTATCCTCCCCCTAAACCGTTGTGGTACCCTCACCTGGACGCTGAACCGTCCCCGTCCCCTAACCCTAACCCTAGCCCGAACCCTAACCTAACACTTCGCCAAAGCCTTACCCTCACCCATCCCCTAATCCTAACCCGTACGCTCACACTATCCCACGCCCTCACACGTACGCTCCCCCTAAACCTTTGTCATACCCTCACCTGGACCCTAAACCGTCCCCGTCCCCTAACCCTAACCCTGGCCCGAACTCTAACCCTAACTCTTCACAGAAGCCTTACCCTCACCTGTCCATATTCCTAACCTGTACTCTCACGCTAACCCGCGTCCTCACAGGTACGCTCCCCATAAACCGTTGTCGTACCCTCACCTGGACCCTAAACCGTCCCTTCCCCTAACCCTAACCCTAGCCCTAACCCTAACCCTTCCCCGAAGCCTTACCCTCACCCGTCCCCTAATCCTAACACGTACGCTCACACTATGCTGCGCCCTCACACGTACGTTCCCCCTAAACCGTTGTCACACCCTCACAGGGACCCTAAACCATCCCCGTCACCTAACCCTAACCCTAGCCCGAACTCTAGACCTAACACTTCCCCGAAGCCTTACCCTCCCCCGTCCCCTAATCCTAAACCGTACGCTCACACTAACCCGCGCCCTCACATGTACGCTCCCCCTAAACCGTTGTCGTACCCTCACCAGGACCCTAAACCGTCCCCGTGCCCTAAACCTAACCCTAGCCTGAAGCCTAACACTAACCCTTCCCCGAAGCCTTACCCTCACCCGTCCCCTAATCCTAACCCGTACGCTCAAACTAACCCACGCCCTCACATGAACGCTCCCCCTAAACCGTTGTCGTAACTTCACCTGGACCCTAAACCGTCCCCGTGCCCTAACCCTAACCCTAGCCTGAACCCTAACACTAAACCTTCCTAGAAGCCTTACTCTCACCCGTCCCGTAATCCTAAACCGAACGCTCATACTAACCCGCCCCCTCACACGTATCCTCCCCCTAAACCGTTGTCGTACACTCACCTGGACCCTAAACCGTCCCCGTCCCCTAATCCTAACCCTAGCCCGAACCCTAACCCTAACCCTTCCCCGAAGCCTTACCCTCACCCGTCCCCTAATCCTAACCCGTACAGTCACACTATCCCGCGCCCTCACTCGTACGCTCCCCCTAAACCGTTGTCATACCCTCACCTGGACCGAAAACCGTCCCCATCCCCTAACCCTAACCCTAGCCCGAACACTAACACTAACCCTTCCCCGAAGCCTTACTCTGACCCGTCCCCTAATCCTAAACCGTACCCTCATACTAACCAGCGCTCTCACACGTAACCTCCCCCTAAACCGTTGTGGTACCCTCACCTGGACCCTAAACCGTCCCCGTCCCCTAAACCTAACCCTAGCCCGAACCCTAACCCTAACCCTTCCCCGAAGCCTGACCCTCACCCGTCCCCTAATCCTAACCCGTAGGCTCACACTAACCTGCGCCCTCACACGCACGCTCCCCCTAAATCGCTGTCGGACCGTCACCTGGACCCTAAACCGTCCCCGTCCCCTAACCCTAACCCTAGCCCGAACCCTAGCCCTAACCCTTCCCCGAAGCCTGACCCTCACCCGTCCCCTAATCCTAACCCGTACGCTAACACTAACCCGCGCCCTCACACGCACGCTCCCCCTAAAGCGTTGTCGGACCCTCACCTGGACCCTAAACCGTCCCCGTCCCCTAACCCTAACCCTAGCCCGAACCCTAACCCTAACCCTTCCCCGAAGCCTGACCCTCACCCGTCCCCTAATCCTAACCCGTAGGCTCACACTAACGCGCGCCCTCACACGCACGCTCCCCCTAAAGCGTTGTCGGACCCTCACCTGGACCCTAAACCGTCCCCGTCCCCTAACCCTAACCCTAGCCCAAACCCTAACCCTAACCCTTCCCCGAAGCCTGACCCTCACCCGTCCCCTAATCCTAACCCGTACGCTAACACTAACCCGCACCCTCACACGTACGCTTCCCCTAAACCGTTGTCGTACCCTCACCTTGACCCTCAACTGTCCCCGTCCCCTAACACTAACCCTAGGCCGAACCCTAACCCTAACCCTTCCCCGAAGCCTGACCCTCACCCGTCCCCTAATCCTAACCCGTACGCTAACACTAACCCACACCCTCACACGTACGCTTCCCCTAAACCGTTGTAGTACCCTCACCTGGACCCTCATCTGTCCCCGTCCCCTAACACTAACCCTAGGCCGAACCCTAACCCTAACCGTTCCCCGAAGCCTTACCCTCCCCCGACCCCTAATCCTTACCCGTAAGCTCACACTAACCCGCGCCCTCACACGTACGCTTCCCCTAAACCGTTGTCGTACCCTCACCTGGACCCTCAACCGTCCCCGTCCCCTAACCTTAACCCTAGCCCGAACCCTAACCCTAACCCTTCCCCGAAACCTTACCCTCACCCGTCCCCTAATCCTAAACCGAACGCTCACACTAACCCGCACCCTCACACGTACGCTTCCCCTAAACCGTTGTCGTACACTCACCTGGACCCTAATCCGTCCCCGTCCCCTAACCCTAACCCTAGCCCGAATCCTAACCCTAACCCTTCCCCGAAGCCTTACCCTCACCCGTCCCCTAATCCTAACCCGTACGCTCACACTAAACCGCGCCCTCACACGTACGCTCCCCCTAAACCGTTGTCGTACCCTCTCCTAGACGCTAGACCGTTCCCTTCCCCTAACCCTAACCCTCACCCAAACCCTAACCCTAACCCTTCCCCGAAGCCTTACCCTCACCCGTCCCCTAATCCTAACCCGTACGCTCAAACGAACACACGCCCTCACATGAACGCTCCCCCTAAACCGTTGTCGTAACTTCACCTGGACCCTAAACCGTCCCCGTGCCCTAACCCTAACCCTAGGCCGAACCCTAACCCTAACCCTTCCCCGAAGCCTGACCCTCACCCGTTCCCTAATCCTAACCCGTACGCTAACATTAACCCGCGCCCTCACACGCACGCTCCCCCTAAAGCGTTGTCGGACCCTCACCTGGACCCTACACCGTCCCCGTCCGCTAACCGTAACCGTAGCCCGAACCCTAAACCTAAACCTTCCCCGAAGCCTGAACCTCACCCGTCCCCTAATCCTAACCCGTACGCTAACACTAACCCGCTCCCTCACATGCACGCTCCCCGTAAAGCGTTGTCGGACCCTCACCTGGACCCTAAACCGTCCCCGTCCCCTAACCCTAACCCTAGCCTGAACCCTAACCCTAACCCTTCCCCGAAGCCTGACCCTCACCCGTCCCCTAATCCTAACCCGTACGCTAACACTAACGCGCGCCCTCTCACGCACGCTCCCCCTAAAGCGTTGTCGGACCCTCACCTGGACCCTAAACCGTCCCCATCCCCTAACCCTAACCCTAGCCCGAACCCTAACCCTAACCCTTCCCCGAAACCTGACCCTCACCCGTCCCCTAATCCTAACCCGTAGGCTCACACTAACCCGTGCCCTCACACGCACGCTCCCCCTAAAGGGTTGTCGGACCCTCACCTGGACCCTAAACCGTCCCCGTCCCCTAACCCTAACCCTAGGCCGAACCCTAACCCTAACCCTTCCCCGAAGCCTGACCCTCACTCCTCCTGTAATCCTAACCCGTACGCTAACACTAACCCGCACCCTCACACGCACGCTCCCCCTAAAGCATTGTCGGACCCTCACCTGTACCCTAAACCGTCCCCGTCCCCTAACCCTAACCCTAGCCTGAACCCTAACACTAACCCTTCCTAGAAGCCTTACTCTCACCCGTCCCGTAATACTAAACCGAACGCTCATACTAACCCGCCCCCTCACACGTATCCTCCCCCTAAACCGTTGTCGTACACTCACCTGGAACCTAAACCATCCCCGTCCCCTAATCCTAACTCTAGCCCGAACCCTAACCCTAACACTTCCCCGAAGCCTTACCCTCACCCGTCCCCTAATCCTAACCCGTACGGTCACACTATCCCGCGCCCTCACTCGTACGCTCCCCCTGAACCGTTGTCATACCCTCACCGGGACCGTAAACCGTCCCCATCCCCTAACCCTAACCCTAGCCCGAACCCTAACACTAACCCTTCCCCGAAGCCTTACTCTGACCCGTCCCCTAATCCTAAACCGTACGCTCATACTAACCAGCGCCCTCACACGTATCCTCCCCCTAAACCGTTGTGGTACCCTCACCTGGACCCTAAACCGTCCCCGTCCCCTAACCCTAACCCTAGCCCGAACCCTAACCCTAACTCTTCCCCGAAGCCTGACCCTCACCCGTCCCCTAATCCTAACCCGTACGCTAACACTAACCCGCGCCCTCACACGCACGCTCCCCCTAAAGCGTTGTCGGACCCTCACCTGGACCCTAAACCGTCCCCGTCCCCTAACCCTAACCCTAGCCCGAACCCTAACCCTAACCCTTCCCCGAAGCCTGACCCTCACCCGTCCCCTAATCCTAACCCGTCGTCTCACACTAACCCGCGCCCTCTCACGCACGCTCCCACTAAAGCGTTGTCGGACCCTCACCTGGACCCTAAATCGTCCCCATCCCCTAACCCTAACCCTAGCCCGAACCCTAACCCTAACCCTTCCCCGAAGCCTGACCCTCACCCGTCCCCTAATCCTAACCCGTAGGCTCACACTAACCCGCGCCCTCACACGCACGCTCCCCCTAAAGGGTTGTCGGACCCTCACCTGGACCCTAAACCGTCCCCGTCCCCTAACCCTAACCCTAGGCCGAACCCTAACCCTAATCCTTCCCCGAAGCCTGACCCTCACTCCTCCTGTAATCCTAACCCGTACGCTAACACTAACCCGCACCCTCACACGCACGCTCCCCCTAAAGCATTGTCGGACCCTCACCTGGACCCTAAACCGTCCCCGTCCCCTAACCCTAACCCTAGCATGAACCCTAAACCTAACCCTTCCCCGAAGCCTGACCCTCACCCGTCCCCTAATCCTAACCCGTACTCTAACATTAACCCGCGCCCTCACACGCACGCTCCCCCTAAAGCGTTGTCGGACCCTCACCTGGACCCAAACCGTCCCCGTCCGCTAACCGTAACCGTAGCCCGAACCCTAAACCTAAACCTTCCCCGAAGCCTGACCCTCACCCGTCCCCTAATCCTAGCCCGTACGCTAACACTAACCCGCTCCCTCACATGCACGCTCCCCGTAAAGCGTTGTCGGACCCTCACCTGGACCCTAAACCGTCCCCGTCCCCTAACCCTAACCCTAGCCTGAACCATAACCCTAAACCTTCCCCGAAGCCTGACCCTCACCCGTCCCCTAATCCTAACCCGTACGCTAACACTAACGCGCGCCCTCTCACGCACGCTCCCCCTAAAGCGTTGTCGGACCCTCACCTGGACCCTAAACCGTCCCCGTCCCCTAACCCTAACCCTAGCCCGAAGCCTGACCCTCACCCGTCCCCTAATCCTAACCCGTACGCTAACACTAACATGCGCCCTCACACGCATGCTCCCCCTAAAGCGTTGTCGGACCCTCACCTGGACCCTAAACCGTCCCCGTCCCCTAACCCTAACCCTAGCCCGAACCCTAACCCTAACCCTTCCCCGAAGCCTGACCCTCACCCGTCCCCTAATCCTAACCCGTACGCTAACACTAACCCGCGCCCTCACACGCACGCTCCCCCTAAAGCATTGTCGGACCCTCACCTGGACCCTCAACCGTCCCCGTCCCCTAACCCTAACCCTAACCCTAGCCCTAACCCTAACCCTTCCCCGAAGCCTGACCCTCACCCGTCCCCTAATCCTAACCCGTACGCTAACACTAACCCGCGCTCTCACACGCACGCACCCCCTAAAGCGTTGTCGGACCCTCACCTGGACCCTAAACCGTCCCCGTCCGCTAACCGTAACCGTAGCCCGAACCCTAAACCTAAACCTTCCCCGAAGCCTGACCCTCACCCGTCCCCTAATCCTAACCCGTACGCTAACACTAACCCGCTCCCTCACATGCACGCTCCCCGTAAAGCGTTGTCGGACCCTCACCTGGACCCTAAACCGTCCCCGTCCCCTAACCCTAACCCTAGCCTGAACCCTAACCCTAACCCTTCCCCGAAGCCTGACCCTCACCCGTCCCCTAATCCTAACCCGTACGCTAACACTAACGCGCGCCCTCTCACGCACGCTCCCCCTAAAGCGTTGTCAGACCCTCACCTGGACCCTAAACTGTCCCCATTCCCTAACCCTAACCCTAGCCCGAACCCTAACCCTAAACCTTCCCCGAAGCCTGACCCTCACCAGTCCCCTAATCCTAACCCGTAGGCTCACACTAACCCGCGCCCTCACACGCACGCTCCCCCTAAAAGGTTGTCGGACCCTCACCTGGACCCTAAACCGTCCCCGTCCCCTAACCCTAACCCTAGGCCGAACCCTAACCCTAACCCTTCCCCGAAGCCTGACCCTCACCCGTCCCCTAATCCTAACCCGTACGCTAACACTAACCCGCGCCCTCACACGCACGCTCCCCCTAAAGCGTTGTCGGACCCTCACCTGGACCCTAAACCGTCCCCGTCCCCTAACCCTAACCCTAGCCAGAACCCTAACCCTAACCCTTCCCCGAAGCCTGACCCTCACCCGTCCCCTAATCCTAACCCGTACGCTAACATTAACCCGCGCCCTCACACGCACGCTCCCCCTAAAGCGTTGTCGGACCCTCACCTGGACCCTACACCGTCCCCGTCCGCTAACCGTAACCGTAGCCCGAACCCTAAACCTAAACCTTTCCCGAAGCCTGACCCTCACCCGTCCCCTAATCCTAACCCGTACGCTAACACTAACCCGCTCCCTCACATGCACGCTCCCCGTAAAGCGTTGTCGGACCCTCACCTGGACCCTAAACCGTCCCCGTCCCCTAACCCTAACCCTAGCCTGAACCCTAACCCTAACCCTTCCCCGAAGCCTGACCCTCACCCGTCCCCTAATCCTAAACCATACGCTAACACTAACGCGCGCCCTCTCACGCACGCTCCCCCTAAAGCGTTGTCGGACCCTCACCTGGACCCTAAACCGTCCCCGTCCCCTAACCCTAACCCTAGCCCGAAGCCTGACCCTCACCCGTCCCCTAATCCTAACCCGTACGCTAACACTAACCTGCGCCCTCACACGCATGCTCCCCCTAAAGCGTTGTCGGACCCTCACCTGGACCCTAAACCGTCCCCGTCCCCTAACCCTAACCCTAGCCCGAACCCTAACCCTAACCCTTCCCCGAAGCCTGACCCTCACCCGTCCCCTAATCCTAACCCGTACGCTAACACTAACCCGCGCCCTCACACGCACGCTCCCCCTAAAGCGTTGTCGGACCCTCACCTGGACCCTAAACCGTCCCCGTCCCCTAACCCTAACCCTAGCCAGAACCCTAACCCTAACCCTTCCCCGAAGCCTGACCCTCACCCGTCTCCTAATCCTAACTCGTACGCTAACATTAACCCGCGCCCTCACACGCACACTGCCCTAAAGCGTTGTCGGACCCTCACCTGGACCCTAAACCGTCCCCGTCCGCTAACCGTAACCGTAGCCCGAACCCTAAACCTAAACCTTCCCCGAAGCCTGACCCTCACCCGTCCCCTAATCCTAACCCGTACGCTAACACTAACCCGCTCCCTCACATGCACGCTCCCCGTAAAGCGTTGTCGGACCCTCACCTGGACCCTAAACCGTCCCCGTCCCCTAACCCTAACCCTAGCCTGAACCCTAACCCTAACCCTTCCCCGAAGCCTGACCCTCACCCGTCCCCTAATCCTAACCCGTACGCTAACACTAACGCGCGCCCTCTCACGCACGCTCCCCCTAAAGCGTTGTCGGACCCTCACCTGGACCCTAAACCGTCCCCATCCCCTAACCCTAACCCTAGCCCGAACCCTAACCCTAACCCTTCCCCGAAACCTGACCCTCACCCGTCCCCTAATCCTAACCCGTAGGCTCACACTAACCCGTGCCCTCACACGCACGCTCCCCCTAAAGGGTTGTCGGACCCTCACCTGGACCCTAAACCGTCCCCGTCCCCTAACCCTAACCCTAGGCCGAACCCTAACCCTAACCCTTCCCCGAAGCCTGACCCTCACTCCTCCTGTAATCCTAACCCGTACGCTAACACTAACCCGCACACTCACACGCACGCTCCCCCTAAAGCATTGTCGGACCCTCACCTGGACCCTAAACCGTCCCCGTCCCCTAACCCTAACCCTAGCCTGAACCCTAACACTAACCCTTCCTAGAAGCCTTACTCTCACCCGTCCCGTAATACTAAACCGAACGCTCATACTAACCCGCCCCCTCACACGTATCCTCCCCCTAAACCGTTGTCGTACACTCACCTGGAACCTAAACCATCCCCGTCCCTAATCCTAACTCTAGCCCGTACCCTAACCCTAACACTTCCCCGAAGCCTTACCCTCACCCGTCCCCTAATCCTAACCCGTACGGTCACACTATCCCGCGCCCTCACTCGTACGCTCCCCCTAAACCGTTGTCATACCCTCACCTGGACCGTAAACCGTCCCCATCCCCTAACCCTAACCCTAGCCCGAACCCTAACACTAACCCTTCCCCGAAGCCTTACTCTGACCCGTCCCCTAATCCTAAACCGTACGCTCATACTAACCAGCGCCCTCACACGTATCCTCCCCCTAAACCGTTGTGGTACCCTCACCTGGACCCTAAACCGTCCCCGTCCCCTAACCCTAAACCTAGCCCGAACCCTAACCCTAACCCTTCCCCGAAGCCTGACCCTCACCCGTCCCCTAATCCTAACCCGTACGCTAACACTAACCCGCGCCCTCACACGCACGCTCCCCCTAAAGCGTTGTCGGACCCTCACCTGGACCCTAAACCGTCCCCGTCCCCTAACCCTAACCCTAGCCCGAACCCTAACCCTAACCCTTCCCCGAAGCCTGACCCTCACCCGTCCCCTAATCCTAACCCGTAGTCTCACACTAACCCGCGCGCTCTCACGCACGCTCCCACTAAAGCGTTGTCGGACCCTCACCTGGACCCTAAATCGTCCCCATCCCCTAACCCTAACCCTAGCCCGAACCCTAACCCTAACCCTTCCCCGAAGCCTGACCCTCACCCGTCCCCTAATCCTAACCCGTAGGCTCACACTAACCCGCGCCCTCACACGCACGCTCCCCCTAAAGTGTTGTCGGACCCTCACCTGGACCCTAAACCGTCCCCGTCCCCTAACCCTAACCCTAGGCCGAACCCTAACCCTAATCCTTCCCCGAAGCCTGACCCTCACTCTTCCTGTAATCCTAACCCGTACGCTAACACTAACCCGCACCCTCACACGAACGCTCCCCCTAAAGCATTGTCGGACCCTCACCTGGACCCTAAACCGTCCCCGTCCCCTAACCCTAACCCTAGCATGAACCCTAAACCTAACCCTTCCCCGAAGCCTGACCCTCACCCGTCCCCTAATCCTAACCCGTACGCTAACACTAACCCACGGCCTCACACGCACGCTCCCCCTAAAGCGTTGTCAGACCCTCACCTGGACCCTAAACCGTCCCCGTCCCCTAACCCTAACCCTAGCCCGAACCCTAACCCTAACCCTTCCCCGAAGCCTGACCCTCACCCGTCCCCTAATCCTAACCCGTACGCTAACACTAACCCGCGCCCTCACACGCACGCTCCCCCTAAAGCGTTGTCGGACCCTCACCTGGACCCTAAACCGTCCCCGTCCCCTAACCCTAACCCTAGCCAGAACCCTAACCCTAACCCTTCCTCGAAGCCTGACCCTCACCCGTCCCCTAATCCTAACACGTACGCTAACATTAACCCGCGCCCTCACACGCACGCTCCCCCTAAAGCGTTGTCGGACCCTCACCTGGACCCTAAACCGTCCCCGTCCGCTAACCATAACCGTTGCCCGAACCCTAAATCTAAACCTTCCCCGAAGCCTGACCCTCACCCGTCCCCTAATCCTAGCCCGTACGCTAACACTAACCCGCTCCCTCACATGCACGCTCCCCGTAAAGCGTTGTCGGACCCTCACCTGGACCCTAAACCGTCCCCGTCCCCTAACCCTAACCCTAGCCTGAACCCTAACCCTAACCCTTCCCCGAAGCCTGACCCTCACCCGTCCCCTAATCCTAACCCGTACGCTAACACTAACGCGCGCCCTCTCACGCACGCTCCCCCTAAAGCGTTGTCGGACCCTCACCTGGACCCTAAACCGTCCCCGTCCCCTAAACCTAACCCTAGCCCGAAGCCTGACCCTCACCCGTCCCCTAATCCTAACCCGTACGCTAACACTAACCTGCGCCCTCACACGCATGCTCCCCCTAAAGCGTTGTCGGACCCTCACCTGGACCCTAAACCGTCCCCGTCCCCTAACCCTAACCCTAGCCCGAACCCTAACCCTAACCCTTCCCCGAAGCCTGACCCTCACCCGTCCCCTAATCCTAACCCGTACGCTAACACTAACCCGCGCCCTCACACGCACGCTCCCCCTAAAGCATTGTCGGACCCTCACCTGGACCCTCAACCGTCCCCGTCCCCTAACCCTAACCCTAGCCCGAACTCTAACCCTAACCCTTCCCCGAAGCCTGACCCTCACCCGTCCCCTAATCCTAACCCGTACGCTAACACTAACCCGCGCCCTCACACGCACGCTCCCCCTAAAGAGTTGTCGGACCCTCACCTGGACCCTCAACCATCCCCGTCCCCTAACCCTAGCCTGAACCCTAACCCTAACCCTTCCCCGAAGCCTGACCCTCACCCGTCCCCTAATCCTAACCCGTACGCTAACACTAACCCGCACCCTCACACGCACGCTCCCCCTAAAGGGTTGTCGGACCCTCACCTGGACCCTAAACCGTCCCCGTCCCCTAACCCTAACCCTAGGCCGAACCCTAACCTTAACCCTTCCCCGAAGCCTGACCCTCACTCCTCCTGTAATCCTAACCCGTACGCTAACACTAACCCGCACCCTCACACGCACGCTCCCGCTAAAGCATTGTCGGACCCTCACCTGGACCCTAAACCGTCCCCGTCCCCTAACCCTAACCCTAGCATGAACCCTAAACCTAACCCTTCCCCGAAGCCTGACCCTCACCCGTCCCCTAATCCTAACCCGTACGCTAACACTAACCCACGGCCTCACACGCACGCTCCCCCTAAAGCGTTGTCAGACCCTCACCTGGACCCTAAACCGTCCCCGTCCCCTAACCCTAACTCTAGACCGAACCCTAACCCTAACCCTTCCCCGAAGCCTGACCCTCACCCGTCCCCTAATCCTAACCCGTACGCTAACACTAACCCGCGCCCTCACACGCACGCTCCCCCTAAAGCGTTGTCGGACCCTCACCTGGACCCTAAACCGTCCCCGTCCCCTAACCCTAACCCTAGCCAGAAACCTAACCCTAACCCTTCCCCGAAGCCTGACCCTCACCCGTCCCCTAATCCTAACCCGTACGCTAACATTAACCCACGCCCTCACACGCACGCTCCCCCTCAAGCGTTGTCGGACCCTCACCTGGACCCTAAACCGTCCCCGTCCGCTAACCGTAACCGTAGCCCGAACCCTAAACCTAAACCTTCCCCGAAGCCTGACCCTCACCCGTCCCCTAATCCTAACCCGTACGCTAACACTAACCCGCTCCCTCACATGCACGGTCCCCTTAAAGCGTTGTCGGACCCTCACCTGGACCCTAAACCGTCCCCGTCCCCTAACCCTAACCCTAGCCTGAACCATAACCCTAACCCTTCCCCGAAGCCTGACCCTCACCCGTCCCCTAATCCTAACCCGTAGGCTCACACTAACCCGCGCCCTCACACGCACGCTCCCCCTAAAGGGTTGTCGGACCCTCACCTGGACCCTAAACCGTCCCCGTCCCCTAACCCTAACCCTAGGCCGAACCCTAACCCTAACCCTTCCCCGAAGCCTGACCCTCACTCCTCCTGTAATCCTAACCCGTACGCTAACACTAACCCGCACACTCACACGCACGCTCCCCCTAAAGCATTGTCGGACCCTCACCTGGACCCTAAACCGTCCCCGTCCCCTAACCCTAACCCTAGCCTGAACCCTAACACTAACCCTTCCTAGAAGCCTTACTCTCACCCGTCCCGTAATACTAAACCGAACGCTCATACTAACCCGCCCCCTCACACGTATCCTCCCCCTAAACCGTTGTCGTACACTCACCTGGAACCTAAACCATCCCCGTCCCTAATCCTAACTCTAGCCCGAACCCTAACCCTAACACTTCCCCGAAGCCTTACCCTCACCCGTCCCCTAATCCTAACCCGTACGGTCACACTATCCCGCGCCCTCACTCGTACGCTCCCCCTAAACCGTTGTCATACCCTCACCTGGACCGTAAACCGTCCCCATCCCCTAACCCTAACCCTAGCCCGAACCCTAACACTAACCCTTCCCCGAAGCCTTACTCTGACCCGTCCCCTAATCCTAAACCGTACGCTCATACTAACCAGCGCCCTCACACGTATCCTCCCCCTAAACCGTTGTGGTACCCTCACCTGGACCCTAAACCGTCCCCGTCCCCTAACCCTAAACCTAGCCCGAACCCTAACCCTAACCCTTCCCCGAAGCCTGACCCTCACCCGTCCCCTAATCCTAACCCGTACGCTAACACTAACCCGCGCCCTCACACGCACGCTCCCCCTAAAGCGTTGTCGGACCCTCACCTGGACCCTAAACCGTCCCCGTCCCCTAACCCTAACCCTAGCCCGAACCCTAACCCTAACCCTTCCCCGAAGCCTGACCCTCACCCGTCCCCTAATCCTAACCCGTAGTCTCACACTAACCCGCGCGCTCTCACGCACGCTCCCACTAAAGCGTTGTCGGACCCTCACCTGGACCCTAAATCGTCCCCATCCCCTAACCCTAACCCTAGCCCGAACCCTAACCCTAACCCTTCCCCGAAGCCTGACCCTCACCCGTCCCCTAATCCTAACCCGTAGGCTCACACTAACCCGCGCCCTCACACGCACGCTCCCCCTAAAGTGTTGTCGGACCCTCACCTGGACCCTAAACCGTCCCCGTCCCCTAACCCTAACCCTAGGCCGAACCCTAACCCTAATCCTTCCCCGAAGCCTGACCCTCACTCTTCCTGTAATCCTAACCCGTACGCTAACACTAACCCGCACCCTCACACGAACGCTCCCCCTAAAGCATTGTCGGACCCTCACCTGGACCCTAAACCGTCCCCGTCCCCTAACCCTAACCCTAGCATGAACCCTAAACCTAACCCTTCCCCGAAGCCTGACCCTCACCCGTCCCCTAATCCTAACCCGTACGCTAACACTAACCCACGGCCTCACACGCACGCTCCCCCTAAAGCGTTGTCAGACCCTCACCTGGACCCTAAACCGTCCCCGTCCCCTAACCCTAACCCTAGCCCGAACCCTAACCCTAACCCTTCCCCGAAGCCTGACCCTCACCCGTCCCCTAATCCTAACCCGTACGCTAACACTAACCCGCGCCCTCACACGCACGCTCCCCCTAAAGCGTTGTCGGACCCTCACCTGGACCCTAAACCGTCCCCGTCCCCTAACCCTAACCCTAGCCAGAACCCTAACCCTAACCCTTCCTCGAAGCCTGACCCTCACCCGTCCCCTAATCCTAACACGTACGCTAACATTAACCCGCGCCCTCACACGCACGCTCCCCCTAAAGCGTTGTCGGACCCTCACCTGGACCCTAAACCGTCCCCGTCCGCTAACCATAACCGTTGCCCGAACCCTAAATCTAAACCTTCCCCGAAGCCTGACCCTCACCCGTCCCCTAATCCTAGCCCGTACGCTAACACTAACCCGCTCCCTCACATGCACGCTCCCCGTAAAGCGTTGTCGGACCCTCACCTGGACCCTAAACCGTCCCCGTCCCCTAACCCTAACCCTAGCCTGAACCCTAACCCTAACCCTTCCCCGAAGCCTGACCCTCACCCGTCCCCTAATCCTAACCCGTACGCTAACACTAACGCGCGCCCTCTCACGCACGCTCCCCCTAAAGCGTTGTCGGACCCTCACCTGGACCCTAAACCGTCCCCGTCCCCTAAACCTAACCCTAGCCCGAAGCCTGACCCTCACCCGTCCCCTAATCCTAACCCGTACGCTAACACTAACCTGCGCCCTCACACGCATGCTCCCCCTAAAGCGTTGTCGGACCCTCACCTGGACCCTAAACCGTCCCCGTCCCCTAACCCTAACCCTAGCCCGAACCCTAACCCTAACCCTTCCCCGAAGCCTGACCCTCACCCGTCCCCTAATCCTAACCCGTACGCTAACACTAACCCGCGCCCTCACACGCACGCTCCCCCTAAAGCATTGTCGGACCCTCACCTGGACCCTCAACCGTCCCCGTCCCCTAACCCTAACCCTAGCCCGAACTCTAACCCTAACCCTTCCCCGAAGCCTGACCCTCACCCGTCCCCTAATCCTAACCCGTACGCTAACACTAACCCGCGCCCTCACACGCACGCTCCCCCTAAAGAGTTGTCGGACCCTCACCTGGACCCTCAACCATCCCCGTCCCCTAACCCTAGCCTGAACCCTAACCCTAACCCTTCCCCGAAGCCTGACCCTCACCCGTCCCCTAATCCTAACCCGTACGCTAACACTAACCCGCACCCTCACACGCACGCTCCCCCTAAAGGGTTGTCGGACCCTCACCTGGACCCTAAACCGTCCCCGTCCCCTAACCCTAACCCTAGGCCGAACCCTAACCTTAACCCTTCCCCGAAGCCTGACCCTCACTCCTCCTGTAATCCTAACCCGTACGCTAACACTAACCCGCACCCTCACACGCACGCTCCCCCTAAAGCATTGTCGGACCCTCACCTGGACCCTAAACCGTCCCCGTCCCCTAACCCTAACCCTAGCATGAACCCTAAACCTAACCCTTCCCCGAAGCCTGACCCTCACCCGTCCCCTAATCCTAACCCGTACGCTAACACTAACCCACGGCCTCACACGCACGCTCCCCCTAAAGCGTTGTCAGACCCTCACCTGGACCCTAAACCGTCCCCGTCCCCTAACCCTAACTCTAGACCGAACCCTAACCCTAACCCTTCCCCGAAGCCTGACCCTCACCCGTCCCCTAATCCTAACCCGTACGCTAACACTAACCCGCGCCCTCACACGCACGCTCCCCCTAAAGCGTTGTCGGACCCTCACCTGGACCCTAAACCGTCCCCGTCCCCTAACCCTAACCCTAGCCCGAACCCTAACCCTAACCCTTCCCGGAAGCCTGACCCTCACCCGTCCCCTAATCCTAACCCGTACGCTAACACTAACCCGCGCCCTCACACGCACGCTCCCCCTAAAGCGTTGTCGGACCCTCACCTGGACCCTCAACCGTCCCCGTCCCCTAACCCTAACCCTAGGCCGAACCCTAACCCTAACCCTTCCCCGAAGCCTGACCCTCACTCCTCCCCTAATCCTAACCCGTACGCTAACACTAACCCGCACCCTCACACGCACGCTCCCCCTAAAGCATTGACGGACCCTCACCTGGACCCTAAACCGTCCCCGTCCCCTAACCCTAACCCTAGCCTGAACCCTAACAGTAACCCTTCCTAGAAGCCTTACTCTCACCCGTCCCGTAATCCTAAACCGAACGCTCATACAAACCCGCCCCCTCACACGTATCCTCCCCCTAAACCGTTGACGTACACTCACCTGGACCCTAAACCGTCCCCGTCCCCTAATCCTAACTCTAGCCCGAACCCTAACCCTAACCCTTCCCCGAAGCCTTACCCTCACCCGTCCCCTAATCCTAACCCGTAGGCTCACACTATCCCGCGCCCTCACACGTACGCTCCCCCTAAACCGTTGTCGTACCCTCTCCTAGACCGTAAACCGTTCCCTTCCCCTAACCCTAACCCTCACCCAAACCCTAACCCTAACCCTTCCCCGAAGCCTTACCCTCACCCGTCCCCTAATCCTAACCCGTACGCTCAAACGAACCCACGCCCTCACATGAACGCTCCCCCTAAACCGTTGTCGTAACTTCACCTGGACCCTAAACCGTCCCCGTGCCCTAACCCTAACCCTAGCCTGAACCCTAACACTAACCCTTCCTAGAAGCCTTACTCTCACCCGTCCCGTAATCCTAAACCGAACGCTCATACTAACCCGCCCCCTCACACGTATCCTCCCCCTAAACCGTTGTCGTACACTCACCTGGACCCTAAACCGTCCCCGTCCCCTAATCCTAACCCTAGCCCGAACCCTAACCCTAACCCTTCCCCGAAGCCTTACCATCACCCGTCCCCTAATCCTAACCCGTACGGTCACACTATCCCGCGCCCTCACTCGTACGCTCCCCCTAAACCGTTGTCATACCCTCACCTGGACCGTAAACCGTCCCCATCCCCTAACCCTAACCCTAGCCCGAACCCTAACACTAACCCTTCCCCGAAGCCTTACTCTGACCCGTCCCCTAATCCTAAACCGTACGCTCATACTAACCAGCGCCCTCACACGTATCCTCCCCCTAAACCGTTGTGGTACCCTCACCTGGACCCTAAACCGTCCCCATCCACTAACCCTAACCCTAGCCCGAACCCTAACCCTAACCCTTCCCCGAAGCCTGACCCTCACCCGTCCCCTAATCCTAACCAGTACGCTAACACTAACCCGCGCCCTCACACGCACGCTCCCCCTAAAGCGCTGTCGGACCATCACCTGGACCCTAAACCGTCCCCGTCCCCTAACCCTAACCCTAGCCCGAACCCTAACCCTAACCCTTCCCGGAAGCCTGACCCTCACCCGTCCCCTAATCCTAACCCGTACGCTAACACTAACCCGCGCCCTCACACGCACGCTCCCCCTAAAGCGTTGTCGGACCCTCACCTGGACCCTCAACCGTCCCCGTCCCCTAACCCTAACCCTAGCCCGAACTCTAACCCTAACCCTTCCCCGAAGCCTGACCCGCACCCGTCCCCTAATCCTAACCCGTACGCTAACACTAACCCGCGCCCTCACACGCACGCTCCCCCTAAAGCGTTGTCGGACCCTCACCTGGACCCTAAACCGTCCCCGTCCCCTAACCCTAACCCTAGCCCAAACCCTAACCCTAACCCTTCCCCGAAGCCTGACCCTCACCCGTCCCCTAATCCTAACCCGTACGCTAACACTAACCCGCACCCTAACACGTACGCTTCCCCTAAACCGTTGTCGTACCCTCACCTGGACCCTCAACTGTCCCCGTCCCCTAACACTATCCCTAGGCCGAACCCTAACCCTAACCCTTCCCCGAAGCCTTAACCTCACCAGTCCCCTAATCCTAAATCGTATGCTCATACTAACCTGCGCCCTCACACGTATCCTCGCCCTAAACCGTTGTGGTACCCTCACCTGGACCCTAAACCGTCCCCATCCCCTAACCCTAACCCTAGCCCGAACCCTAACCCTAAACCTTCCCCGAAGCCTTACACTCAACCGTCACCTAATCCTAACCCGTACGCTCACGCTAACCCGTGCCCTCACACGGACGCTCCCCCTAAACCGTTGTGGTACCCTCACCTGGACCCTAAACCATCCCCGTGCCTTAACCCTAACCCTAGCCCGAACCCTAACCCTAACCCTTCCCCGAAGCCTTACCCTCCCCCGACCCCTAATCCTTACCCGTAAGCTCACACTAACCCGCGCCCTCACACGTACGCTTCCCCTAAACCGTTGTCGTACCCTCACCGGGACCCTCAACCGTCCCCGTCCCCTAACCCTAACCCTAGCCCGAACCCTAACCCTAACCCTTCCCGGAAACCTTACCCTCACCCGTCCCCTAATACTAACCCGAACGCTCACACTAACCCGCACCCTCACCCGTACGCTTCCCCTAAACCGTTGTCGTACCCTCACCTGGACCCTAAACCGTTCCCGTCCCCTAACCCTAACCCTAGCCCGAATCCTCACCCTAACCCTTCCCCGAAGCCTTACCCTCACCCGTCCCCTAATCCTAACCTGTACGCTCACACTAAACCGCGCCCTCACACGTACGCTCCCCCTAAACCGTTGTCGTACCCTCTCCTAGACCCTAAACCGTTCCCTTCCCCTAACTCTAACCCTCACCCAAACCCTAACCCTAACCCTTCCCCGAAGCCTTATCCTCACCCGTCCCCTAATCCTAACCCGTACGCTCACACTAACCCACGCCCTCACACTGACGCTCCCACTAAACCGTTGTTGTACCCTCACCTGGACCCTAAATCATCCCCGTCCCCTAACACTAACCCTAGCCCGAACCCTAACCCTAACCCTTCCCAGAAGCCTTACCCTCAACCGTCACGTAATCCTAACCCGTACGCTCATACTAACCCGTGCCCTCAAACGTAACCTCCCCGTAAACCGTTGTCGTACCCTAACCTTGACCCTAAACCGTCACCGTCCCCTAATCCTAAAACTAGCCCGAACCCTAACCCTAACCCTTCCCCGAAGCCTGACCCTCACCCGTCCCCTAATCCTAACCCGTAGGCTCACACTAACCCGCGCCCTCACACGCACGCTCCCCCTAAAGGGTTGTCGGACCCTCACCTGGACCCTAAACCGTCCCCGTCCCCTAACCCTAACCCTAGGCCGAATCCTAACCCTAACCCTTCCCCGAAGCCTGACCCTCACTCCTCCCCTAATCCTAACCCGTACGCTAACACTAACCCACGCCCTCACACGCACGCTCCCCCTAAAGCATTGTCGGACCCTCACCTGGACCCTAAACCGTCCCCGTACCCTAACCCTAACCCTAGCCCGTACCCTAACCCTAACCCTTCCCTGAAGCCTGACCCTCAACTGTCCCCTAATCCTAACACGTACGCTAACACTAACGCGCGCCCTCACACGCACGCTCCCCCTAAAGCGTTGTCGGACCCTCACCTGGACCCTAAACCGTCCCCGTCCCCTAACCCTAACCCTAACCTGTCCCCTAACCCTAACCCGTACGCTAACACTAACCCGCCCCCTCACACGCACGCTCCCCCTAAAGCGTTGTCGGACCCTCACCTGGACCCTAAACCGTCCCCGTCACCTAACCCTAACCCTATCCCGAACCCTAACCCTAACCCTTCCCCGAAGCCTGACCCTCACCCGTCCCATAATCCTAACCTGTACGCTAACACTAACCCGCGCCCTCACACGCACGCTCCCCCTAAAGCGTTGTCGGACCCTCACCTGGACCCTAAACCGTCCCCGTCCCCTAACACTAACCCTAAGCCGAACCCTAACCCTAACCCTTCCCCGAAGCCTTAACCTCACCAGTCCCCTAATCCTAAATCGTACGCTCATACTAACCCGCGCCCTCACACGTATCCGCCCCCTAAACCGTTGTGGTACCCTCACCTGAACCCTAAACCGTCCCCATCCCCTAACCCTAACCCTAGCCCGAACCCTAACCCTAAACCTTCCCCGAAGCCTTACCCTCACCCGTCCCCTAATCCTTAATCGTACGCTCAGGCTAACCCGTGCCCTCACACGGACGCTACCCCTAAACCGTTGTGGTACCCTCACCTGGACCCTAAACCATCCCCGTCCCCTAACCCTAACCCTAGCCCGAACCCTAACCCTAACCCTTCCCCGAAGCCTTACCCTCCCCCGACCCCTAATCCTTACCCGTAAGCTCACACTAACCCGCGCCCTCACACGTACACTTCCCCTAAACCGTTGTCGTACCCTCACCTGGACCCTCAACCGTCCCCGTCCCCTAACTCTAACCCTAGCCCAAACCCTAACCCTAACCCTTCCCCGAAGCCTGACCCTCACCCGACCCCTAATCCTAACCCGTACGCTAACACTAACCCGCGCCCTCACACGCACGCTCCCCGTAAAGCGTTGTCGGACCCTCACCTGGACCCTAAACCGTCCCCGTCCCCTAACCCTAACCCTAGCCCGAACCCTAACCCTAACCCTTCCCCGAAGCGTGACCCTCACCCGTCCCCTAATCCTAACCCGTACGCTAACACTAACGCGCGCCCTCTCACGCACGCTCCCCCTAAAGCGTTGTCGGACCCTCACCTGGACCCTAAACCGTCCCCATCCCCTAACCCTAACCCTAGCCCGAACCCTAACCCTAACCCTTCCCCGAAGCCTGACCCTCACCCGTCCCCTAATCCTAACCTGTACACTCACACTAAACCGCGCCCTCACACGTACGCTCCCCCTAAACCGTTGTCGTACCCTCTCCTAGACCCTAAACCGTTCCCTTCCCCTAACTCTAACCCTCACCCAAACCCTAACCCTAACCCTTCCCCGAAGCCTTATCCTCACCCGTCCCCTAATCCTAACCCGTAGGCTCACACTAACCCGCGCCCTCACACGCACGCTCCCCCTAAAGGGTTGTCGGACCCTCACCTGGACCCTAAACCGTCCCCGTCCCCTAACCCTAACCCTACCCTGAACCCTAACAGTAACCCTTCCTAGAAGCCTTACTCTCACCCGTCCCGTAATCCTAAACCGAACGCTCATACAAACCCGCCCCCTCACACGTATCCTCCCCCTAAACCGTTGTCGTACACTCACCTGGACCCTAAACCGTCCCCGTCCCCTAATCCTAACTCTAGCCCGAACCCTAACCCTAACCCTTCCCCGAAGCCTTACCCTCACCCGTCCCCTAATCCTAACCCGTACGCTCACACTATCCCGCGCCCTCACACGTACGCTCCCCCTAAACCGTTGTCATACCCTCACCTGGACCCTAAACCGTCCCCGTCCCCTAACCCTAACCCTAGCCCGAACCCTAACACTAACCCTTCCCCGAAGCCTTACTCTCACCCGTCCCCTAATCCTAAACCGTACGCTCATTCTAACCCGCGCCCTCACACGTATCCTCCCCCTAAACCGTTGTGGTACCCTCACCTGGACCCTAAACCGTCCCCGTCCGCTAACCGTAACCGTAGCCCGAACCCTAAACCTAAACTTTCCCCGAAGCCTGACCCTCAACCGTCCCCTAATCCTAACCCGTACGCTAACACTAACCCGCTCCCTCACATGCACGCTCCCCGTAAAGCGTTGTCGGACACTCACCTGGACCCTAAACCGTCCCCGTCCCCTAACCCTAACCCTAGCCTGAACCCTAACCCTAACCCTTCCCCGAAGCCTGACCCTCACCCGTCCCCTAATCCTAACCCGTACGCTAACACTAACGCGCGCCCTCTCACGCACGCTCCCCCTAAAGCGTTGTCGGACCCTCACCTGGACCCTAAACCGTCCCCATCCCCTAACCCTAACCCTAGCCCGAACCCTAACCCTAACCCTTCCGCGAAGCCTGACACTCACCCGTCCCCTAATCCTAACCCGAAGGCTCACACTAACCCGCGCCCTCACCCGCACGCTCCCCCTAAAGGGTTGTCGGACCCTCACCTGGACCCTAAACCGTCCCCGTCCCCTAACCCTAACCCTAGGCCGAACCCTAACCCTAACACTTCCCCGAAGCCTGACCCTCACTCCTCCCCTAATCCTAACCCGTACGCTAACACTAACCCGCACCCTCACACGCACGCTCCCCCTAAAGCATTGACGGACCCTCACCTGGACCCTAAACCGTCCCCGTCCCCTAACCCTAACCCTAGCCTGAACCCTAACAGTAACACTTCCTAGAAGCCTTACTCTCACCCGTCCCGTAATCCTAAACCGAACGCTCATACAAACCCGCCCCCTCACACGTATCCTCCCCCTAAACCGTTGTCGTACACTCACCTGGACCCTAAACCGTCCCCGTCCTCTAATCCTAACTCTAGCCCGAACCCTAACCCTAACCCTTCCCCGAAGCCTTACCCTCACCCGTCCCCTAATCCTAACCCGTACGCTCACACTATACCGCGCCCTCACACGTACGCTCCCCCTAAACCGTTGTCATACCCTCACCTGGACCCTAAACCGTCCCCGTCCCCTAACCCTAACCCTAGCCAGAACCCTAACCCTAACCCTTCCCCGAAGCCTGACCCTCACCCGTCCCCTAATCCTAACCCGTACGCTAACACTAACCCGCGCCCTCACACGCACGCTCCCCCTAAATCGTTGTCGGACCCTCACCTGGACCCTAAACCGTCCCCGTCCCCTAACCCTAACCCTAGCCCAAACCCTAACCCTAACCCTTCCCCGAAGCCTGACCCTCACCCGTCCCCTAATCCTAACCCGTACGCTAACACTAACCCGCACCCTAACACGTACGCTTCCCCTAAACCGTTGTCGTACCCTCACCTGGACCCTCAACTGTCCCCGTCCCCTAACACTATCCCTAGGCCGAACCCTAACCCTAACCCTTCCCCGAAGCCTTACCCTCACCCGTCCCCTAATCCTAACCTGTACGCTCACACTAAACCGCGCCCTCACACGTACGCTCCCCCTAAACCGTTGTCGTACCCTCTCCTAGACCCTAAACCGTTCCCTTCCCCTAACTCTAACCCTCACCCAAACCCTAACCCTAACCCTTCCCCGAAGCCTTATCCTCACCCGTCCCCTAATCCTAACCCGTACGCTCACACTAACCCACACCCTCACACTGACGCTCCCACTAAACCGTTGTTGTACCCTCACCTGGACCCTAAATCATCCCCGTCCCCTAACACTAACCCTAGCCCGAACCCTAACCCTAACCCTTCCCAGAAGCCTTACCCTCAACCGTCACGTAATCCTAACCCGTACGCTCATACTAACCCGTGCCCTCAAACGTAACCTCCCCGTAAACCGTTGTCGTACCCTAACCTTGACCCTAAACCGTCACCGTCCCCTAATCCTAAAACTAGCCCGAACCCTAACCCTAACCCTTCCCCGAAGCCTGACCCTCACCCGTCCCCTAATCCTAACCCGTAGGCTCACACTAACCCGCGCCCTCACACGCACGCTCCCCCTAAAGGGTTGTCGGACCCTCACCTGGACCCTAAACCGTCCCCGTCCCCTAACCCTAACCCTAGGCCGAATCCTAACCCTAACCCTTCCCCGAAGCCTGACCCTCACTCCTCCCCTAATCCTAACCCGTACGCTAACACTAACCCACGCCCTCACACGCACGCTCCCCCTAAAGCATTGTCGGACCCTCACCTGGACCCTAAACCGTCCCCGTACCCTAACCCTAACCCTAGCCCGTACCCTAAACCTAACCCTTCCCTGAAGCCTGACCCTCAACTGTCCCCTAATCCTAACACGTACGCTAACACTAACGCGCGCCCTCACACGCACGCTCCCCCTAAAGCGTTGTCGGACCCTCACCTGGACCCTAAACCGTCCCCGTCCCCTAACCCTAACCCTAACCTGTCCCCTAACCCTAACCCGTACGCTAACACTAACCCGCCCCCTCACACGCACGCTCCCCCTAAAGCGTTGTCGGACCCTCACCTGAACCCTAAACCGTCCCCGTCACCTAACCCTAACCCTATCCCGAACCCTAACCCTAACCCTTCCCCGAAGCCTGACCCTCACCCGTCCCATAATCCTAACCTGTACGCTAACACTAACCCGCGCCCTCACACGGACGCTACCCCTAAACCGTTGTGGTACCCTCACCTGGACCCTAAACCATCCCCGTCCCCTAACCCTAACCCTAGCCCGAACCCTAACCCTAACCCTTCCCCGAAGCCTTACCCTCCCCCGACCCCTAATCCTTACCCGTAAGCTCACACTAACCCGCGCCCTCACACGTACACTTCCCCTAAACCGTTGTCGTACCCTCACCTGGACCCTCAACCGTCCCCGTCCCCTAACCCTAACCCTAGCCCAAACCCTAACCCTAACCCTTCCCCGAAGCCTGACCCTCACCCGACCCCTAATCCTAACCCGTACGCTAACACTAACCCGCGCCCTCACACGCACGCTCCCCGTAAAGCGTTGTCGGACCCTCACCTGGACCCTAAACCGTCCCCGTCCCCTAACCCTAACCCTAGCCCGAACCCTAACCCTAACCCTTCCCCGAAGCGTGACCCTCACCCGTCCCCTAATCCTAACCCGTACGCTAACACTAACGCGCGCCCTCTCACGCACGCTCCCCCTAAAGCGTTGTCGGACCCTCACCTGGACCCTAAACCGTCCCCATCCCCTAACCCTAACCCTAGCCCGAACCCTAACCCTAACCCTTCCCCGAAGCCTGACCCTCACCCGTCCCCTAATCCTAACCTGTACGCTCACACTAAACCGCGCCCTCACACGTACGCTCCCCCTAAACCGTTGTCGTACCCTCTCCTAGACCCTAAACCGTTCCCTTCCCCTAACTCTAACCCTCACCCAAACCCTAACCCTAACCCTTCCCCGAAGCCTTATCCTCACCCGTCCCCTAATCCTAACCCGTACGCTCACACTAACCCGCGCCCTCACACTGACGCTCCCACTAAACCGTTGTTGTACCCTCACCTGGACCCTAAATCATCCCCGTCCCCTAACACTAACCCTAGCCCGAACCCTAACCCTAACCCTTCCCAGAAGCCTTACACTCAACCGTCACCTAATCCTAACCCGTACGCTCATACTAACCCGTGCCCTCAAACGTAACCTCCCCCTAAACCGTTGTCGTACCCTCACCTTGACCCTAAACCGTCACCGTCCCCTAATCCTAAACCTAGCCCGAACCCTAACCCTAATACTTCGCCGAAGCGTTACCCTCACCCGTACCCTAATCCTAAACCGTACGATCACACTAACCCGCGCCCTCATACGTACGCTCCCCCTAAACCGTTGTCGTACCCTCACCAGGACCCTCAACCGTCCCCGTGCCCTAACCCTAACCCTAGCCTAAACCCTAACACTAACCCTTCCCCGAAGCCTTACTCTCACCCGTCCCGTAATCCTAAACCGAACGCTCATACTAACCCGCGCCCTCACACGTATCCTCCCCCTAAACCGTTGTCGTACCCTCACCTGGACCCTAAACCGTCCCCGTCCCCTAATCCTAACCCTAGCCCGAACCCTAACCCTAACCCTTCCCCGAAGCCTTACCCTCACCGGTCCCCTAATCCTAACCTGTATTCTCACGCTAACCCGCGCCCTCACACGTACGCTCCCCATAAACCGTTGTCGTACCCTCACCTGGACCCTAAACCGTCCCTTCCCCTAACTCTAACCCTAGCCCTAACCCTAACCCTTCCCCGAAGCCTTACCCTCACCCGTCCCCTAATCCTAACCCGTACGCTCACACTATACCGCGCCCTCACACGTACGCTCCCCCTAAACCGTTGTCATACCCTCACCTGGACCCTAAACCGTCCCCGTCCCCTAACCGTAACCCTAGCCCGAACCCTAACACTAACCCTTCCCCGAAGCCTTACTCTCACCCGTCCCCTAATCCTAAACCGTACGCTCATTCTAACCCGCGCCCTCACACGTATCCTCCCCCTAAACCGTTGTGGTACCCTCACCTGGACGCTGAACCTTCCCGTCCCCTAACCCTAACCCTAGCCCGAACCCTAACCTAACACTTGGCCAAAGCCTTACCCTCACCCATCCCCTAATCCTAACCCGTACGCTCACACTATCCCACGCCCTCACACGTACGCTCCCCCTAAACCTTTGTCATACACTCACCTGGACCCTAAACCGTCCCCGTCCCCTAACCCTAACCCTAGCCCGAACTCTAACCCTAACCCTTCCCCGAAGCCTTACCCTCCCCCGTCCCCTAATCCTAAACCATACGCTCACACTAACCCGCGCCCTCACACGTACGCTCCCCCTAAACCGTTGTCGTACCCTCACCAGGACCCTAAACCGTCCCCGTGCCCTAACCCTAACCCTAGCCTGAAGCCTAACACTAACCCTTCCCCGAAGCCTTACCCTCACCCGTCCCCTAATCCTAACCCGTACGCTAACACTAACCCGCGCCCTCACACGCACGCTCCCCCTAAAGCGTTGTCGGACTCTCACCTGGACCCTCAACCATCCCCGTCCCCTAACCGTAACCCTAGCCCGAACCCTAACCCTAACCCTTACCCGAAGCCTGACCCTCACCC
Organism: Lagenorhynchus albirostris; assembly: GCF_949774975.1. Classification (NCBI taxonomy): domain Eukaryota; kingdom Metazoa; phylum Chordata; class Mammalia; order Artiodactyla; family Delphinidae; genus Lagenorhynchus; species Lagenorhynchus albirostris. The sequence goes on along the minus strand of NC_083107.1, from coordinate 45,412,560 downwards.
GTCCCCTAATCCTAACCCGTACGCTAACACTAACCTGCGCCCTCACATGCACGCTCCCCGTAAAGCGTTGTCGGACCCTCACCTGGACCCTAAACCGTCCCCGTACCCTAACCCTAACCCTAGCCCGAACCCTAACCCTAACCCTTCCCCGAAGCCTGACCCTCACCCGTCCCCTAATCCTAACCCGTACGCTAACACTAACGCGCGCCCTCTCACGCACGCTCCCCCTAAAGCGTTGTCGGACCCTCACCTGGACCCTAAACCGTCCCCATCCCCTAACCCTAACCCTAGCCCGAACCCTAACCCTAACCCTTCCCCGAAGCCTGACCCTCACACGTCCCCTAATCCTAACCCGTAGGCTCACACTAACCCGCGCCCTCACACGCACGCTCCCCCTAAAGGGTTGTCGGACCCTCACCTGGACCCTAAACCGTCCCCGTCCCCTAACCCTAACCCTAGGCCGAACCCTAACCCTAACCCTTCCCCGAAGCCTGACCCTCACTCCTCCCCTAATCCTAACCCGTACGCTAACACTAACCCGCGCCCTCACACGCACGCTCCCCCTAAAGCATTGTCGGACCCTCACCTGGACCCTAAACCGTCCCCGTACCCTAACCCTAACCCTAGCCCGTACCCTAACCCTAACCCTTCCCCGAAGCCTGACCCTCAACTGTCCCCTAATCCTAACACGTACGCGAACACTAACGCGCGCCCTCACACGCACGCTCCCCCTAAAGCGTTGTCGGACCCTCACCTGGACCCTAAACCGTCCCCGTCCCCTAACCCTAACCCTAGCCCGAACCCTAACCCTAACCCTTCCCCGAAGCCTTACCCTCCCCCGACCCCTAATCCTTACCCGTAAGCTCACACTAACCCGCGCCCTCACACGTACACTTCCCCTAAACCGTTGTCGTACCCTCACCTGGACCCTCAACCGTCCCCGTCCCCTAACCCTAACCCTAGCCCAAACCCTAACCCTAACCCTTCCCCGAAGCCTGACCCTCACCCGACCCCTAATCCTAACCCGTACGCTAACACTAACCCGCGCCCTCACACGCACGCTCCCCGTAAAGCGTTGTCGGACCCTCACCTGGACCCTAAACCGTCCCCGTCCCCTAACCCTAACCCTAGCCCGAACCCTAACCCTAACCCTTCCCCGAAGCGTGACCCTCACCCGTCCCCTAATCCTAACCCGTACGCTAACACTAACGCGCGCCCTCTCACGCACGCTCCCCCTAAAGCGTTGTCGGACCCTCACCTGGACCCTAAACCGTCCCCATCCCCTAACCCTAACCCTAGCCCGAACCCTAACCCTAACCCTTCCCCGAAGCCTGACCCTCACCCGTCCCCTAATCCTAACCTGTACGCTCACACTAAACCGCGCCCTCACACGTACGCTCCCCCTAAACCGTTGTCGTACCCTCTCCTAGACCCTAAACCGTTCCCATCCCCTAACTCTAACCCTCACCCAAACCCTAACCCTAACCCTTCCCCGAAGCCTTATCCTCACCCGTCCCCTAATCCTAACCCGTACGCTCACACTAACCCGCGCCCTCACACTGACGCTCCCACTAAACCGTTGTTGTACCCTCACCTGGACCCTAAATCATCCCCGTCCCCTAACACTAACCCTAGCCCGAACCCTAACCCTAACCCTTCCCAGAAGCCTTACACTCAACCGTCACCTAATCCTAACCCGTACGCTCATACTAACCCGTGCCCTCAAACGTAACCTCCCCCTAAACCGTTGTCGTACCCTCACCTTGACCCTAAACCGTCACCGTCCCCTAATCCTAAACCTAGCCCGAACCCTAACCCTAATACTTCGCCGAAGCGTTACCCTCACCCGTACCCTAATCCTAAACCGTACGATCACACTAACCCGCGCCCTCACACGTACGCTCCCCCTAAACCGTTGTCGTACCCTCACCAGGACCCTAAACCGTCCCCGTGCCCTAACCCTAACCCTAGCCTGAACCCTAACACTAACCCTTCCCCGAAGCCTTACTCTCACCCGTCCCGTAATCCTAAACCGAACGCTCATACTAACCCGCGCCCTCACACGTATCCTCCCCCTAAACCGTTGTCGTACCCTCACCTGGACCCTAAACCGTCCCCGTCCCCTAATCCTAACCCTAGCCCGAACCCTAACCCTAACCCTTCCCCGAAGCCTTACCCTCACCGGTCCCCTAATCCTAACCTGTACTCTCACGCTAACCCGCGCCCTCACACGTACGCTCCCCATAAACCGTTGTCGTACCCTCACCTGGACCCTAAACCGTCCCTTCCCCTAACCCTAACCCTAGCCCTAACCCTAACCCTTCCCCGAAGCCTTACCCTCACCCGTCCCCTAATCCTAACCCGTACGCTCACACTATACCGCGCCCTCACACGTACGCTCCCCCTAAACCGTTGTCATACACTCACCTGGACCCTAAACCGTCCCCGTCCCCTAACCCTAACCCTAGCCCGAACCCTAACACTAACCCTTCCCCAAAGCCTTACTCTCACCCGTCCCCTAATCCTAAACCGTACGCTCATTCTAACCCGCGCCCTCACACGTATCCTCCCCCTAAACCGTTGTGGTACCCTCACCTGGACGCTGAACCTTCCCGTCCCCTAACCTTAACCCTAGCCCGAACCCTAACCTAACACTTCGCCAAAGCCTTACCCTCACCCATCCCCTAATCCTAACCCGTACGCTCACACTATCCCACGCCCTCACACGTACGCTCCCCCTAAACCTTTGTCATACACTCACCTGGACCCTAAACCGTCCCCGTCCCCTAACCCTAACCCTAGCCCGAACTCTAACCCTAACCCTTCCCCGAAGCCTTACCCTCCCCCGTCCCCTAATCCTAAACCGTACGCTCACACTAACCCGACCCTCACACGTACACTCCCCCTAAACCGTTGTCGTACCCTCACCAGGACCCTAAACCGTCCCCGTGCCCTAACCCTAACCCTAGCCTGAAGCCTAACACTAACCCTTCCCCGAAGCCTTACCCTCACCCGTCCCCTAATCCTAACCTGTACGCTCAAACGAACCCACGCCCTCACATGAACGCTCCCCCTAAACCGTTGTCGTAACTTCACCTGGACCCTAAACCGTCCCCGTCCCCTAACCCTAACCCTAGCCAGAACCCTAACCCTAACCCTTCCCCGAAGCCTGACCCTCACCCGTCCCCTAATCCTAACCCGTACGCTAACACTAACCCGCGCCCTCACACACACGCTCCCCCTAAAGCGTTGTCGGACTCTCACCTGGACCCTCAACCATCCCCGTCCCCTAACCGTAACCCTAGCCCGAACCCTAACCCTAACCCTTACCCGAAGCCTGACCCTCACCCGTCCCCTAATCCTAACCCGTACGCTAACACTAACCCGCGCCCTCACATGCACGCTCCCCGTAAAGCGTTGTCGGACCCTCACCTGGACCCTAAACCGTCTCCGTACCCTAACCCTAACCCTAGCCCGAACCCTAACCCTAACCCTTCCCCGAAGCCTGACCCTCACCCGTCCCCTAATCCTAACCCGTACGCTAACACTAACGCGCGCCCTCTCACGCACGCTCCCCCTAAAGTGTTGTCGGACCCTCACCTGGACCCTAAACCGTCCCCATCCCCTAACCCTAACCCTAGCCCGAACCCTAACCCTAACCCTTCCCCGAAGCCTGACCCTCACACGTCCCCTAATCCTAACCCGTAGGTTCACACTAACCTGCGCCCTCACACGCACGCTCCCCCTAAAGGGTTGTCGGACCCTCACCTGGACCCTAAACCGTCCCCGTCCCCTAACCCTAACCCTAGGCCGAACCCTAACCCTTCCCTGAAGCCTGACCCTCACTCCTCCCCTAATCCTAACCCGTACGCTAACACTAACCCGCGCCCTCACACGCACGCTCCCCCTAAAGCATTGTGGTACCCTCACCTGGACCCTAAACCGTCCCCATCAACTAACATTAACCCTAGCCCGAACCCTAACGCTAACCCTTCCCCGAAGCCTGACCCTCACCCGTCCCCTAATCCTAACCCGTAGGCTCACACTAACCCGCGCCCTCACACGCACGCTCCTCCTAAAGCGCTGTCGGACCATCACCTGGACCCTAAACCGTCCCCGTCCCCTAACCCTAACCCTAGCCCGAACCCTAACCCTAACCCTTCCCCGAAGCCTGACCCTCACCCGTCCCCTAATCCTAACCCGTACGCTAACACTAACCCGCGCCCTCACACGCACGCTCCCCCTAAAGCGTTGTCGGACCCTCACCTGGACCCTCAACCGTCCCCGTCCCCTAACCCTAACCCTAGCCCGAACTCTAACCCTAACACTTCCCCGAAGCGTGACCCTCACCCGTCCCCTAATCCTAACCCGTACGCTAACACTAACCCGCGCCCTCACACGCACGCTCCCCCTAAAGCGTTGTCGGACCCTCACCTGGACCCTCAACCATCCCCGTCCCCTAACCCTAGCCCGAACCCTAACCCTAACCCTTCCCCGAAGTCTGACCCTCACCCGTCCCCTAATCCTAACCCGTACGCTAACACTAACCCGCGCCCTCACACGCATGCTCCCCCTAAAGCGTTGTCGGACCCTCACCTGGACCCTAAACCGTCCCCGTCCCCTAACCCTAACCCTAGCCCGAACCCTAACCCTAACCCTTCCCCGAAGGCTGACCCTCACCCGTCCCATAATCCTAACCCGTAGGCTCACACTAACCCGCGCCCTCACACGCATGCTCCCCCTAAAGCGTTGTCGGACACTCACCTGGACCCTAAACCGTCCCCGTCCCCTAACCCTAACCCTAGCATGAACCCTAACCCTAACCCTTCCCCGAAGCCTGACCCTCACCCGTCCCCTAATCCTAACCCGTACGCTAACACTAACCCGCGCCCTCACACGCACGCTCCCCCTAAAGCGTTGTCGGACCCTCACCTGGACCCTAAACCGTCCCCGTCCCCTAACCCTAACCCTAGCCCGAACCCTAACCCTAACCCTTCCCCGAAGCCTGACCCTCACCCGTCCCATAATCCTAACCCGTACGCTAACACTAACCCGCGCCCTCACACGCACGCTCCCCCTAAAGCGTTGTCGGACCCTCACCTGGACCCTAAACCGTCCCCGTCCCCTAACCCTAACCCTAGCCCGAACCCTAACCCTAACCCTTCCCCGAAGCCTGACCCTCACCCGTCCCTTAATCCTAAACCGTACGCTAACATTAACCCGCGCCCTCACACGCACGCTCCCCCTAAAGCGTTGTCGGACCCTCACCTGGACCCTAAACCGTCCCCGTCCACTAACCGTAACCGTAGCCCGAACCCTAAACCTAAACCTTCCCCGAAGCCTTACCCTCACCCGTCCCCTAATCCTAACCCGTACGCTAACACTAACCCGCTCCCTCACATGCACGCTCCCCGTAAAGCGTTGTCGGACCCTCACCTGGACCCTAAACCGTCCCCGTCCCCTAACCCTAACCCTAGCCCGAACCCTAACACTAACCCTTCCCCGAAGCCTTACTCTCACCCGTCCCCTAATCCTAAACCGTACGCTCATTCTAACCCGCGCCGTCACACGTATCCTCCCCCTAAACCGTTGTGGTACCCTCACCTGGACGCTGAACCTTCCCGTCCCCTAACCCTAACCCTAGCCCGAACCCTAACCTAACACTTCGCCAAAGCCTTACCCTCACCCATCCCCTAATCCTAACCCGTACGCTCACACTAACCCACGCCCTCACACGTACGCTCCCCCTAAACCTTTGTCATACACTCACCTGGACACTAAACCGTCCCCGTCCCCTAACCCTAACCCTAGCCCGAACTCTAACCCTAACACTTCCCCGAAGCCTTACCCTCCCCCGTCCCCTAATCCTAAACCGTACGCTCACACTAACCCGCGCCCTCACACGTACGCTCCACCTAAACCGTTGTCGTACCCTCACCAGGACCCTAAACCGTCCCCGTGCCCTAACCCTAACCCTAGCCTGAAGCCTAACACTAACCCTTCCCCGAAGCCTTACCCTCACCCGTCCCCTAATCCTAACCTGTACGCTCAAACGAACCCACGCCCTCACATGAACGCTCCCCCTAAACCGTTGTCGTAACTTCACCTGGACCCTAAACCGTCCCCGTCCCCTAACCCTAACCCTATCCAGAACCCTAACCCTAACCCTTCCCCGAAGCCTGACCCTCACCCGTCCCCTAATCCTAACCCGTACGCTAACACTAACCCGCGCCCTCACACGCACGCTCCCCCTAAAGCGTTGTCGGACTCTCACCTGGACCCTCAACCATCCCCGTCCCCTAACCGTAACCCTAGCCCGAACCCTAACCCTAACCCTTACCCGAAGCCTGACCCTCACCCGTCCCCTAATCCTAACCCGTACGCTAACACTAACCCGCGCCCTCACATGCACGCTCCCCGTAAAGCGTTGTCGGACCCTCACCTGGACCCTAAACCGTCCCCGTACCCTAACCCTAACCCTAGCCCGAACCCTAACCCTAACCCTTCCCCGAAGCCTGACCCTCACCCGTCCCCTAATCCTAACCCGTACGCTAACACTAACGCGCGCCCTCTCACGCACGCTCCCCCTAAAGCGTTGTCGGACCCTCACCTGGACCCTAAACCGTCCCCATCCCCTAACCCTAACCCTAGCCCGAACCCTAACCCTAACCCTTCCCCGAAGCCTGACCCTCACCCGTCCCCTAATCCTAACCCGTAGGCTCACACTAACCCGCGCCCTCACACGCACGCTCCCCCTAAAGGGTTGTCGGACCCTCACCTGGACCCTAAACCGTCCCCGTCCCCTAACCCTAACCCTAGCATGAACCCTAAACCTAACCCTTCCCCGAAGCCTGACCCTCACCCGTCTCCTAATCCTAACCCGTACGCTAACACTAACCCACGGCCTCACACGCACGCTCCCCCTAAATCGTTGTCATACCCTCACCTGGACCCTAAACCGTCCCCGTCCCAAAACCCTAACCCTAGCCCGAACCCTAACCCTAACCCTTCCCCGAAGCCTTAACCTCACCGGTCCCCTAATCCTAAATCGTACGCTCATACTAACCCGCGCCCTCACACGTATGCTCCCCCTAAACCGTTGTGGTACCCTCACCTGGACCCTAAACCGTCCCCATCCCCTAACCCTAACCCTAGCCCGAACCCTAACCCTAAAACTTCCCCGAAGCCTTACCCTCACCCGTTCCCTAATCCTAAACCGTACGCTCACGCTAACCCGTGCCCTCACATGGACGCTACCCCTAAACCGTTGTGGTACCCTCACCTGGACACTAAACCATCCCCGTCCCCTAACCCTAACCCTAGCCCGAACCCTAACCCTAACCCTTCCCCGAAGCCTTACCCTCACCTGTCCATATTCCTAACCTGTACTCTCACGCTAACCCGCGTCCTCACACGTACGCTCCCCATAAACCGTTGTCGTACCCTCACCTGGACCGTAAACCGTCCCTTCCCCTAACCCTAACCCTAGCCCTAACCCTAACCCTTCCCCGAAGCCTTACCCTCAACCGTCCCGTAATCCTAACACGTACGCTCACACTATCCTGCGCCCTCACACGTACGCTCCCCCTAAACCGTTGTAATACCCTCACAGGGACCCTAAACCATCCCCGTCACCTAACCCTAACCCTAGCCCGAACTCTAAACCTAACCCTTCCCCGAAGCCTTACCCTCACCCGTCCCCTAATCCTAAACCGTACGCTCACACTAACCCGCGCCGTCACACGTACGCTCCCCCTAAACCGTTGTCGTACCCTCACCAGGACCCTAAACCGTCCCCGTGCCCTAACCCTAACCCTACCCTGAAGCCTAACACTAACCCTTCCCCGAAGCCTTACCCTCACCCGTCCCCTAATCCTAACCCGTACGCTCAAACGAACCCACGCCCTCACATGAACGCTCCCCCTATACCGTTTTCGTAACTTCACCTGGACCATAAACCGTCCCCATGCCCTAACCCTAACCCTAGCCTGAACCCTAACACTAACCCTTCCTAGAAGCCTTACTCTCACCCGTCCCGTAATCCTAAACCGAACGCTCATACTAACCCGCCCCCTCACACGTATCCTCCCCCTAAACCGTTGTCGTACACTCACCTGGACCCTAAACCGTCCCCGTCCCCTAATCCTAACCCTAGCCCGAACCCTAACCCTAACCCTTCCCCGAAGCCTTACCTTCACCCGTCCCATAATCCTAACCCGTACGGTCACACTATCCCGCGCCCTAACTCGTACGCTCCCCCTAAACCGTTGTCATACCCTCACCTGGACCGTAAACCGTCCCCATCCCCTAACCCTAACCCTAGCCCGAACCCTAACACTAACCCTTCCCCGAAGCCTTACTCTGACCCGTCCCCTAATCCTAAACCGTACGCTCATACTAACCAGCGCCCTCACACGTATCCTCCCCCTAAACCGTTGTGGTACCCTCACCTGGACCCTAAACCGTCCCCATCCACTAACCCTAACCCTAGCCCGAACCCTAACCCTAACCCTTCCCCGAAGCCTGACCCTCACCCGTCCCCTAATCCTAACCCGTAGGCTCACACTAACCCGCGCCCTCACACGCACGCTCCTCCTAAAGCGCTGTCGGACCATCACCTGGACCCTAAACCGTCCCCGTCCCCTAACCCTAACCCTAGCCCGAACCCTAACCCTAACCCTTCCCCGAAGTCTGACCCTCACCCGTCCCCTAATCCTAACCCGTACGCTAACACTAACCCGCGCCCTCACACGCATGCTCCCCCTAAAGCGTTGTCGGACCCTCACCTGGACCCTAAACCGTCCCCGTCCCCTAACCCTAACCCTAGCCCGAACCCTAACCCTAACCTTTCCCCGAAGGCTGACCCTCACCCGTCCCATAATCCTAACGCGTAGGCTCACACTAACCCGCGCCCTCACATGCATGCTCCCCCTAAAGCGTTGTCGGACACTCACCTGGACCCTAAACCGTCCCCGTCCCCTAACCCTAACCCTAGCATGAACCCTAACCCTAACCCTTCCCCGAAGCCTGACCCTCACCCGTCCCCTAATCCTAACCCGTACGCTAACACTAACCCACGGCCTCACACGCACGCTCCCCCTAAAGCGTTGTCGGACCCTCACCTGGACCCTAAACCGTCCCCGTCCCCTAACCCTAACCCTAGCCCGAACCCTAACCCTAACCCTTCCCCGAAGCCTGACCCTCACCCGTCCCCTAATCCTAACCCGTACGCTAACACTAACCCGCGCCCTCACACGCACGCTCCCCCTAAAGCGTTGTCGGACCCTCACCTGGACCCTAAACCGTCCCCGTCCCCTAACCCTAACCCTAGCCCGAACCCTAACCCTAACCCTTCCCCGAAGCCTGACCCTCACCCGTCCCCTAATCCTAAACCGTACGCTAACATTAACCCGCGCCCTCACACGCACGCTCCCCCTAAATCATTGTCGGACCCTCACCTGGACCCTAAACCGTCCCCGTCCACTAACCGTAACCGTAGCCCGAACCCTAAACCTAAACCTTCCCCGAAGCCTTACCCTCACCCGTCCCCTAATCCTAACCCGTACGCTAACACTAACCCGCTCCCTCACATGCACGCTCCCCGTAAAGCGTTGTCGGACCCTCACCTGGACCCTAAACCGTCCCCGTCCCCTAACCCTAACCCTAGCCCGAACCCTAACACTAACCCTTCCCCAAAGCCTTACTCTCACCCGTCCCCTAATCCTAAACCGTACGCTCATTCTAACCCGCGCCCTCACACGTATCCTCCCCCTAAACCGTTGTGGTACCCTCACCTGGACGCTGAACCTTCCCGTCCCCTAACCCTAACCCTAGCCCGAACCCTAACCCTAACCCTTCCCCGAAGCCTGACCCTCACCCGTCCCCTAATCCTAACCCGTAGGCTCACACTAACCCGCGCCCTCACACGCACGCTCCCCCTAAAGGGTTGTCGGACCCTCACCTGGACCCTAAACCGTCCCCGTCCCCTAACCCTAACCCTAGGCCGAACCCTAACCCTAACCCTTCCCCGAAGCCTGACCCTCACTCCTCCCCTAATCCTAACCCGTACGCTAACACTAACCCGCGCCCTCACACGCACGCTCCCCCTAAAGCATTGTCGGACCCTCACCTGGACCCTAAACCGTCCCCGTACCCTAACCCTAACCCTAGCCCGTACCCTAACCCTAACCCTTCCCCGAAGCCTGACCCTCAACTGTCCCCTAATCCTAACACGTACGCTAACACTAACGCGCGCCCTCACACGCACGCTCCCCCTAAAGCGTTGTCGGACCCTCACCTGGACCCTAAACCGTCCCCGTACCCTAACCCTAACCCTAGCCCGTACCCTAACCCTAAACCTTCCCCGAAGCCTGACCCTCAACTGTCCCCTAATCCTAACACGTACGCTAACACTAACGCGCGCCCGCACACGCACGCTCCCCCTAAAGCGTTGTCGGACCCTCACCTGGACCCTAAACCGTCCCCGTCCCCTAAACCTAACCCTAACCCGTCCATTAATCCTAACCCGTACGCTAACACTAACCCGCCCCCTCACACGCACGCTCCCCATAAAGCGTTGTCGGACCCTCACCTGAACCCTAAACCGTCCCCGTCACCTAACCCTAACCCTAGCCCGAACCCTAACCCTAACCCTTCCCCGAAGCCTGACCCTCACCCGTCCCATAATCCTAACCTGTACGCTAACACTAACCCGCGCCCTCACACGCACGCTCCCCCTAAAGCGTTGTCGGACCCTCACCTGGACCCTAAACCGTCCCCGTCCCCTAACCCTAACCCTAGCCCGTACCCTAACCCTAACCCTTCCCCGAAGCCTGACCCTCACCTGTCCCCTAATCCTAACCCGTACGCTAACACTAACGCACGCCCTCACACGCACGCTCCCCCTAAAGCGTTGTCGGACCCTCACCTGGACCCTAAACCGTCCCCGTCCCCTAACCCTAACCCTAGCCCGAACCGTAACCCTAACCCTTCCCCGAAGCCTGACCCTCACCCGTCTCCTAATCCTAACCCGTATGCTAACACTAACCCACGGCCTCACACGCACGCTCCCCCTAAATCGTTGTCATACCCTCACCTGGACCCTAAACCGTCCCCGTCCCAAAACCCTAACCCTAGCCCGAACCCTAACCCTAACCCTTCCCCGAAGCCTTAACCTCACCGGTCCCCTAATCCTAAATCGTACGCTCATACTAACCCGCGCCCTCACACGTATGCTCCCCCTAAACCGTTGTGGTACCCTCACCTGGACCCTAAACCGTCCCCATCCCCTAACCCTAACCCTAGCCCGAACCCTAACCCTAAAACTTCCCCGAAGCCTTACCCTCACCCGTTCCCTAATCCTAAACCGTACGCTCACGCTAACCCGTGCCCTCACATGGACGCTACCCCTAAACCGTTGTGGTACCCTCACCTGGACACTAAACCATCCCCGTCCCCTAACCCTAACCCTAGCCCGAACCCTAACCCTAACCCTTCCCCGAAGCCTTACCCTCACCTGTCCATATTCCTAACCTGTACTCTCACGCTAACCCGCGTCCTCACACGTACGCTCCCCATAAACCGTTGTCGTACCCTCACCTGGACCCTAAACCGTCCCTTCCCCAAACCCTAACCCTAGCCCTAACCCTAACCCTTCCCCGAAGCCTTACCCTCAACCGTCCCGTAATCCTAACACGTACGCTCACACTATCCTGCGCCCTCACACGTACGCTCCCCCTAAACCGTTGTAATACCCTCACAGGGACCCTAAACCATCCCCGTCACCTAACCCTAACCCTAGCCCGAACTCTAAACCTAACCCTTCCCCGAAGCCTTACCCTCCCCCGTCCCCTAATCCTAAACCGTACGCTCACACTAACCCGCGCCGTCACACGTACGCTCCCCCTAAACCGTTGTCGTACCCTCACCAGGACCCTAAACCGTCCCCGTGCCCTAACCCTAACCCTAGCCTGAAGCCTAACACTAACCCTTCCCCGAAGCCTTACCCTCACCCGTCCCCTAATCCTAACCCGTACGCTCAAACGAACCCACGCCCTCACATGAACGCTCCCCCGAAACCGTTTTCGTAACTTCACCTGGACCATAAACCGTCCCCGTGCCCTAACCCTAACCCTAGCCTGAACCCTAACACTAACCCTTCCTAGAAGCCTTACTCTCACCCGTCCCGTAATCCTAAACCGAACGCTCATACTAACCCGCCCCCTCACACGTATCCTCCCCCTAAACCGTTGTCGTACACTCACCTGGACCCTAAACCGTCCCCGTCCCCTAATCCTAACCCTAGCCCGAACCCTAACCCTAACCCTTCCCCGAAGCCTTACCCTCATCCGTCCCATAATCCTAACCCGTACGGTCACACTATCCCGCGCCCTCACTCGTACGCTCCCCCTAAACCGTTGTCATACCCTCACCTGGACCCTAAACCGTCCCCATCCCCTAACCCTAACCCTAGCCCGAACCCTAACACTAACCCTTCCCCGAAGCCTTACTCTGACCCGTCCCCTAATCCTAAACCGTACGCTCATACTAACCAGCGCCCTCACACGTATCCTCCCCCTAAACCGTTGTGGTACCCTCACCTGGACCCTAAACCGTCCCCATCAACTAACCCTAACCCTAGCCCGAACCCTAACGCTAACCCTTCCCCGAAGCCTGACCCTCACCCGTCCCCTAATCCTAACCCGTAGGCTCACACTAACCCGCGCCCTCACACGCACGCTCCTCCTAAAGCGCTGTCGGACCATCACCTGGACCCTAAACCGTCCCCGTCCCCTAACCCTAACCCTAGCCCGAACCCTAACCCTAACCCTTCCCCGAAGCCTGACCCTCACCCGTCCCGTAATCCTAACCCGTACGCTAACACTAACCCGCGCCCTCACACGCACGCTCCCCCTAAAGCGTTGTCGGACCCTCACCTGGACCCTCAACCGTCCCCGTCCCCTAACCCTAACCCTAGCCCGAACTCTAACCCTAACACTTCCCCGAAGCCTGACCCTCACCCGTCCCCGAATCCTAACCCGTACGCTAACACTAACCCGCGCCCTCACACGCACGCTCCCCCTAAAGCGTTGTCGGACCCTCACCTGGACCCTCAACCATCCCCGTCCCCTAACCCTAGCCCGAACCCTAACCCTAACCCTTCCCCGAAGTCTGACCCTCACCCGTCCCCTAATCCTAACCCGTACGCTAACACTAACCCGCGCCCTCACACGCATGCTCCCCCTAAAGCGTTGTCGGACCCTCACCTGGACCCTAAACCGTCCCCGTCCCCTAACCCTAACCCTAGCCCGAACCCTAACCCTAACCCTTCCCCGAAGGCTGACCCTCACCCGTCCCATAATCCTAACCCGTAGGCTCACACTAACCCGCGCCCTCACACGCATGCTCCCCCTAAAGCGTTGTCGGACACTCACCTGGACCCTAAACCGTCCCCGTCCCCTAACCCTAACCCTAGCATGAACCCTAACCCTAACCCTTCCCCGAAGCCTGACCCTCACCCGTCCCCTAATCCTAACCCGTACGCTAACACTAACCCGCGCCCTCACACGCACGCTCCCCCTAAAGCGTTGTCGGACCCTCACCTGGACCCTAAACCGTCCCCGTCCCCTAACCCTAACCCTAGCCCGAACCCTAACCCTAACCCTTCCCCGAAGCCTGACCCTCACCCGTCCCCTAATCCTAACCCGTACGCTAACACTAACCCGCGCCCTCACACGCACGCTCCCCCTAAAGCGTTGTCGGACCCTCACCTGGACCCTAAACCGTCCCCGTCCCCTAACCCTAACCCTAGCCCGAACCCTAACCCTAACCCTTCCCCGAAGCCTGACCCTCACCCGTCCCCTAATCCTAAACCGTACGCTAACATTAACCCGCGCCCTCACACGCACGCTCCCCCTAAAGCGTTGTCGGACCCTCACCTGGACCCTAAACCGTCCCCGTCCACTAACCGTAACCGTAGCCCGAACCCTAAACCTAAACCTTCCCCGAAGCCTTACCCTCACCCGTCCCCTAATCCTAACCCGTACGCTAACACTAACCCGCTCCCTCACATGCACGCTCCCCGTAAAGCGTTGTCGGACCCTCACCTGGACCCTAAACCGTCCCCGTCCCCTAACCCTAACCCTAGCCCGAACCCTAACACTAACCCTTCCCCGAAGCCTTACTCTCACCCGTCCCCTAATCCTAAACCGTACGCTCATTCTAACCCGCGCCCTCACACGTATCCTCCCCCTAAACCGTTGTGGTACCCTCACCTGGACGCTGAACCTTCCCGTCCCCTAACCCTAACCCTAGCCCGAACCCTAACCTAACACTTCGCCAAAGCCTTACCCTCACCCATCCCCTAATCCTAACCCGTACGCTCACACTATCCCACGCCCTCACACGTACGCTCCCCCTAAACCTTTGTCATACACTCACCTGGACACTAAACCGTCCCCGTCCCCTAACCCTAACCCTAGCCCGAACTCTAACCCTAACCCTTCCCCGAAGCCTTACCCTCCCCCGTCCCCTAATCCTAAACCGTACGCTCACACTAACCCGCGCCCTCACACGTACGCTCCACCTAAACCGTTGTCGTACCCTCACCAGGACCCTAAACCGTCCCCGTGCCCTAACCCTAACCCTAGCCTGAAGCCTAACACTAACCCTTCCCCGAAGCCTTACCCTCACCCGTCCCCTAATCCTAACCTGTACGCTCAAACGAACCCACGCCCTCACATGACCGCTCCCCCTAAACCGTTGTCGTAACTTCACCTGGACCCTAAACCGTCCCCGTCCCCTAACCCTAACCCTATCCAGAACCCTAACCCTAACCCTTCCCCGAAGCCTGACCCTCACCCGTCCCCTAATCCTAACCCGTACGCTAACACTAACCCGCGCCCTCACACGCACGCTCCCCCTAAAGCGTTGTCGGACTCTCACCTGGACCCTCAACCATCCCCGTCCCCTAACCGTAACCCTAGCCCGAACCCTAACCCTAACCCTTACCCGAAGCCTGACCCTCACCCGTCCCCTAATCCTAACCCGTACGCTAACACTAACCCGCGCCCTCACATGCACGCTCCCCGTAAAGCGTTGTCGGACCCTCACCTGGACCCTAAACCGTCCCCGTACCCTAACCCTAACCCTAGCCCGAACCCTAACCCTAACCCTTCCCCGAAGCCTGACCCTCACCCGTCCCCTAATCCTAACCCGTACGCTAACACTAACGCGCGCCCTCTCACGCACGCTCCCCCTAAAGCGTTGTCGGACCCTCACCTGGACCCTAAACCGTCCCCATCCCCTAACCCTAACCCTAGCCCGAACCCTAACCCTAACCCTTCCCCGAAGCCTGACCCTCACCCGTCCCCTAATCCTAACCCGTAGGCTCACACTAACCCGCGCCCTCACACGCACGCTCCCCCTAAACCGTTGTCGTACCCTCACCAGGACCCTAAACCGTCCCCGTGCCCTAACCCTAACCCTAGCCTGAACCCTAACACTAACCCTTCCCCGAAGCCTTACCCTCACCCGTCCCCTAATCCTAACCCGTACGCTCAAACGAACCCACGCCCTCACATGAACGCTCCCCCTAAACCGTTTTCGTAACTTCACCTGGACCATAAACCGTCCCCGTGCCCTAACCCTAACCCTAGCCTGAACCCTAACACTAACCCTTCCTAGAAGCCTTACTCTCACCCGTCCCGTAATCCTAAACCGAACGCTCATACTAACCCGCCCCCTCACACGTATCCTCCCCCTAAACCGTTGTCGTACACTCACCTGGACCCTAAACCGTCCCCGTCCCCTAATCCTAACCCTAGCCCGAACCCTAACCCTAACCCTTCCCCGAAGCCTTACCCTCACCCGTCCCCTAATCCTAACACGTACGCTCACACTATCCCACGCCCTCACACCTACGCTCCCCCTAAACCGTTGTCATACCCTCACATGGACCCTAAACCATCCCCGTCCCCTAACCCTAACCCTAGCCCGAACTCTAAACCTAACACTTCCCCGAAGCCTTACCCTCCCCCGTCCCCTAATCCTAAACGGTACGCTCACACTATCCCGCGCCCTCACACGTACGCTCCCCCTAAACCGTTGTCGTACCCTCACCAGGACCCTAAACCGTCCCCGTGACCTAACCCTACCCGTAGCCTGAACCCTAACACTAACCCTTCCCAGAAGCCTTACTCTCACCCGTCCCGTAATCCTAAACCGAACGCTCATACTAGCCCGCGCCCTCACACGTATCCTCCCCCTAAACCGTTGTCGTACCCTCACCTGGACCCTAAACCGTCCCCGTCCCCTAATCCTAACCCTAGCCCGAACCCTAACCCTAACCCTTCCCCGAAGCCTTACCCTCACCTGTCCCCTAATCCTAACCTGTACTCTCACGCTAACCCGCGCCCTCACACGTGCGCTCCCCCTAAACCGTTGTCGTACCCTCACCTGGACCCTAAACCGTCCCTTCCACTAAGCCTAACGGTAGCCCTAACCCTAACCCTTCCCCGAAGCCTTACCCTCACCCGTCCCCTAATCCTAACCCGTACGCTCACACTATCCCGCGCCCTCACACGTACGCTCCCCCTAAACCGTTGTCATACCCTCACCTGGACCCTAAACCGTCCCCATCCCCTAACCCTAACCCTAGCCCTAACCCTAACACTTCCCCGAAGCCTTACCCTCATCCGTCCCCTAATCCTAACCCGTACACTCACACTATCCCGCGCCCTCACACGTACGCTCCCCGTAAACCGTTGTCATACCCTCACTTGGACCCTAAACCGTCCCCGTCCCCTAACCCTAACCCTAGCCCGAACTCTAACCCTAACCGTTCCCCGAAGCCTTACCCTCCCCCGTCCCCTAATCTTAAACCGTACGCTCACACTAACCCGCGCCCTCACACGTACGCTCCTCCTAAACCGTTGTCATACCCTCACCAGGACCCTAAACCGTCCCCGTGCCCTAACCCTAACCCTAGCCTGAACCCTAACACTAACCCTTCCCCGAAGCCTTACTCTCACCCGTCCCGTAATCCTAAACCGAACGCTAACAGTAACCCGCGCACTCACACGTACGCTCCCCCTAAACCGTTTTCGTACCCTCACCTGGACCCTCAACCGACCCCGTATCCTAACCCTAACCCTAGCCCGAATCCTCACCCTAACACTTCCCCGAAGCCTTACCCTCACCCGTCCCCTAATCCTAACCCGTACGCTAACACTAACCCACGCCCTCACACGCACGCTGCCCCTAAAGCGTTGTCGGACCCTCACCTGGACCCTAAACCGTCCCCGTCCCCTAACCCTAACCCTAGCCCGAACCCTAACCCTAACCCTTCCCCGAAGCCTGACCCTCACCCGTCCCCTAATCCTAACGCGTAGGCTCACACTAACCCGCGCCCTCACACGCACGCTCCCCCTAAAGCGTTGTCGTACCCTCACCTGGACCCTAAACCTTCCCCGTCCCCTAACCCTAACCCTAGCCCGAAACCTAAACCTAACCCTTTCCCGAAGCCTTACCCTCACCCGTTCCCTAATCCTAAACCGTACGCTCATACTAACCCGCGCCCTCACACGTATCCTCCCCATAAACCGTTGTGGTACGCTCACCTGGACCCTAAACCATCCCCGTCCCCTAACCCTAACCCTAGCCCGAACCCTAACCTAACCGTTCGCCGAAGCCTTACACTCAACCGTCCCCTAATCCTAAACCGTACGCTCATACTAACCGGGCCCTCACACGGACGCTCTCCCTAAACCGTTGTGGTACCCTCACCTGGACCCTAAACCGTCCCCGTCCCCTAACCCTAACTCTAGCCCGAACCCTAACCCTAACCCTTCCCCGAAGCCTGACCCTCACCCGTCCCCTAATCCTAACCCGTAGGCTCACACTAACCCGCGCCCTCACACGCACGCTCCCCCTAAAGCGCTGTCGGACCATCACCTGGACCCTAAACCGTACCCGTACCCTAACCCTAACCCTAGCCCGAACCCTAACCCTAACCCTTCCCCGAAGCATGACCCTCACCCGTCCCATAATCCTAACCCGTACGCTAACACTAACCCGCGCCCTCACACGCACGCTCCCCCTAAAGCGTTGTCGGACCCTCACCTGGACCCTAAACTGTCCCCGTCCCCTAACCCTAACCCTAGCCCGAACCCTAACCCTAACCCTTCCCCGAAGCCTGACCCTCACCCGTCCCCTATCCTAACCCGTACGCTAACACTAACCTGCGCCCTCACACGCATGCTCCCCCTAAAGCGTTGTCGTACCCTCACCTGGACCCTAAACCATCCCCGTCCCCTAACCCTAACCCTAGCCCGAACCCTAACCCTAACACTTCCCCGAAGCCTGACCCTCACCCGTTCCCTAATCCTAACCCGTAGGCTCACACTAACCCGCGCCCTCACACGCACGCTCCCCCTAAAGCGTTGTCGGACCCTCACCTGGACCCTAAACCGTCCCCGTCCCCTAACCCTAACCCTAGCCCGAACCCTAACCTTAACCCTTTCCCGAAGCCTGACCCTCACCCGTCCCCTAATCCTAACCCGTACGCTAACACTAACGCGCGCCCTCTCACGCACGCTCCCCCTAAAGCGTTGTCGAACCCTCACCTGAACCCTAAACCATCCCCGTCCCCTAACCCTAACCCTAGCCCGAACCCTAACACTAACCCTTGCCCGAAGCCTGACCCTCACCCGTCCCCTAATCCTAACCCGTAGGCTCACACTAACCCGCGCCCTCACACGCACGCTCCCACTAAAGCGCTGTCGGACCATCACCTGGACCCTAAACCGTCCCCGTACCCTAACCCTAACCCTAGTCCGAACCCTAACCCTAACCCTTCCCCGAAGCCTGACCCTCACCCGTCCCCTAATCCTAACCCGTACGCTAACACTAACCCGCGCCCTCACACGCACGCTCCCCCTAAAGCGTTGTCGTACCCTCACCTGGACCCTAAACCATCCCCGTCCCCTAACCCTAACCCTAGCCCGAACCCTAACCCTAACACTTCCCCGAAGCCTGACCCTCACCCGTTCCCTAATCCTAACCCGTAGGCTCACACTAACCCGCGCCCTCACACGCACGCTCCCCCTAAAGCGTTGTCGGACCCTCACCTGGACCCTAAACCGTCCCCGTCCCCTAACCCTAACCCTAGCCCGAACCCTAACCTTAACCCTTTCCCGAAGCCTGACCCTCACCCGTCCCCTAATCCTAACCCGTACGCTAACACTAACCTGCGCCCTCACACGCATGCTCCCCCTAAAGCGTTGTCGGACCCTCACCTGGACCCTAAACCGTCCCCGTCCCCTAACCCTAACCCTAGCCCGAACCCTAACCCTAATCCTTCCCCGAAGCCTGACCCTCACCCGTCCCCTAATCCTAACCCGTACGCTAACACTAACCCGCGCCCTCACACGCACGCTCCACCTAAAGCGTTGTCGGACCCTCACCTGGACCCTCAACCGTCCCCGTCCCCTAACCCTAGCCCGAACCCTAACCCTAAACCTTCCTCGAAGCCTGACCCTCACCCGTCCCCTAATCCTAACCCGTACGCTAACACTAACGCGCGCCCTCACACGCACGCTCCCCCTAAAGCGTTGTCGGACACTCACCTGGACCCTAAACCATCCCCGTCCCATAACCCTAACCCTAGCATGAACCCTAAACCTAACCCTTCCCCGAAGCCTGACCCTCACCCGTCTCCTAATGCTAACCCGTACGCTAACACTAACCCACGGCCTCACACGCACGCTCCCCGTAAAGCGTTGTCAGACCCTCACCTCGACCATAAACCGTCCCCGTCCCCTAACCCTAACCCTAGCCCGAACCCTAACCGTAACCCTTCCCTGAAGCCTGACCCTCACCCGTCCCCTAATCCTAACCCGTACGCTAACACTAACCCGCGCCCTCACTCGCACGCTCTCCCTAAAGCGTTGTCGGACCCTCACCTGGACCCTAAAACGTCCCCGTCCCCTAAACCTAACCCTAGCCAGAACCCTAACCCTAACCCTTCCCCGAAGCCTGACCCTCACCCGTCCCCTAATCCTAACTCGTACGCTAACATTAACCCGCGCCCTCACACGCACGCTCCCCCTAAAGCGTTGTCGGACCCTCACCTGGACCCTAAACCGTCCCCGTCCCCTAACCCTAACCCTAGCCCGAACCCTAACCCTAACCCTTCCCCGAAGCCTGACCCTCACCCGTCCCATAATCCTAACCCGTACGCTAACACTAACCCGCGCCCTCACATGCACGCTCCCCGTAAAGCGTTGTCGGACCCTCACCTGGACCCTAAACCGTCCCCGTACCCTAACCCTAACCCTAGCCCGAACCCTAACCCTAACACTTCCCCGAAGCTTGACCCTCACCCGTCCCCTAATCCTAACCCGTACGCTAACACTAACGCGCGCCCTCTCACGCACGCTCCCCCTAAAGCGTTGTCGAACCCTCACCTGAACCCTAAACCATCCCCGTCCCCTAACCCTAACCCTAGCCCGAACCCTAACACTAACCCTTCCCCGAAGCCTGACCCTCACCCGTCCCCTAATCCTAACCCGTAGGCTCACACTAACCCGCGCCCTCACACGCACGCTACCCCTAAAGCGCTGTCGGACCATCACCTGGACCCTAAACCGTACCCGTACCCTAACCCTAACCCTAGCCCGAACCCTAACCCTAACCCTTCCCCGAAGCCTGACCCTCACCCGTCCCATAATCCTAACCCATACGCTAACACTAACCCGCGCCCTCACACGCACGCTCCCCCTAAAGCGTTGTCGGACCCTCACCTGGACCCTAAACTGTCCCCGTCCCCTAACCCTAACCCTAGCCCGAACCCTAACCCTAACCCTTCCCCGAAGCCTGACCCTCACCCGTCCCCTATCCTAACCCGTACGCTAACACTAACCTGCGCCCTCACACGCATGCTCCCCCTAAAGCGTTGTCGTACCCTCACCTGGACCCTAAACCATCCCCGTCCCCTAACCCTAACCCTAGCCCGAACCCTAACCCTAACACTTCCCCGAAGCCTGACCCTCACCCGTTCCCTAATCCTAACCCGTAGGCTCACACTAACCCGCGCCCTCACACGCACGCTCCCCCTAAAGCGTTGTCGGACCCTCACCTGGACCCTAAACCGTCCCCGTCCCCTAACCCTAACCCTAGCCCGAACCCTAACCTTAACCCTTTCCCGAAGCCTGACCCTCACCCGTCCCCTAATCCTAACCCGTACGCTAACACTAACCCGCGCCCTCACACGCACGCTCCACCTAAAGCGTTGTCGGACCCTCACCTGGACCCTCAACCGTCCCCGTCCCCTAACCCTAGCCCGAACCCTAACCCTAACCCTTCCTCGAAGCCTGACCCTCACCCGTCCCCTAATCCTAACCCGTACGCTAACACTAACGCGCGCCCTCACACGCACGCTCCCCCTAAAGCGTTGTCGGACACTCACCTGGACCCTAAACCATCCCCGTCCCATAACCCTAACCCTAGCATGAACCCTAAACCTAACCCTTCCCCGAAGCCTGACCCTCACCCGTCTCCTAATGCTAACCCGTACGCTAACACTAACCCACGGCCTCACACGCACGCTCCCCGTAAAGCGTTGTCAGACCCTCACCTCGACCATAAACCGTCCCCGTCCCCTAACCCTAACCCTAGCCCGAACCCTAACCGTAACCCTTCCCCGAAGCCTGACCCTCACCCGTCCCCTAATCCTAACCCGTACGCTAACACTAACCCGCGCCCTCACTCGCACGCTCTCCCTAAAGCGTTGTCGGACCCTCACCTGGACCCTAAAACGTCCCCGTCCCCTAAACCTAACCCTAGCCAGAACCCTAACCCTAACCCTTCCCCGAAGCCTGACCCTCACCCGTCCCCTAATCCTAACTCGTACGCTAACATTAACCCGCGCCCTCACACGCACGCTCCCCCTAAAGCGTTGTCGGACCCTCACCTGGACCCTAAACCGTCCCCGTCCCCTAACCCTAACCCTAGCCCGAACCCTAACCCTAACCCTTCCCCGAAGCCTGACCCTCACCCGTCCCATAATCCTAACCAGTACGCTAACACTAACCCGCGCCCTCACACGCACGCTCCACCTAAAGCGTTGTCGGACCCTCACCTGGACCCTAAACCGTCCCCGTCCCCTAACCCTAACCCTAGCCCGAACCCTAACCCTAACCCTTCCCCGAAGCCTGACCCTCACCCGTCCCCTAATCCTAAGCAGTACGCTAACACTAACCCGCGCCCTCACACGCATGCTCCCCCTAAAGCGTTGTCGGACCCTCACCTGGACCCTAAACCGTCCCCGTCTCCTAACACTAACCCTAAGCCGAACCCTAACCCTAAATCTTCCCCGAAGCCTTACCCTCCCCCGACCCCTAATCCTAAATCGTACGCTCACGCTAACCCGTGCCCTCACACGGACGCTACCCCTAAACCGTTGTGGTACCCTCACCTGGACCCTAAACCGTCCCCGTCCCCTAACCCTAACCCTAGCCCGAACCCTAACCCTAACCCTTCCCCGAAGCCTTACCCTCCCCCGACCCCTAATCCTTACCCGTAAGCTCTCACTAACCCGCGCCCTCACACGTACACTTCCCCTAAACCGTTGTCGTACCCTCACCTGGACCCTCAACCGTCCCCGTCCCCTAACCCTAACCCTAGCCCAAACCCTAACCCTAACCCTTCCCCGAAGCCTGACCCTCACCCGTCCCCTAATCCTAACCCGTACGCTAACACTAACCCGCGCCCTCACACGCACGCTCCCCGTAAAGCGTTGTCGGACCCTCACCTGGACCCTAAAACGTCCCCGTCCACTAACCCTAACCCTAGCCCGAACCCTAATCCTAACCCTTCCCCGAAGCCTGACCCTCACCTGTCCCATTATCCTAACCCGTACGCTAACACTAACGCGCGCCCTCACACGCACGCTCCCCCTAAAGCGTTGTCGGACCCTCACCTAGACCCTAAACCGTCCCCGTCCCCTAACCCTAACCCTAGCCCGAACCCTAACCCTAACCCTTCCCCGAAGCCTGACTCTCACCCGTCCCCTAAATCTAACCCGTACGCTAACACTAACCCGCACCCTCACACGTACACTTCCCCTAAACCGTTGTCGTACCCTCACCTGGACCCTAAACCATCCCCGTCCCCTAACCCTAACCCTAGCCCGAACCCTAACCCTAACCCTTCCCCGAAGCCTTACCCTCCCCCGACCCCTAATCCTTACCCGTAAGCTCACACTAACCCGCGCCCTCACACGTACGCTTCCCCTAAACCGTTGTCGTACCCTCACCTGGACCCTCAACCGTCCCCGTCCCCTAACCCTAACCCTAGCCCGAACCCTAACCCTAACCCTTCCCCGAACCTGACCCTCACCCGTCCCCTAATCCTAAACCGAACGCTCACACTAACCCGCACCCTCACACGTACGCTTCCCCTAAACCGTTGTCGTACCCTCACCTGGACCCTAAACCGTCCCCGTCCCCTAACCCTAACCCTAGCCCGAATCCTCACCCTAACCCTTCCCCGAAGCCTTACCCTCACCCGTCCCCTAATCCTAACCCGTACGCTCACACTAAACCGCGCCCTCACATGTACGCTCCCCCTAAACCGTTGTCGTACCCTCTCCTAGACCCTAAACCGTTCCCTTCCCCTAACCCTAACCCTCACCCAAACCCTAACCCTAACCCTTCCCCGAAGCCTTACCCTCACCCGTCCCCTAATCCTAACCCGTACGCTCAAACGAACCCACGCCCTCACATGAACGCTCCCCCTAAACCGTTGTCGTAACTTCACCTGGACCCTAAACCGTCCCCGTGCCCTAACCCTAACCCTAGCCTGAACCCTAACACTAACCCTTCTTGAAGCCTTACTCTCACCCGTCCCGTAATATAAAACCGAACGCTTATACTAACCCACCCCCTCACACGTATCCTCCCCCTAAACCGTTGTCGTACACTCACCTGGACCCTAAACCGTCCCCGTCCCCTAATCCTAACCCTAGCCCGAACCCTAACCCTAACCCTTCCCCGAAGCCTTACCCTCACCCGTACCATAATCCTAACCCGTACGGTCACACTATCCCGCGCCCTCACTCGTACGCTCCCCCTAAACCGTTGTCATACCCTCACCTGGACCGTAAACCGTCCCCATCCCCTAACCCTAACCCTAGCCCGAACCCTAACACTAACCCTTCCCCGAAGCCTTACTCTGACACGTCCCCTAATCATAAAACGTACGCTAACACTAACCCACGGCCTCACACGCACGCTCCACCTAAATCGTTGTCATACTCTCACCTGGACCCTAAACCGTCCCCGTCCCCTAACCCTAACCCTAGCCCGAACCCTAACCCTAACCCTTCCCCGAAGCCTGACCCTCACCCGTCCCCTAATCCTAACCCGTACGCTAACACTAACCCGCGCCCTCACACGCACGCTCTCCCTAAAGCGTTGTCGGACCCTCACCTGGACCCTAAACCGTCCCCGTCCCCTAACCCTAACCCTAGCCAGAACCCTAACCCTAACCCTTCCCCGAAGCCTGACCATCACCCGTCCCCTAATCCTAACTTGTACGCTAACATTAACCCGCGCCCTCACACGCACGCTCCCCCTAAAGCGTTGTCGGACCCTCACCTGGACCCTAAACCGTCCCCGTCCCCTAACCCTAACCCTAGCCCGAACGCTAACCCTAACACTTCCCCGAAGCCTGACCCTCACCTGTCCCCTAATCCTAACCCGTACGCTAACACTAACCCGCGCCCTCACATGCACGCTCCCCGTAAAGCGTTGTCGGACCCTCACCTGGACCCTAAACCGTCCCCGTCCCCTAACCCTAACCCTAGCCCGAACCCTAACCCTAACCCTTCCCCGAAGCCTGACCCTCACTCCTCCCCTAATCCTAACCCGTACGCTAACACTAACGCGCGCCCTCACACGCACGCTCCCCCTAAAGCGTTGTCGGACCCTCACCTGGACCCTAAACCGTCCCCGTCCCCTAACCCTAACCCTAGCCCGAACCCTAACCCTAACCCTTCCCCGAAGCCTGACCCTCACCCGTCCCCTAATCCTAACCCGTACGCTAACACTAATCCGCGCCCTCACACGCACGCTCCCCCTAAAGCGTTGTCGGACCCTCACCTGAACCCTAAACCGTCCCCGTCCCCTAACCCTAACCCTAGCCCGAACCCTAACCCTAACCCTTCCCCGAAGCCTGACCCTCACCCGTCCCATAATCCTAACCTGTACGCTAACACTAACCCGCGCCCTCACACGCACGCTCCCCCTAAAGCGTTGTCGGACCCTCACCTGGACCCTAAACCGTCCCCGTCCCCTAACCCTAACCCTAGCCCGAACCCTAACCCTAATCCTTCCCCGAAGCCTGACCCTCACCCGTCCCCTAATCCTAACCCGTACGCTAACACTAACCCGCGCCCTCACACGCACGCTCCCCCTAAAGCGTTGTCGGACCCTCACCTGGACCCTAAACCGTCCCCTTCCCCTAACACTAACCCTAAGCCGAACCCTAATCCTAAATCTTCCCCGAAGCCTTACCCTCACCCGTCCCCTAATCCTAAATCGTACGCTCACGCTAACCCGTGCCCTCACACGGACGCTACCCCTAAACCGTTGTTGTACCCTCACCTGGACCCTAAACCATCCCCGTCCCCTAAACCTAACCCTAGCCCGAACCCTAACCCTAACCCTTCCCCGAAGCCTTACACTCCCCCGACCCCTAATCCTTACCCGTAAGCTCACACTAACCCGCGCCGTCACACGTACACTTCCCCTAAACCGTTGTCGTACCCTCACCTGGACCCTCAACCGTCCCCGTCCCCTAACCCTAACCCTAGCCCAAACCCTAACCCTAACCCTTCCCCGAAGCCTGACCCTCACCCGTCCCCTAATCCTAACCAGTACGCTAACACTAACCCAAGCCCTCACACGCACGCTCCCCGTAAAGCGTTGTCGGACCCTCACCTGTACCCTAAACCGTCCCCATCCCCTAACCCTAACCGTAGCCCGAACCGTAACCCTAACCCTTCCCCGAAGCCTGACCCTCACCCGTCCCCTAATCCTAACCCGTAGGCTCACACTAACCAGCGCCCTCACACGCACGCTCCCCCTAAAGGGTTGTCGGACCCTCACCTGGACCCTAAACCGTCCCCGTCCCCTAACCCTAACCCTAGGCCAAACCCTAACCCTAACCCTTCCCCGAAGCCTGACCCTCACCCCTCCCCTAATCCTAACCCGTACGCTAACACTAACCCGCGCCCTCACACGAACGCTCCACCTAAAGCATTGTCGGACCCTCACCTGGACACTAAACCGTCCCCGTCCCCTAACCCTAACCCTAGCCCGTACCCTAACCCTAACACTTCCACGAAGCCTGACCCTCACCTGTCCCCTAATCCTAACCCGTACGCTAACACTAACACGCGCCCTCACACGCACGCTCCCCCTAAAGCGTTGTCGGACCCTCACCTGGACCCTAAACCGTCCCCGTCCCCTAACCCTAACCCTAGCCCGAACCCTAACCCTAACCCTTCCCCGAAGCCTGACCTCACCCGTCCCCTAATCCTAACCCGTATGCTAACACTAACCCGCGCCCTCACACGCACGCTCCCCCTAAAGCGTTGTCGGACCCTCACCTGGACCCTAAACCGTCCCCGTCCCCTAACCCTAACCCTAGCCCGATCCCTAACACTAACCCTTCCCCGAAGCCTTACTCTGACCCGTCCCCTAATCCTAAACCGTACGCTCATACTAACCAGCGCCCTCACACGTATCCTCCCCCTAAACCGTTGTGGTACCCTCACCTGGACCCTAAACCGTCCCCGTCCCCTAACCCTAACCCTAGCCCGAACCCTAACCCTAACCCTTCCCCGAAGCCTGACCCTCACCCGTCCCCTAATCCTAACCCGTAGGCTCACACTAACCCGCGCCCTCACACGCACGCTCCCCCTAAAGCATTGTCGGACCCTCACCTGGACCCTAAACCGTCCCCGTCCCCTAACCCTAACCCTAGCCCGAACCCTAACACTAACCCTTCCCCGAAGCCTGACCCTCACCCGTCCCCTAATTCTAACCCGTACGCTAACACTAACCCGCGCCCTCACACGCACGCTCCCCCTAAGGCGTTGTCGTACCCTCACCTGAACCCTAAACCGTCCCCGTCCCCTAACCCTAACCCTAGCCCGAACCCTAACCCTAACACTTCCCCGAAGCCTGACCCTCACCCGTTCCCTAATCCTAACCCGTAGGCTAACACTAACGCGCGCCCTCACACGCACGCTCCCCCTAAAGCGTTGTCGGACCCTCACCTGAACCCTAAACCGTCCCCGTCCCCTAACCCTAACCCTAGCCCGAACCCTACACTTAACCCTTTCCCGAAGCCTGACCCTCACCCGTCCCCTAATCCTAACCCGTACGCTAACACTAACCTGCGCCCTCACACGCATGCTCCCCCTAAAGCGTTGTCGGAACCTCACCTGGACCCTAAACCGTCCCCGTCCCCTAACCCTAACCCTAGCCCGAACCCTAACCCTAACCCTTCCCCGAGCGTGACCCTCACCCGTCCCCTAATCCTAACCCGTACGCTAACACTAACCCGCGCCCTCACACGCACGCTCCACCTAAAGTGTTGTCGGACCCTCACCTGGACCCTCAACCGTCCCCGTCCCCTAACCCTAGCCCGAACCCTAACCCTAACCCTTCCTCGAAGCCTGACCCTCACCCGTCCCCTAATCCTAACCCGTACGCTAACACTAACCCGCGCCCTCACACGCACGCTCCCCCTAAAGCGTTGTCGGACCCTCACCTGGACCCTCAACCATCCCCGTCCCCTAACCCTAGACCGAACCCTAACCCTAACCCTTCCCCGAAGCCTGACCCTCACCCGTCCCCTAATGCTAACCCGTACGCTAACACTAACACGCGCCCTCACACGCACGCTCCCCCTAAAGCGTTGTCGGACCCTCACCTGGACCCTAAACCGTCCCCGTCCCATAACCATAACCCTAGCCCGAACCCTAACCCTAACCCTTCCCCGAAGCCTGACCCTCACCCGTCCCCTAATCCTAACCCGTAGTCTCACACTAACCCGCGCCCTCACACGCACGCTCCCCCTAAAGCGTTGTCGGACCCTCACCTGGACCCTAAACCGTCCCCGTCCCCTAACCCTAACCCTAGCCCAAACCCTAACCCTAACACTTTCCCGAAGCCTGACCCTCACCCGTCCCCTAATCCTAACCCGTACGCTAACACTAACACGCGCCCTCAAACGCACGCTCCCCCTAAAGCGCTGTAGGACCGTCACCTGGACCCTAAACCGTCCCCGTCCCCTAACCCTAACCCTAGCCCGAACCCTAACCCTAACACTTCCCCGAAGCCTGACCCTCACCCGTCCCCTAATCCTAACCCGCAGGCTGACACTAACCCGCGCCCTCACACGCACGCTCCCCCTAAAGCGTTGTCGGACATTCACCTGGACCCTAAACCGTCCCCGTCCCCTAACCCTAACCCTAGCATGAACCCTAAACCTAACCCTTCCCCGAAGCCTGACCCTCACCCGTCTCCTAATCCTAACCCGTACGCTAACACTAACCCACGGCCTCACACGCACGCTCCCCCTAAAGCGTTGTCAGACCCTCACCTCGACCATAAACCGTCCCCGTCCCCTAACCCTAACCCTAGCCAGAACCCTAACCCTAACACTTCCCCAAAGCCTGACCCTCACCCGTCCCCTAATCCTAACCCGTACGCTAACACTAACCCGCGCCCTCACACGCACGCTCTCCCTAAAGCGTTGTCGGACCCTCACCTGGACCCTAAACCGTCCCCGTCCCCTAAACCTAACCCTAGCCCGAACCCTAACCCTAACCCTTCCCCGAAGCCTGACCCTCACCCGTCCCCTAATCCTAACTCGTACGCTATCATTAACCCGCGCCCTCACACGCACGCTCCCCCTAAAGCGTTGTCGGACCCTCACCTGGACCCTAAACCGTCCCCGTCCCCTAACACTAACCCTAAGCCGAACCCTAACCCTAAATCTTCCCCGAAGCCTTACCCTCACCCGTCCCCTAATCCTAAATCGTACGCTCACGCTAACCCGTGCCCTCGCACGGACGCTACCCCTAAACCATTGTGGTACCCTCACCTGGACCCTAAACCATCCCCGTCCCCTAACCCTAACCCTAGCCCGAACCCTAACCCTAACCCTTCCCCGAAGCCTTACCCTCCCCCGACCCCTAATCCTTACCCGTAAGCTCTCACTAACCCGCGCCCTCACACGTACACTTCCCCTAAACCGTTGTCGTACCCTCACCTGGACTCTCAGCCGTCCCCGTCCCCTACCCCTAACCCTAGCCCAAACCCTAACCCTAACCCTTCCCCGAAGCCTGACCCTCACCCGTCCCCTAATCCTAACCCGTACGCTAACACTAACCCGCGCCCTCACACGCACGCTCCCCCTAAAGCGTTGTCGGACCCTCACCTGGACCCTAAACCGTCCCCGTCCCCTAACACTAACCCAAAGCCGAACCCTAACCCTAAATCTTCCCCGAAGCCTTACCCTCACCCGTCCCCTAATCCTAAATCGTACGCTCACGCTAACCCGTGCCCTCGCACGGACGCTACCCCTAAACCATTGTGGTACCCTCACCTGGACCCTAAACCATCCCCGTCCCCTAACCCTAACCCTAGCCCGAACCCTAAACCTAACCCTTCCCCGAAGCCTTACCCTCCCACGACCCCTAATCCTTACCCGTAAGCTCTCACTAACCCGCGCCCTCACACGTACACTTCCCCTAAACCGTTGTCGTACCCTCACCTGGACTCTCAGCCGTCCCCGTCCCCTACCCCTAACCCTAGCCCAAACCCTAACCCTAACCCTTCCCCGAAGCCTGACCCTCACCCGTCCCCTAATCCTAAACCGTACGCTAACACTAACCCGCGCCCTCACATGCACGCTCCCCCTAAAGCGTTTTCGTACCCTCACCTGGACCCTAAACCGTCCCCGTCCCCTAACCCTAACCCTAGCCCGAACCCTAACCCTAACCCTTCCCCGAAGCCTGACCCTCACCCGTCCCCTAATCCTAACCAGTACGCTAACACTAACCCAAGCCCTCACACGCACGCTCCCCGTAAAGCGTTGTCGGACCCTCACCTGGACCCTAAACCGTCCCCATCCCCTAACCCTAACCCTAGCCCGAACCCTAACCCTAACCCTTCCCCGAAGCCTGACCCTCACCCGTCCCCTAATCCTAACCCGTAGGCTCACACTAACCAGCGCCCTCACACGCACGCTCCCCCTAAAGGGTTGTCGGACCCTCACCTGGACCCTAAACCGTCCCCGTCCCCTAACCCTAACCCTAGGCCAAACCCTAACCCTAACCCTTCCCCGAAGCCTGACCCTCACCCCTCCCCTAATCCTAACCCGTACGCTAACACTAACCCGCGCCCTCACACGAACGCTCCACCTAAAGCATTGTCGGACCCTCACCTGGACACTAAACCGTCCCCGTCCCCTAACCCTAACCCTAGCCCGTACCCTAACCCTAACACTTCCACGAAGCCTGACCCTCACCTGTCCCCTAATCCTAACCCGTACGCTAACACTAACACGCGCCCTCACACGCACGCTCCCCCTAAAGCGTTGTCGGACCCTCACCTGGACCCTAAACCGTCCCCGTCCCCTAACCCTAACCCTAGCCCGAACCCTAACCCTAACCCTTCCCCGAAGCCTGACCTCACCCGTCCCCTAATCCTAACCCGTATGCTAACACTAACCCGCGCCCTCACACGCACGCTCCCCCTAAAGCGTTGTCGGACCCTCACCTGGACCCTAAACCGTCCCCGTCCCCTAACCCTAACCCTAGCCCGATCCCTAACACTAACCCTTCCCCGAAGCCTTACTCTGACCCGTCCCCTAATCCTAAACCGTACGCTCATACTAACCAGCGCCCTCACACGTATCCTCCCCCTAAACCGTTGTGGTACCCTCACCTGGACCCTAAACCGTCCCCGTCCCCTAACCCTAACCCTAGCCCGAACCCTAACCCTAACCCTTCCCCGAAGCCTGACCCTCTCCCGTCCCCTAATCCTAACCCGTAGGCTCACACTAACCCGCGCCCTCACACGCACGCTCCCCCTAAAGCATTGTCGGACCCTCACCTGGACCCTAAACCGTCCCCGTCCCCTAACCCTAACCCTAGCCCGAACCCTAACACTAACCCTTCCCCGAAGCCTGACCCTCACCCGTCCCCTAATTCTAACCCGTACGCTAACACTAACCCGTGCCCTCACACGCACGCTCCCCCTAAGGCGTTGTCGTACCCTCACCTGAACCCTAAACCGTCCCCGTCCCCTAACCCTAACCCTAGCCCGAACCCTAACCCTAACACTTCCCCGAAGCCTGACCCTCACCCGTTCCCTAATCCTAACCCGTAGGCTAACACTAACGCGCGCCCTCACACGCACGCTCCCCCTAAAGCGTTGTCGGACCCTCACCTGGACCCTAAACCGTCCCCGTCCCCTAACCCTAACCCTAGCCCGAACCCTACCCTTAACCCTTTCCCGAAGCCTGACCCTCACCCGTCCCCTAATCCTAACCCGTACGCTAACACTAACCTGCGCCCTCACACG
This sequence comes from Lagenorhynchus albirostris, assembly GCF_949774975.1. Classification (NCBI taxonomy): domain Eukaryota; kingdom Metazoa; phylum Chordata; class Mammalia; order Artiodactyla; family Delphinidae; genus Lagenorhynchus; species Lagenorhynchus albirostris. Next base: position 45,380,896 of record NC_083107.1, on the reverse strand, counting down.
CATGCTCCCCCTAAAGCGTTGTCGGAACCTCACCTGGACCCTAAACCGTCCCCGTCCCCTAACCCTAACCCTAGCCCGAACCCTAACCCTAACCCTTCCCCGAGCGTGACCCTCACCCGTCCCCTAATCCTAACCCGTACGCTAACACTAACCCGCGCCCTCACACGCACGCTCCACCTAAAGTGTTGTCGGACCCTCACCTGGACCCTCAACCGTCCCCGTCCCCTAACCCTAGCCCGAACCCTAACCCTAACCCTTCCTCGAAGCCTGACCCTCACCCGTCCCCTAATCCTAACCCGTACGCTAACACTAACCCGCGCCCTCACACGCACGCTCCCCCTAAAGCGTTGTCGGACCCTCACCTGGACCCTCAACCATCCCCGTCCCCTAACCCTAGACCGAACCCTAACCCTAACCCTTCCCCGAAGCCTGACCCTCACCCGTCCCCTAATGCTAACCCGTACGCTAACACTAACACGCGCCCTCACACGCACGCTCCCCCTAAAGCGTTGTCGGACCCTCACCTGGACCCTAAACCGTCCCCGTCCCATAACCATAACCCTAGCCCGAACCCTAACCCTAACCCTTCCCCGAAGCCTGACCCTCACCCGTCCCCTAATCCTAACCCGTAGGCTCACACTAACCCGCGCCCTCACACGCACGCTCCCCCTAAAGCGTTGTCGGACCCTCACCTGGACCCTAAACCGTCCCCGTCCCCTAACCCTAACCCTAGCCCAAACCCTAACCCTAACACTTTCCCGAAGCCTGACCCTCACCCGTCCCCTAATCCTAACCCGTACGCTAACACTAACACGCGCCCTCAAACGCACGCTCCCCCTAAAGCGCTGTAGGACCGTCACCTGGACCCTAAACCGTCCCCGTCCCCTAACCCTAACCCTAGCCCGAACCCTAACCCTAACACTTCCCCGAAGCCTGACCCTCACCCGTCCCCTAATCCTAACCCGCAGGCTGACACTAACCCGCGCCCTCACACGAACGCTCCCCCTAAAGCGTTGTCGGACATTCACCTGGACCCTAAACCGTCCCCGTCCCCTAACCCTAACCCTAGCATGAACCCTAAACCTAACCCTTCCCCGAAGCCTGACCCTCACCCGTCTCCTAATCCTAATCCGTACGCTAACACTAACCCACGGCCTCACACGCACGCTCCCCCTAAAGCGTTGTCAGACCCTCACCTCGACCATAAACCGTCCCCGTCCCCTAACCCTAACCCTAGCCAGAACCCTAACCCTAACACTTCCCCAAAGCCTGACCCTCACCCGTCCCCTAATCCTAACCCGTACGCTAACACTAACCCGCGCCCTCACACGCACGCTCTCCCTAAAGCGTTGTCGGACCCTCACCTGGTCCCTAAACCGTCCCCGTCCCCTAAACCTAACCCTAGCCAGAACCCTAACCCTAACCCTTCCCCGAAGCCTGACCCTCACCCGTCCCCTAATCCTAAC